>NC_081357.1:16087127-16392127 GCF_030684315.1 Stegostoma tigrinum
TTAGAGTCCAACAGGTTTATTTGAAATCACAAGCCTTTTGGAGTGCTGTTCCTTTGTCAGGCGAAGACACCTGTAGTCACTTCACCAGATGACGAAGCAGCACTCCGAAAGCTTGTGATATCAAACAAACCTGATGGGCTATAACCTGGTGTTGTGTGATTTCTGACTTTGTCCACCCCAGCCCAACACCAGCACTTCCACTTGAAGATTTTTAATCAGTAAGGGAATTGAGGGTTATGGGGAAATGGCAGGAGAGTAGAGTTAAGGATTACCAGATCCGCCATGATCTCATTGAATGGTAGAGCAGATTCAGTAGGCTATCTCTGTTCCTGTGTCTTATGATTTTATGGTAGCAAGCAGGTCCAAAAAAACCAAGGTATACCATGGTTGAGTGTTCCTTCGCAATATCTGATCTGTGTCATAACTTAATTTTCTGGCCTTTGATTCGAAATGCTTACCAAATACAAAGCTGTCACTCTCAGACCTGAACTCCCAGACCCAACATCCATTACCTTTTCATGGCACTGAGTTCTATATTGTCACTTAACGTTATGTGAAAGAATCCTTCCTGATTTAGCTCCCATTTTAAGATAGTAACACAATATTCAGCAATCCCTCAAACAGAGGCAGAAGCTTCCCTGTAGAGTTTTATTATTCGATTAGATTGCCATCTTCACTCTGTTCAAACTAACGTAACTATCTAGACCTGGATATGTGTCAATACCTTCTCCAAGGCTGCTATACCCTTGCTGAAGTTTTGTGTCTCAGGTCTGAGCTCTGGCAGGCTCTGTTCGTTTAGCTCAGCTGGATTGAGATGATCCTCAGGGGACCCATCCTTACTGAGAGGAAAAGAGTTCACAGAATTTAAAATGCTGCTGCTTGCTCATCATTGCTACATTATGTTGAATGACTACTATTAGCTACTCATTCAGCAGGCCCTTCTGAGTGGATATTTGTGTAAGAACAATGGAAGATATGGGAGCATTTAAACAGCACAATTAGTGTAGAATTTCTTGCAAAGTGCTTTACAGAGTCTAGGTCTTGCGAGTTGGGAGAAAATTAAAGTGAAGGTAAGTATATACTAGCTACAAGAGGCAACTCACCAAGGCTCCTTTGACAATATGTTCCAAAACCACAGCAATGTGGTTGACTCTTAACTGTCCTCTAGATGGGCAATAAATGCTGGCAAACAATGCCTATAAGTATAAAATCAAAAAAAAATCTATCCTCCTCCTTCTACACAGCAATTACTACTGCTACCTTAGCTAATGGGCAGACAGGTCCTGAAATCAGGGTTGAGAGAGACTCGGTCCCATTCTGTTACTTGTATGTAGCGTTGAGGGACAGTTGCCCAGCAGCAGTCCCCATCCTTATTAAATCCAAAGATTATGATTGAAATGTTTTGGGATTGCAGCTTTCAATTTAGGACAAAATCGAGGAATGAAGAGGGAGCCATGTGACCTGCTGTGAACCCTGCCTGACGACAAGCCTGGTTGGCTTGCTTGTTAAACAGAAAAGGGCTGTAGCTTGTTTTACTGTGAAGAAACTTCATGATCCATACCTATAGATAACGACAGGAACATCTGCACTGACTATAGGTAAATTGCTGGTCTCACAGGAAGCTGTTAGAAATGACAGGTTTAATTTCCAGAAATGCTTCAAGTGGGCAATTTAACTTCAAAATAGGACACAGTTGGATGGTCTAAGCCATAACTAATTAAGATTTTTATCGACATATACGATTCATGTGATATACGTTGTCATAACATCAGAGCAGTAGAAAGCCATGTTGGGATCAGATCGTGTGTTTCCTCTGAAGATATCCCTGAATCTCACAGACAGTCAGTCTGCCATAAAGAAACTGTGTGTGTGTGTGTTAGAGAGAGCGAGAGATACGGAGAGAGAGAGAAAAAGAAAGAGATCATATCTTGATTGTTTCTGACACAGATTGGTGCTTGGATAGTGTTTGGTTTGCAGAGACCAAGTTTGTGAAAATATATGAGAGGCTGGAAGATTCACCTAGCTTTGGTCACAGGTAGAAATTTCCGCAAAGGTTTTTAGAGGGATCAAAATGATTTGGTGAGAAAAGAAAAGGAAGCAAGTCATCAGATGCTGAGAATAGCTTCAAACTTGTTTCTGGCAAATGAAATATCTACATAAGATACAGGATAAGTAATATCCATAGAGAGAGACTACTTTGTCATTTTAAAAGTTGTGAAAGATTTTTAACGCAGTTTAGAGCATTATTTGTCTACTGATTAGTGATTTAAACAATGTTGTTCTGGCTTGCTCCTTGCAGTGAAATCCTTGGAATTTGAAACCTTGTGTGGTTGTTCCAATTAGTCACTCAAAATTCAGATTTGCTTTTGCAAGTTATTTGCTTCAATGTGGATCATAACAGTAAGGCAGGAAATGGATAGAAAAAAAGGACACAAGGATTTGGCGTATCTGTCTATTTCCCCACCGCCTCCAGTACACACCCCCTCAATTCAGAGGAATATCCAGTCTGATTGTCTCAATGTTTTTAACAATGGGATGCATTTCATGCCAGGCCCTCCAAAATCTGCAGTCATTCAGACAAATGTGCACCTTAGCTTTCCTCTTGTGCTTTCTTGAAAAGCTTATACCTCATTGAGAATTGAAAGGGCCAAGAGACATTCTCTGAATCCTGCATGATAACAAGATTTGCTTGCTAAAGATTGATGAGTGACCTGGCTGGTTTTACTGGTGAATGATGCCCACGAGAGTGGATAAGAGCTGAGGTGACTACTCTGACAATAGATAAGCTTCTTGATTCTAAATCTCACTGGGAAATGTTAGGAATATTAGGATTTCTCAATGGATATACTGAATCTATCACAGTCAACCTGTCTATTGGGAAGGCTGATGTCCAGCTTAAGCTAAAATCAACTTTCTTTTCCCACTGATTTTATTCCTTGGCTTAGTCACATGTGCATCCAATTCTGATAATTTGCGCATGACAAATTTTCAGCATGTGCACTGCTGCTGTCTGTGCTTTTAGGTGCCTTAAGCCATAAGTTTTGAGGTTCTCCATCTGCCTGCCCTCTGTTAAGACATTGCATGAAATGTCCTTGTTTGATCCAACTCTGCCCTCTTGTCCCCTTATGTGCCTCAGTATGAAATTGTGTTTGATAATGCACCTTACTATGCCAAAGGTGCTACATAAATGCAAGCTGTTGTGAACATTGCTTGCACATCACTTGTGTTTTCTACCAAGTGGATCTCTTCAGCTCAAGAAGTAAATCAAAAAGGTGCTAAAGAGAGAGGTAATAAAATCATTATTTTTTACAATTGCAAAAAAAATTCATATCGTTTATATGTTAATCCTTACTTTGGTGAGAATACTTCTCGAATTAATTTTTCACCACTTCTCCATCATCTGGTTCAATTATTTGAAGCTCTGT
The DNA here is from genome assembly GCF_030684315.1 of Stegostoma tigrinum. Lineage (NCBI taxonomy): Eukaryota > Metazoa > Chordata > Chondrichthyes > Orectolobiformes > Stegostomatidae > Stegostoma > Stegostoma tigrinum. The sequence goes on from NC_081357.1 coordinate 16,090,553, forward strand.
GTTCCCATGGTGACCACCTGTTCCCTGGGGATTGCAGAAAACAAGGCAGCACACATTCACTTATGGCAACGACACCTCGGCAGACATGCAGGAATCAAACAGGGTCAAGAGCTGATGGTATCCCTAAGGACTGGACTTATTTCCATAACTATTAGTTAACTCCTTTAATATTCAAACTTTCTCTATGGTAAGCAATACCATGTCACTCTACCACTTCAGGTGGTATGGTGGCTCACAGCACCAGGAACCCAGGTTCAATTTCAGCCTGGGGTGACTGTCTGTGTGGAGTTTGTATCTTCTCCCCGTGTCTGTGTGGGCTCCCTCTGGGCGCTCCAGTTTCCTCCCACAGCCCAAAGATGTGCAGATTAGGTGGGTTGGCCAAGCTATAGTGCCCAGGGAGGTTTAGGTTAGATGTGGGAATTACAGGGTTAGGGGAATGGGTCTGGGTGGGAGGCTGTTTTGAAGGGCAGTGTGGACATTTTGGGCTGAATGGCCTGTTTCCACACTGTAGGGATTCTATGATACTCCCTGCAAAGGGGCAAACCTTTGCTTTTTTTTCAGAACTAGCTTCCAATTCTTTCCTTGCATGGTTTCAATTTTCAAATGTCATTTTAAAATCCTAAACCTGTGGTGGCTGAAGAATAACAATGATATAGAACTTACAAGTGAGAGCTTTACTTCTGTATCCCATTTTTTTGCAGGCAGGTGGGAAGTACAGTGTACTGTTGCTGTGTCACCCACCTGCCAGGATGAGGATCTCTGCACTTTTCAATACAAATTAATGGCTTGGACTTAGGCGTACACAATGCAATCACAATTGTGGCAGGTGGTTTAGATTCATACAGCATGGAAACAGACCCTTCACTCCAAACCTTGCATGCCAACCATAATCCCAAACTAAAGTAGTCCCACCTGTCTACAGTTGGCCCACACCACTCCAAACATTTCTCATTCATGTACTTATCTAAATGCCTGTTAAACGGTTCATTCCATGCATGAACCACTCTGTGTAAAAAAAATTGCCCCTCATGGATTTTATAAATCTTTCCCCTCTCACCTTTAAAGTATGCCCGCTGGACTTGAAAAACCCCAACCTAAAGACACCTACCATTCACTTTATCCCTACCTGTCATGATTTTATAAACCTCTGTAAGTTCACCCCTCAACCTCCCATGCTTAAGTGAAAGAAGCCCCAGCTAACCCAGACTCTCCTTATAACTCAAACCCTCCATTCCCAGTAACATCCTGGTAAATCTCGTCTGAATCCTCTCCATTGAAATAATATCCTTTCTATAACAGGGTGACCAGAAATGGCCCGACCAGCTTGACACTCAGCAAGGAAGTAAATAGTGACAATAGACTTCAAAAGGACAAACATAGGCTTATGAACTGAGTAATCACTTGGCAGAAAATGCTTACAGAGACATTTGAAGAGCTTATGGGAAACAATAAGGCTAGATAGGGTATATAATGGAAATTTTACACTTTTACAGGGACTAAAGGGCAGAGAGACCAGGAGGCAGTATCTACAGCTTTTTGAGCTGAGATGGATTGTAAAAAAGTTGTGGCATCCTTGGGCAAATTGCATAATAGAATAAAAAGAAATGAAAATATTATGCTGGACCCATTTCAGGCATTGGTTAGGCCCCATCTGGAAGATGGAATGAGTTCTCCATGTCACAATTCCAGAAGGATGTCAAGCCCTTGGAGAAAACATTGAGAATATTTACAAAAATGTTGTCAGAGCTGAGGGATTTCAGTTACCTGGACAGATTAGACACTCTGCATTGCTGTCCTTAGAGCAGAGAATGGGAAGATTTGATGGAAATGTATGAAATAACGTGGGGTTTTGAGAGAGGATGCAGGCAATTACTATTTCTAGTAGCAGAAGGTCCATAAATGGAAAACATAAATTAATGATAACTGGCTAAAGAGTCAGAGTGGAGATGAGAAGGTGCTTGGATTTATCCACCCAATGAACTGTGGTGGAAAGTGCAGCCTGAGAGATTGGTGAAGGCAAATTCTGTGCTGAACTTCAAAAGGGAATTGGCAGTAGCTTGAAGGGGAAAATTTGAGAAGCTGTGGGGATAGACCAGTAAGTGGGGTTAACTGAACAACTCTAACAAAATGCCAGCTAAAATGTCTCCTCTCACACTGTACTACCCTGTGATGACATTGTCTTTGTTACCAGAGACAACACCAAGTGTAGGGTTGAATCACAGATGTCAGGCAGGGTTAAGTGCTATTGTTTTCCATATGGCTACCTCACACTCATCCTATCTCCCATCAAGGCTCATGTGCCACCAATCTCATTGTTACATGCCAACAACTTCCCTCACTTGCTCTCACGCACTTCAAAACCCCATCCTCCAAGCCCTGCCTGGCCTCTCTGCTGCCTATTTACTCACCCTTGGCAGCTCACCACCTTTCCCCCTAGCAACAGTGCTAAGAACTATGCCACCCACTGTTCGTTCACTCAGTCTCTCCTTTTCTCTCAATCCCAGAGAAAACAGACAGCAATCGGGCCAAAAGAGCCAAGATAGGCACTGCGTTGTCTAATATTTGCCTCCTCACACCCTATGAGGAGAGGATCCTGACTGTGAGATCCACATGTTGGCTGACGGATGTGCGTAAGCCTCTTGGTTGATATTGGAGGCCACGTTTGACTTATTGTATTGGAACCCTGACTTAAGGCTGTTCCCCTTCACTTGACAGAGGGCTACTGACAACTGTGATAAGCTTCCTGGCTTTGTGTTGGCCACAAGTGAGGTCCTGAGAGCCTGGTACTATGGCTAAGCATGCAAAGCATAAACATCCTGGCAAATACAGGGTGAGTGGAAAGACAGAAAGCAAGTTAGAGCCCAGTTGAATCCTTGTGCTGGGTACCTGTACCACATCATGTGTCCAGCAAAATTTGGAAAATTCAGATCAGCAGTTCAGAATTCACAGTTGGTGAGATAGTTCTTGCGCTAATCAGTACATTGCTTCTCGGTCCTCCTTCTCTGGATGCTTCCACTGGTTTGCAGAAGGCACAGGATGGCTGGGTCATACTTATAAGAGGTCTCCAATTTATTAGTCACAGCTAACAGCAACTGCTGAAGAAAGTAGAATCTTTTTTTCCTCAGGCTTTAAGTGGATTTTACTACAGTGAACACAGAGATCTCCTAAGGTGGTGGAAATCACATGGACCCTCTCAATCTTGTTCCCAGCCCTAAGTTGTTCAATGACTTGAGAACCATAGACCATAAGGCCAGAAGAAATAGGAACAGAAGTGGGACATTCAGCCCCTCCAATCTGCTGTGCCATTCATTGAGGTCATGGCCAATCCAATAATCTTTGATTCACTTTCCTGCCTTTTCCCTCATAACTTTTAATTCCTAAATGTGCTTAATGGGTACAGCCTCTACAGCCCTCTGCGATAAAGATTTACACAGATTTGCAACCCTGTGAGAGACGGAATTCTTCCTGATCTTTGTCTTAAACATGTAATACCGTATTTTGAGATTATTCCGTATGGTGCAAAACTCTGCCGTAAGAGGAAATAAACCTTCCCACATCTATGCAGGCAAATTTGCTAAGAATTTTAGATAACAAAGTGTGAAGCTGGATGAACACAGCAGGCCAAGCAGCATCTCAGGAGCACAAAAGCTGACGTTTCGCGCCTACACCCTTCATCAGAGAGGGGGATGGGGAGAGGGTTCTGATATAAATAAGGAGAGAGGGGGAGGCGGACCAAAGATGGATAGAGGAGAAGATAGATGGAGAGGATAGTATAGGTGGCGAGGTGGGGAGGGGATAAGTCAGTCTGGAGAGGGCGGACGGGATGAGTTTAGTAGGTTGGAAATGGAGGTGTGGCTCGAGGTGGGAGGAGGAGATAGGTGAGAGAAAGAACAGGTTAGGAAAGCGGAGACAAGCTGGGCTGGTTTTAGGATGCAGTGGGGGGGAGGGAACGAGCTGAGCTGGTTTTGGGATGCATTGGGGGAAGGGGTGATTTTGAAGCTTATGAAGTCCACATTGACACCATTGGGCTGCACGGTTCCCAAGCGGAATATGAGTTGCTGTTCCTGCAACCTTCGGGTGGCATCATTGTGGCACTGCAGGAGGCCCATGTCGTCTAAGGAATGGGAGGGGGGAGTTAAAATGGTTCGCAACTGGGAGGCGCAATTATTTACTGCGAACCAAGCGGAGGTGTTCTGCAAAGCGGTCCCCAAGCCTCCGCTTGGTTTCCCCAATGTAGAGGAAGCCACACCGGGTGCAATGGATACAGTACACTACATTGGCATATGTGCAGGTGAACATCTGCTTAACATGGAAAGTCATCTTGGGGCCTGGGATGGGGGTGAGGGAGGAGGTGTGGGGGCAAGTGTAGCACTTCCTGTGGTTGCAGGGGAAGGTGCCTGGTGTGGTGGGGTTGGAGGGGAGTGTGGAGCAGACAAGGGAGTCACGGAGAGAGTGGTCTCTCCAGAAGGCAGGCAAGGGTGGGGTTGGAAAAATGCCTTGGGTGATGGGGTTGGCTTGCAGATGGCAGAAGTGTCGGAGGATGATGTGTTGTATCCGGAGGTTGCCAATGTAGTATACTGCATCCACTGTACCCGGTGTGGCTTCCTCTACATTGGGGAAACCAAGCGGATGCTTGGGGACCGCTTTGCAAAACACCTCCGCTGGGTTCGCAATAAACAAATGCACCTCCCTGTCGCGAACCATTTTAAATCCTCCTCCCATTCCTTAGATGACATGTTCATCATGGGCTTCCTGCAGTGCCACAATGATGCCACCCGAGGTGCAGGAACAGCAACTCATATTCCGCTTGGGAACCCCGCAGCCCAATGGTATCAATGTGGCCTTCACAAGCTTCAAAATCTCCCCCTCCCCCACGGCATCCCAAAACCAACGCAGCTCGTCCCTTCCCCCACTGCATCCCAAAACCAGCCCAACTCGTCCCTTCCCCCACTGCATCCCAAAACCAGCCCAGCTCGTCTCTGCCTCCCTAACCTGTTCTTCCTCTCACCTATCCCCTCCTCCCACCTCAAGCCACACCTCCATTTCTGACCTACTAACCTCATCCCGCCTCCTTGACCTGTCCATCCTCCCCGGACTGACCTATCCCCTCCCTACCTCCCCACTTATACTCTCCTCCCCACCTATCTTCTCCTCTATCCATCTTCGGTCCGCCTCCCCCTTCTCCCTATTTATTTCAGAGCCCTCTCCCCATCCCGCTCTCTGATGAAGAGTCTAGGCCCGAAAAGTCAGATTTTGTGCTCCTGAGATGCTGCTGGGCCTGCTGTGTTCATCCAGCTTCACACTTTGTTATCTTGGATTCTCTAGCATCTGCAGTTCCCATTATCTCTAATCCTAAGAATCTTGTCTGTTTCAATAATATCACCTCTCTTTCTTTTTGACTCTGATGGCTGCAGACCCAAACTACTGAATCTTTCCACATAAGGCAATCCTCCAAAATACGGGATCAACCTCGTGAACCTACAGCAGACTGCCTCTGATGTCAATATTTCATTCCTTGAAGAAAGGGAACTAAAACAGTTTACAGTATTTAGTAGTGACTTAACTATTGACTTGTATAATTTTAGCAAGTCTTCCCTATTTTTATACTCCATTCCCTTTGAAATAAAGGCCAACATTCCATTTGTCTTCCTATTAACATTTATGCTCAGTAGCTCGGCTTTTAGTGATTCATGCATGAGGGCTCCTAAATACCTCTCTTCTGGAACATTCTGTTGTTTTATATTTTCTTCTCCATTTAAATAGTATTCAGCTCCTGTATTCTTCCTGCTAATGTTTGTACCTTCTCACTTTCTTGTATTTTCTTTCATCTGCCAAATTTTTGCTTACTCACGTACCTGTCTATATCCCACTGCAGACTCTATGTGTTATCCTCATCACCTGCCTTCCCAATTATTTTTGTGCCATCTGCAAATGTGACTATTACATGTTCACTTTCCTTTTCCAGGTCAATAATGTATAATGTAATGTATTGTTGCCCAGCACTGATCCCTGTGGCCTTCTACTGGTTACAGGTTGCCATCTTGAAAATGGCTGTTTTAGCGTCAACTCTCAGCCTTCTATCAGTTAACCAAACCTCTATTCACTCTGATGTATTATCTCCAATACCATGGGGTCTTATCATAGTAAGTAACCCAACATGTGGCACCTTAACATGCACCTCCAGACATCCAAATATATTACATCCATTGCTTCCCCTTTATCTATCCTGCTTGTTTCCTCCTCAAAGAATTCCAATAAATTCACCAGGCATGATGTCCCCTTCATAAATTCATGATAACACTACTTGATCATGTTATATATTCCCAAATGCTCTGCTATTATCTCCTTTATAATAGATTCTAACATTTTCCTAGTAAAAGATGTTAAACGAACTAATCTTTTTAACTCCTCTTTTTAAGTAATGCGGCACAGATAATTTTCTAATCGTCTGGAACTTTTCCGGAATCTGAGGATTCTTGGAAGATTGCTAATAGTACATCAATTTTCTTTGCAGTTACTTCTTTTAACATCGTATGATGCATCCCACCAAGTCTGATGGCTTTCCTTATATCCATGAATAGGAGAGGCCTATTTATTCCCTATTGGCCCTATGCACTTCACATTCTCTCTGGCTTTGTAGTTTTTGTTGATTGGAATTTCTTATTAACTAGTTTGTTCATGGTCACTAATACTTTCCAATCACATGATCTTCTGCTGTAGGTGGTCTTCCTAGTTTGTACTATATTTCTTGTACATGTTAAACAATATCTTTCAACTTGCCTTTCATTGCTTTCTGGAGTACTACTGTTAGACCCCCCAGCTGCTCTGAAATAAATCCTAATTTCAAGGCTTCATGATACCAATCCGGGGACCGAACCTCCTGTGTCTCATCTCGTACACACATTAACTTTTATATTTTCCAGCAGCCTCCCTTGCTCCATCTATGATTGCCACTTTTCTCCACAGATTAGCTCCTTCTGATTAATATTTGAATCCAGTATGCATTTTCAATAGGTGTCTATTGGACCAATGGCCAAATTTTGACTATCAGAACTGATCATTGGACAAACTGTTAATTACAGTAGTTCAAATGAGACGTACATGACTCCTCGTTATTTTCTATAAATCCTTCACAATTTGTAATCCAAGCCAAAAAACCTCAAAGAGCCTGGTTTCCAATCTGTGCAATTATAATTTTGCACCTTTCCCGATTCTTCCCTCTTCGGTCTCTCTCCATTTTTTTAACCCCCCCCCCCCCCCCCCCACCTCTGATGATAAACTTTACCTCCCAGATTGGATCTGGTTTCTGATGACCTCACTTATCTTCAGGCTCACCAAAGTCTTTCTGAGACTTTGGCTTTAGTGAAAATTATTCCACATGTATGCAGTGCATTCAAGTAGTACAATAAGTAAAACTAATTGTGACCCCTGTTCACGGTGAGTGCTGATCAGTTATTACTGATGAAATTTGCCTGTCAAAAATAAACCTAACTGATCTGGAGTGTATTCTCCCACTATCTGCAACTAATTCTCAGCCTGTGGCTTTAGGAGGTTAATACCATAAGACATAGGAGCAGAAATTAGACCATTCAGCCCATCGAGTCTGCTCCGCCATTCAATCTTGGCTGATAAATTCCGCAACCTAATTTTCCCACATTTTCCCCATAACCCTTGATCCCCTTGATAATCAAGATCCTACCTATTTTTTAAAAGAAATATGTACAGGGAGGTTTTAAGACTGAACTGTCTACTTGAAAAAGCCAGTAAAGTAAACAGATTGTGAGGCCTTGGGTTTTTTTTTTCTAAATTTGGAACAATAGAAGCCACCTGGATGGGTGTGGCCACTTCTCACAAACCAGGATTCCTAGTTTCTTAGTTTTTTTTAGCTTTAAGCAGTTGCTGTTGGAGTCTCTTAGATGCTGTTCATCCAGCTCCACACTTCGTTATCTCGGATTCTCCAGCATCTGCAGTTCCCATTATCTCTTATCGCTGTTGGAGTCTCAACAGGATTGCAAGTGTAGTAAATGTCTCCTGGCTGTGATGCTCTCTGACTTTTCTCTTGATCTTTTTCCTTCTGAGTGGCTGGAGTTATCTGGGAGACAAATCTATTTTCTGAATTTTGCCAAGGGGTGTATTTATGGGATATTACTGTATTGGAACAGTTAATTAGTTGTAGCTACTGTATCTGTTATTCTGTTAAGTTTTCCATTAGAGTTAAGTTATCCTTTATTGTATTTTAACTATAGTATTTAAATAAATTGTGCTTTGCTTGACATGAGTAGTTTGATCAGTTGTATTGCACCTGGAACATTACACTTTACATTTGCTTATAAAATAAGGAGAAGTTAGGGTCTAGGCTACCTTTAATTATTTTGAGGGAGTCTGGTCTGGTCCATAACAGTAGTATACCTGATCATTTACTGTTTGTCTGATGTAGTAAAATTTTATGAACTATTTTGTCTGATACTGCATGGTTCTTTTCACAAATCCCATTGCTAAAAGGTTTTCTGAAGTGACATTCAGAAACATATGTTTATGTGTGCACAGACGTTTCTTAATTCATCAATAGCAAACTCCTCCCCCGTTAACAGTGGAAATTCTGTCAGAAGTCCATGCTCAGCCTCAGCCCGTTATTTCATGGCTTTATTCACCATCATTTGATTATCTTTACTTGTAGTATTGTTGAAATTAAAGCAAAATAATGTGGACGCTGGAAATCTTGAACAAACACAGGGGATAAGAGAAACTCAGCAGATCTGGCAGAATCTATGGACAGAGAAACAGAGTTAATGTTTCATGCTGGGTAAAATTGATCTCCAGAACTGTTCTAAAGATGACTCATGCTGGATTTGAAACATTAAATCTGTTTTTCTCTCCACAGATGCTGCCATATCTGAAGAGTTTCTCCAGCATTGCCTGTGTTATGTATTGCTATTGACTGATAAAATTTGGTTTAAGTTTTGTTTTTAACTCCCCGACATTAAATCCATGGCCACTACCTCAGTTAAAACTTTTGCTGAGGACAGATTTACAATGGCCCCAATGGTATCCTTTGATTTTTTAAAATATAAATCTCACATCTATCACTTTCCTCTCCTAAGATCATATCATATTGCACATCCCCTATTCTCGTATTCCTTGCTTTTACTTTTAGCTTTTAGGGGAGAAATGAGCAAATTGCTGATATAATTTTACTCAACTGACTTATGCCTTCTCAATTTCTACTCCTGATATCAATAACTTCTTTAATTTCTTGAGTGGTGAATTAAGTTGCATTGAATTCATACAACAGTGCCCCAATTTGTGTAAATTGCAAATTCACAGATTTCCTGAGTACAATAATTTATTTTTTGAATCCAGTTACATCTATGCTTTCTTCATCAATGGCTGACAGCCATGAAGAATTCTCCCTCTCGACGTCTCCCCTCAACTAAAGCATGGTGACCTGACCCTCAGGTTAAGCCATCTCTCTGTCTGTAATGAGAAATCAGCCATATGATCTGGTAGGACTATGGATACTTTCGCTTTACTGCTGCCCCTGTTTCACACTGGGCTGCTGGTCACTGGTGTCCTTGCTCCTAGCCCTGGACCCTGGTGCCCCTGCTTTGGACTGCAACCCCACTTCAGAGGCTGGGGCCCGGTGTCCATGGCCATGGCAAAGTGGTTCACCAGCTTCATTCTGATGACATTGGTTGGCTGTGGGTATCAAAGGCTGTCCATGTATCTCATTATCTTGTCCATCTCAATCAGGTCTCCCCTCAACCTTCTCTGCTCCAAAGAAAACAACTTGAGCATATCTAATCTCTCTTCTCGGCTCCATCCCAGGCAACATCCAGGTGACTCTCCTCTGCAGCTCCTCCAGTGCAATCACATACTTCCTGAAGTGCAGTGACAGAACTGCACACAGTACTCCAGCTATGACCTAACCAAAGCCCTGTACAGCTCCAACATAATCTCCCTGCTATTATGATCTATGCCATGACATATAAAGGCAAGTGTCCCATGTGCCTTCTTAACTAAGTTATTAATCTGGCCGACCACCTTCAAGGATCTGTGGACAAGCACCCCAAGATTCCTCTATTCCTCTGAGCTTTCTCATGTCCTAGTATTCATTGCATAGTCCCTTCTATTGTTACTTCTTCCATTTGTCAGAGTTCAATTTCATCTGCCACTGATCTGTCCATCTGATCAACACACCTACATTGTGGCACGGTGGCTCAGTGTTTAGCACTGCAGCCTCACAGCGTCAGGGACCCGGGTTCGATTCCAGCCTCGGGCGATTCTCTGTGTGGAGTTTGTACATTCTCCCCGTGTCTGCGCAGGTTTCCTGCGGGTGCTCCGGTTTCGTCCCACAGTCCAAAGATGTGCAGGCTAGGTGGATTGGCAATGCTAAATTGCCTGTAAGTGTCCAGGAGTGTGTGGGTTACAGGCGGATGGTTCTGGGTGGGATGCTGCACGGGGCGGTGTGGACTTGTTGGGCCGAAGGGTCTGTTCCCACACTGTAGGGGATCTAATCTAATCTCCCCATAACCTAAAAACTTCTTCCTCACTGTCAACCACCCAGTCAATCATTGTGTTATTCACAAGTTTATATTCGCCCCCCCCTTGCCAAAGTTTTGTCTTGTTTATTGTTTATATTAATTACCATCAATAAGGGACCAGGACCAATCCCTGTCGTGCATCATTGGAACCAGCCTCCAATCACACAAACAGCCTTCTCCCTCCACCTTCTGTCTCCTGGCAATTTTGAATCCAACTTTCCATGCTATCTTGGATCCTATGTGCTTTTACCTTCTTTATCAGAGTCTCATAAAGGATCTGGTCAAAGACTTTACAGAAATTCATACAACTGATAGCAACTGCCGTACCTTATCTACAGATGTGGTCACCTCCTCAAAAAATTCCATCAAATTTGACCTTCGTCTGACAAAGCAAAGCTGGCTATTCATTAGCCACTCTTGTTTTAGCTTTTATTAATAGAGGGATCGAGTTCCGGAACCAAGAGGTTATGGTGAAGCTGTACAAAACTCTGGTGCGGCTGCACTTGGAGTATTGTGTACAGTTCTGGTCACCGCATTATAAGAAGGATGTGGAAGCTTTGGAAAGGGTGCAGAGGAGATTTACGAGGATGTTGCCTTGTATGGAGGGAAGGTCTTACGAGGAAAGGCTGAGGGACTTGAGGCTGTTTTCATTAGAGAGAAGAAGGTTGAGAGGTGACTTAATTGAAACATATAAAATAATCAGAGGGTTAGATAGGGTGGATAGGGAGAGCCTTTTTCCTAGGATGGTGATGGCGAGCACGAGGGGGCATAGCTTTAAACTGAGGGATGAAAGATATAGGACAGATGTCAGAGGTAGTTTCTTTACTCAGAGAGTAGTAAGGGAATGGAACGCTTTGCCTGCAACGGTAGTAGATTTGCCAACTTTAGGTACATTTAAGTCGTCATTGGACAAGCATATGGACGTACATGGAATAGTGTAGGTTAGATGGGCTTGAGATCGATATGACAGGTCGGCACAACATCGAGGGCCGAAGGGCCTGTACTGTGTTGTAATGTTCTATTTCCTCTCAGCCTTGTTATACACAAAAGAAAATTTTGTTTAAATAAGAATTTGAGTTCACACTTTAGTGCGAGCTTTATTTCAGTTATCAACAACGTAAAACGCACACCCCATTGATTACTATCTCCTCATATTTATACAGCCGGATTGCCCTTAAATAATACAGGTAGTTCTCCTATAACGTGACAGCTGCATTCCTGTGTGACCTCACACTGCAGAAAATTGTCATAGAAAATCGCGTTATAGGGAAATCACTATAGAAAACCGTTATACCCATAGAAGAGAAAGTTTGCGTTATCCAAACAGTGTCCACTATTCATCAATCATGTTACGGCCAATTTGCACGCGTTAAAGCAGAGCTGCCTGTATATCCATCAGCTGTTCACACATTCCATTCGATCTCAGGCATTTCTTCAGACCATACATTAGGTGACAACACACACTGTTGCTGCTGTGCATTGGTGATGGAGTGTGTTAATGTTTGTGGTGCCAATCAGTTGGGTTGCTTTGTCCTGGATGGTGTCAAGCTTCTTGAGGGCTTTTAGATCTGCTCTCATCCAGACAAGTGGGGAGTATTCCATCATACTCTTGGCCTCTGCCCTGTAGATTGTGAACAAGCTTTGAGGAATCAGCTGAGTCACTCACCTTATGCCTTTGGGATGGTTTTGCATTCTGTTCTGCCAATCTCTTCTCATGCTCTGTCTTTGCTTCTCATATTTGCTTTTCAGTTACTCTACGAACCATTGATACTCAGCCTGATTCTCAAATACATTCTCCTGTCATCTATCACGAGACAGAAAAAAGGCACTTTTTTTCCTTTATCTTCATCTTTGTCTCTTTTGTCATCCAGGGACTTCTTGGCTTGTTTATCTTTTAACTTGTGGAATGTGCGCATCTTTGGTTGGTTTAGCATTAAGTACAATCCCCAGTTGCTCCTTGGTGAGTTGTCTTCTTGAAATGCTGCAATTATACACTGCCGTTGGACCTACAATGTTTTAGGAAGGGAATGCCAGGATTTTGATGCAGCGACTTTGTGAGGAACGGCAATATATTTCCAAGTCAGGACAATGAGTTTTTTGGAGGGGAACTTGGAGGGGATTGTGTTCTCATGTATTTGTTGCCCTTGTCCTTCTAGATGTGAGTGTTCATAGGTTTGGAAGGTGCTGTCTGAGGATTCTGGGTGAATTTCTGTCGTGCATCGTGTAGGTGGTACGAACTGCTATGACTGAGCAATGGTGGAGGAGACAGTGGGATGTTTGAGGATGTGATGCAAATCAATCAGGCTTTTTGAGTGTTGATGGAGCTGCATTTGTCTAGGCAAGTGGGGAGTATTCCATTATTCTCATGACTGGCGCCTTACAGATGGTGAACAGAGTTTGGAGAGTTACTTTCTGCAGGATTCCTAGCCTCTGACCTGCTCTTGTGACCATTCTATTTGTACAGCTAGTTCAGTTCAGTTTCTGTTCAATACTAACTCCCAGAAAATTGACAGTAGGGGATTCATTGATGGTACTGCCATTGGATGTCAAGGAGTGATGGTTAGATTTATGGATATCCTCCCATTTCCTTTTGGAGGAATATATCTTGTGTGTGTCCAAATTATTCCTTCATTAATGTTAGCCACTTGTTCTGTTTCCAGTCTTGCCTCCCAATCTGGCTCAGAAAAATTCCTACCCCATTGAAGAATACTTCCTAATCTTAATATGGATTTTTCTTCCTTCATTTCCACAGTTGCCTTCATCTTTATGAACAATGGAATACCATCTTGTAATTATTCAACTCCTGACATCTCTGCTCTGTCCATAGAAAGACTTCAAACTTCCAATGGCTTGCCATTTCAATAAACCATCTTGCTCCCATTCTAACATGTCCATTGTAGGCCTGCTACAGTTTTCTAATGAAGCTCAGTGCAAACTGGAAGGACAATACTTCCTTTTCCATGTAGACACTTTACAGCCCCAAGGCTCAATATTGAATTCCACAACTTCAACCTCTGTCCTACGTTGTTCTTAAAATCCCCTACCTTCTGTGGCTGTGTCTTTTCAGCAGAGTAGAACCATTTGTCCTTCTCACATCTTCACTTAACCCCATTCCCTATCTCTTTTTTACCACCATTCACATTTCCTTTGTCTTTCACTCCAGTCACTGAGTTATAGAATCATACAGGAGGTGCAGCGTGGAAACAGACCCTTTGGTGCAACTCATTCACATTGATTAAATATCCTAAATTAATCTAATCCTATTTGTTAGCATTTGGCCTACATCTCTCTAAACCCTTCCTATTCATTGCCCTATATAGATGCCTTTTAAATGCTGTCATTGTACCAGCGTCCACCATTTCCTCTGGCAGCTCATTCCATACACACATCGCCCTCTGCATTAAAAAGTTGCCCCTTTTAAATTTTTCCAGTTTCACCTTGAACCTATGCCCTCTAGTTTTAAATTCCCTCACTCTGGGGAAAAGACCTTGACTATTCACCCTACCCGTACCCTCACGATTTTATTAACCTCTATGAGGTTATCCCTCAGACTCCGATGCTCCAGTGAAGATAGCCCAATCCTGTTCACCCTCTGCCCATCCACAGTCAGTTCCACTTTATCCTCCTCTGTTGTGTCAATGGTGCCAACATTAATTTCCAGTTCCTAGATAACAAAGTAAGGAGCTGGATGAACACAGCAGGCCAAGCAGCATCTTAGGAGCACAAAAGCTGATGTTTCTGATTTGTTTTTCTGATGAAGGGCCTAGGCCCGAAACATCAGCTTTTGTGCTCCTAAGATGCTACTTGGCCTGCTGTGTTCATCCAGCTTCACACTTTGCTAGCTCGCATTCTCCAGCATCTGCAGTTCTCAATATCTCTGGTCACAATTTCCAGTTCCTTTTCAGTTTTGAAGAAGACTTGAAACATTGTTTCTGTTTTTTTGCTCTCCACAGATGCTGCAAGACCGGCTGAGTTTCTCCCTTGTTTCTTCTGCTCTTGTTCCTCTTCCCTAGTCTGCTGCTTTTCCCTGCTGCTTAAAATCTGTTCATTTCTATCATCTTCCCAAAGTGCCTCGATGTGGCTCTGTGGGGGACATTCTCACCTCTGAAATAGAAGGTTGCTCTGTGTATACATTTGCACAGATGAAGCAGGCTGATATTCCCAGTGTAGCACTGAGGAAGTGTTGCACTGTTTCAGATGCAATCGGTAGGATGCGGTGTCAGACCAAGTTTCCATCTGCTCCTTCAGGTGAATGTGTAATACCCCATGGCACTATTTCATAGCAAAGTAAGAGAGTTTGCCTGGTCTTTGTGGTAAAATGTACCTCCCACTGACTATTGAATCATGATTGCACTGCCAAATACTGGAGTTGGAAATTTCTTCTTGCGATTCACACATGATAACACTTAGTATGTACCTCAACTTTGAAAAAAAATGCTTTGGGAAATTCTGAGGTTGCGATGGGCGCTGTCAAAATGCAGCTCTGTCCTCCTTTCAGCCTACTCTAATGAAGAAGAATCAATGTAAAATGATAACAGTTTCTCACACTCACTGTGGCTATTGCCTGACGCCCTGATGTGTTTTGAGCATTCTCTACTTTGCATTTCTGTTTTGATTATACAGTCTGCAAAACACACAGACACACACGTGTGCACACACACACACACACACACACACACGCACACACACGCACACACACACACAGACACGCACACATGCACACACACACACACAGACACACACACACAGACATACACACACACACTCACACACACACACACACACACACATACACACACAGGCAGACACAGACACAGCCACAAACACACAGAGACACACACACAGACACGCAAACACACAGACACACACGCGTGCGCACACACACGCACGCACACGCACACACATACACACACAGACACGCACACATGCACACACACACACAGACATACACACACACACACACACACACACACACACACACACACAGGCAGACACAGGCACAGCCACAAACACACAGAGACACACACACAGACACGCAAACACACAGACACATGCGCGTGCACACACACACAGCCCCACACACTCACACACACATGCACAGACACACACGCACACACACACACACACACACACACACACAACCACAAACACACAGACACACACACACACACACACAGAGCCACAAACACACAGACACACACACAGACACACACACACACAGACACATGCACAGCCACACACACACAGCCACACAGCCACACAGCCACACACACACGCACACACGCGCGCGCGCGCGCGCGCACACACACACACACACACAATCATGTAACGATACTGGTATAATTATCACCTGGGGATCATTGTGTCTTGTTAACATCTACTTGAGTTAAAGTGGATCACAGTGGGTAATTCTGTTAAGTGCTCTGACTGGTTTGAACCAGTAGTGAGTCACACTGTTCAAAATTGAATGTTTGTAAAGCATTGATCAGATCCAAAGGCATAGGCCAGCTTTTATTATGTTAAAAGAGCAAGCTGTAACCGCAGCTTCTCCTTGAGTCAATGCTTTCTCGGCGTTCCTCAAAGTATATGTTCAGAGGCTCAAGTGAAGGTACGTAAAAAAAAGAGCAGACTCTGAATCCAAGGGAACTGCGATTGGCAATTCCACCTCTCAGGCCTTTTCTGTCATTCAAGGATATCATGGCAGATCTGTACCTCAACTTCCTTTACCCACTATTGATCAATTGAAATCCATATTCCCATCTACTCCTAAGAAACTTTCATCTCCTTGCTGAGCTAGAATCTCTGCTTTAAACAAACTGTAAAACCTTGTCCCACTGCCCTCTTGGGAAGAGAGATTCAAATACTTATGGTTCTTTGTTAGAATTTCACTCCTCTCTGCTAGAAATGTGTGACTCCTCATCTTTGACCTGTGACCCTTAGTTCTAGGTTTTCCCACCAGAGTGAACTCTCCCACATCTACGCTGTCATGACTGGCCGGGACCCTGCCTGTTTCAATCAAACCACTTCTTCCTGTCTTAAACCCCCTTGAATACAAGCCTGGACCATTTAACCTTTCCTCTTAAGATAACCTGGCCATTCAATGTTTTCCATGTATTAACATTGTCCTACCAGTGCCCAATGCTAATCAAACACCTCCTAACTTTTGTATTCAATTCTTGGAAAGGCAAATCAGGGCAGGACTTATATACTTAATTGTAAGGTCCTGGGGAGTGTTGCTGAACAAAGAGGCCTTGGAGTGCAGGTTCAAAGTTCCTTGAAAGTGGAGTCGTAGGTAGATGGGGTAGTGAGGAAGGCGTTGCCTTTATTAGTCAGTGCATTGAGAGCAGGAGTTGGGAGGTCATATTGCGGCTGTACTGGACATTGGTTGGGCCACTTTTGGAATACTGAGTGCAATTCTGGTCTCCCTGCTATCAGAAGGAGGTTGTCAAACTTGAAAGGGTTCAAAAAAGATTTACAAGGGTGTTACCAGGGTTGGAGGGTTTGAGCCGTAGGTAGAGGCCGAATAGACTGGGGCTATTTTCCCTGGAGTGTAGGAGGCTGAGGGGCGATCTTATAGAAGATCATGAGGGGCACAGATAGGGTGAGTAGCCAACATCTTTTCCCCAGGTTGGGGAATCCAGAATAGAAGGTGTAGGTTTAAGGTCAGAGGGGAAAGATTTAACAGAGACTTAAGAGGCAATGTTTTTCACACAGATCATTGTGGGTGTATGAAATGAGCTGCCAGAGGAGGTGGTGGAGGCTGGTACAATTAAAACATTTAAAAACCATCTGGATGGGTTTATGAATAGAAAGGGTTCAGAGAGCTATGTGCCAAATGCTGGCAAATGAGACTAGATTAATTTAGGGTATCTGGTTGGCATGGATAATTTGTACCTAAGAGTCTATTTCCATGATGTACAGCTCTATGAATATATGACTCTAATTCACCTCACTGTAAACAAAAACATTCTATTCACTTTCCTAATTGCTGGGCCTGCACTATAAGCTGTTGTGTTTTGTGCACCAGGAAACCCAAATCCCTCTGTATCTCAGAGCTCTGCACCCTCTCAACATTTAGATAATACACACCTTTATTATTCTTTCTGCCAAAATGGGCAATTTTGGAAAGGGTTCACGCCCAGAGTGTAGCTCCCACCACACTATCCTCATCAAACATTTTCAGTTGGTACAGTATGGAGTTAGATATATAGGAAAGCTTTTTTTACACTGTCTCATCAAACACTCCCAGGGCAAGTACAGGTAAAACTCGTCTATATTGTCACAATAAAAATATTAATCATTTCAAAGTGAGAGATAGCAAGAACTGCAGATGCTGGAGTCAGAGACAACACAGTGTGGAGCTGGAGGAACACAGCAGGCCAGGCAGCACCAGAGGAGCAGGAAAGTTCACGTTTTGGGTTGGGACCCTTCTTCAGAAATGGTGGAGGGAAAAGGAGCTCAGGAATAAATAGAGAGAGGAAGGGTAGGGCTGGGGAAGGTAGGTGAGTGCACGTAGGGACTGGCAGGGATTGGTCAGTGGGATGGGTTGGGTGGATGGGTGGGAGAGAAGATGGACAAACTGTGTCAGGGCAAGGAGGTGGGGGTGAGAGGGAGGGTTGAACATGGAATGATGTCGTGGTGGGGAGATTTTAAAACTTGTGCACTATGAGTAGTGGCGGTATCTTGGTGCTCAATCATAAATGATGTTCCTTTTCTGTTGGGCTTCCTGAGTTTTACATTGGTGACAATTTTCCCATGTATCTACTGCTTTAATCCTTTCAAGGTTTGGAAGAATCGATCTAAGGAAATTAGGTTTATCTTACACGTTGCATGTGACGCAAAGAGTGAACGTTAGTCGATTTGATTCCAATCAAGCACATTGCTTTGTCTTGGAAAGTATATCAAGCTTCTTGTGTGTTGTTGGAGCTGCACTCATCCAGACAAATGGGGAATGATCAATCACACTCATAGATAATGGAAAGCTTTGGGAGGCGTCTACTTGCTGTTGAATTCCAAGCCTCCGCTCCTATTGCCGCTGCATTTATTTTTGGTCCAATTCAGTTATTGGTCAATGTTAAGCACTAGAATGGAGATAGTGGGGGATTCAACATACTGCCATTGAATGTTAATGGGCAACAATTAAATCCTCCCTTGCTAGGAGTGGTAATTGCCCGGACATTGATAAATCAGTTGAAGGTAGTTGGGCCTAGGACACCATTCTGAAAATCATGGAACCCCTGCAGGGTGGGAGCAACCCATTTTCCCTGTGGAATCCACACTGACCCTCTGAAGACAATCCCACCCAGATTCATCTCGCCACCCTATCCCTGTGACCCTGCATTTCCCATCACTCACCCACCTAGCCTACACATCCCTGGACACCATGGGCAATTTAGCATGACCATCCACCTAACCTGAACATCTCTGGACAGTGGGAGGAAACCAACAATACCCAGAAACCCATGCAGACAGTTGCTTGAGGGTGGAAACGGACCTCAGTCCCTGATGTTGAGAGACAGCGATGCTAACCACTGAGCTGCCATTCTGCCCCTCATGGACTGATGCCCTTGGGCTGAAATGATAGGCCTCCAACACCTGTAATCACCTTTCTACATGCGATGTATGAAGCGTACCAGCAGAGAGTGATTTCTATCGACTAAAAGATATAGCATACCAACTCGCTCATGTGTCTGAAACTCTCTGGACAACACAGTTATTGACACTCAAAGGATGTTATACCAGTGTGATTTACCATCAAGCTCACAAAAATCACAAAGGTCATAATAAATAATGGCCTCATTGGCCACATCATGCTCACGTCTGAACAATTAATTTAAAAATAAACTAAAGCTTTTGTTAATCCGTCTGGATTGAAATTCCCTTCATAGTCACCTGAATGGCTGCATTGATTCTAATCATCGATGCATCAGGTTCTGCATTTGGGAGTGCCATGATTTTTAACAACTAAACATTCACACACCTGACAGCAACCATGTCGCCAAATTGTAACCTCGGCCTGACACAACTTTGTCATCCTTTAATCTGGGAGTTTCCTAAAACCTGCGTTTTCATTCCCAGCAACTGTGCTGAATGCTAATCAACAGCCTGATTCAACCCAGGCCTTATCTTAAACAAGAAAGACTTAAAACAAAATCAGATGTTTTATTTTTATCTTGCTGCAGAACCCCAGAAACGTCGCAATTTATTCTCCTGCACTACATGCGAACAAAAGCTTCACTTTGGGGAAGATGCTACACTTGAGAGACTGTTTCATGCATGTCAATATTGGAAGCTCCCAAAGCAGCATTGAACAAAGTGCAGGGATTTCGAAATTCATCTGCAGCCTAAGAAGTACTTTTAAAGGGTTACAATTGGAGGTTTGGCTGCTAGCGGAAACAATACAAGCTCCAACAAACAGCAATGTGATCAATGACTTTTTTCTTAACGGCGTTACTTGATGGATAAGTGCTGGCTTCCAAATGATTCCTTAAAAAATCTTTGGTGGGAACTTTCACATTAATTTGAGGAGATCGACAGTGTCAGTGAAAAGCAGCCTCACCTGTTTGCATCCCCAGCAACAAATCAGTTCCACAGCTGTCCCGGTCAGCTTGAGCTGATGTGCTGTACAATCGGGCTTGAAAACTTGTGATTCAGAACTGAGTGTTCTACCAACGAACCAAAGGCTACTGTGTTAACATTGCTCAACGTGTAAGTTCACAACGCATCAATAGTGTGGGTAGTTTATTACCAGAATCCAATTGTTGAAACCATCTTTATTTAGCCACTAATGAAAATTGGCTTTCAACATGATGCTTGCAGTTGTGATCAATGTTAACATGACTTGATAGAATTCACACAGATATAGTGTCATTGTTATTCTTCAGTTTGATTTATCAGATTTAGTAAAGGCAGATTACAGGGAGCTTTAGTTTGGAGCTGGCCACTTCCGAATCCACAGGCCCAAAGACATTAACGGGAAACTCAAAAAGAAATTGAAAGCACACGGCAGGTCTGGCAGCACCCATGGAAAGAGAAATTAGACATTTGTGGACGGAACATTTTTGCAGAAACCAGAAACATTTGATTTCCTTAAGGGGAGTTCTTGTCACTTTCCCTCCGAGTATTTTTCCTGCAGGAAGCAGTATTGAAACAGAATAACAAGTTATTTATTTCATCACTGTTGTTACGAGCTTTCCATACATGGTGTGGCGACACAGTACTGACCACAATAAATAACAGTATTTCACTTGACATTGAAAGGCTTTCAGAATTCCTAAGTGAAAGGTTCGACATAAGCATAAATCATTTACAGTTTCCATGAGGTAAGGTCATGACTGGATTAGTTCCAGACAACAGTTTGTGTTTACACAGTTGGTAGCTGGGAACAAGTCATTTCTTGCCAGTCTTTTAAGTTCATCAATTAAAGGATTTGAGAGCTTAGATCTGTTGGTTGGCGTGTTCGACACGTGCCAAGTTGATGACACACTCTCAATGACCCTTGAACACAGAGCTGGCAACACCACACACAACCTGAGTGTGAGTTGGTTGATCTGTGGTGTCAATGTACTTACAGGATGGGTAAGGCATCAAACTACAACCATTATGTGCACCATGGTAAATGACTACAACTTATATATCACCAGTTTGCAATTATCAAAAAGAGGCAATAGATTAAAAAGTGAATTTGAAGTGGACAAATGTGAGGTCATCCACACTGGGTCCAAAAAAGAATGGAACTTGATGCTTTCTAAATGGAGATGAACCAAAAACAAAGTTTTCGGCTCTGAAGAAGAGTCACCAAACTTAAAAATATTCACTCTGCTTTCCCTCTACATATGCTACCAGACCTGTTGAGTTTCTCCAGTAATTTTTGTTTATTGTTTGAGATCTTCAACATCCTAAGTTTTTTGTTTTATTTAAAACATCTTATGGTTCCAGCATATATAGATCATACAAACGTAATAAATAAATATAGAAGGCAGAACGTTAAATGAAATGTCAGCCTTATATGTAGGGGAACAGAGTTGAAGGAGTATACGAAATGTTGGTTAGACTATGCCTAATTGCAGCAGTTCTCTGTCCCACAGCTTAAAAAGATACATTGTGCATGCGGAGCATACAGTCTAGATTTATTGAAATGATACCTAGCATCCAACTGGTTTAGTTCCAAGAAAAGATTAAATAAACTGCAACTGTATTCACTGGAATTTAGAAGGTTGAGGAATGATTTGAGTAAACCTTCTAAGAAGTTAAGAAGGTCAGATAAAGTAAATTCAGAGGAGCTATTTCTGATAACTAGGGAGTCTGGAACTGAAGGGCAAAGCCAAGAAGCTAGAGCCCAAATCTTTCCTAAAGCATATTCATGCAAAGGATGGTTAAATTTTAGAAGTCTTTTCTGTAAATGAAAACTGATGCCAAGTAATTTTAAGATGAGATTAATCATTCTTTAATGCAAAAATAGACTGCAGATGCTGAAAATCAGAAACAGAGACAGAAATCACAGAGAAACGCAGCACGTTTGGCAGCAACTGTGGAGAAAAATCAGAGTTATTGTTTTGGTCCAGTGACCCTTCTTCAGAACCATTCTTGTTTGATAAGGTTTTTGACAAAACTCACTTCTACAGACACATCACATTCCTCGGTGACCGCCTCCAGCTCAGACTCGCTCCATGTGGGTTCTAACTCCAGTTTCGTCCTTTGCGTTTTGTGTCCACCCAGGATCAGAGGTATTTCCATGATATACAATGGTTTTCAGACTGGCTGCTCTCACCACATCCTGAGCTGCACACAGTGCCATGTGGTATCTTTTCTGCACTCTCAACCTCTCTCTCTCTCCCGATATAAATCGTTTGTGCCTCACACTGGCTCAGAACTATTTTGTCCCTAATTCCACTTCATTCTCCTGCTCATTCGATGTTCTAACATCCTTGCTACTTTCTTTTCAAGCACTAAGAAACACGAGATGTGCAAGTAGTTCTGAAGAAGCGTCACTGGAATGGAAGCATTAGTTCTGCTTTCGCTCCACAGATGCCGTCAGACGTGTTCAGTTTTTCCAGCAATTTCTGTTTTTGATTATTTTTTGTTAGTGGTAGGTATCAATGGATACAGGAACAAAGACAGTTCTCCTGCTGCTCAGCCATGATCTCATGGAATAGTGGAACAGGCTCAAAGGGCTAAATGACCTGCTCCTGTTGCTATGTTCCTATTATGGGGTCATGCTTCAGCTACATTAGTACAAGGTCTGGACTGAAGCTTCAGTACAGTACTGAGGAAGTGTTTTACAACAGAAGTCTTGTCTTTCAGATGAGACATTAAAGCATGATTCTATTTACTCCCAGCATGGGAAATGCTGGAGAAACTCAACATCTGTGGAAAGCAAGAATGAGTTAATGCTTTGAGTTCAGCGACTCTTCTTCAGAACTCCATTTACTCTCTCAGAAAGCTGTTAAAAGTCTTATTTTGAAAGCAGCCTGTCTAAGGAGCATTGTATGTCATGCTAAAGGTCTTACTTTGAAAAAATAGAATGGAAGTTCTCCAGGATGTTTGGGCCAATATATAATCCTCAACCAACTTTGCAAACATAATGTTCTCAGTTTTGCATTGATATTTATAATGCAAGACTCTGCTGTACATTGCTAATCGTACAAACTCCTTTGGCAGCATTGTAAAATACAAAGGGTGGCCTTGAACAGTGAAAGTGCTCAATATATACAAGTCTTTTTATACTTCTGATGATTTCTGATCTTTCCAGCTTTTCTTTATTACTTATTCCATCTTACTTCAATCTCCTCATTTTCCTTGAGTGCAGGGATTTTCATTTACTTCCTCTCACACTTTCTTACCAAACAGGAAGAGACAGCTATGGAGCTGCAGCTATCCCAGTATCCTTGGCAGCAATGAAAGATGGTTATTAAAACTTTAGGTCCTTATTGACACAAAAACAATGGAAATATTATGCATTTCGCACTCCAGTACAGCAGAGATCAGGATTTTGAAGGTGCCAGGAGATTTCAAATAGCTGTACCAGATAGAGCCATTGAATCATACAGCTGAATAGCATTGAAGCAGTTCCTTTGGCCCAACTCATCCATACCAATCACATATCCTGAATTAACCTAGCCCCATTTGCCAGCATTTGGCCCATATCTCTTTAACCCCTCCTATTCATGTACCCAGGCAGATGCCTTTTAATTATTATAATAATAATACCCTCCACCACCTCCTTTGGCAGCTCATTTCAAACACACATCATCCTCTGTGTGAAAATGTTGCCCCCTTAGGTCCCTTTTAAATCTTTCCTTTCTCACCTTTGGCATGTGCCCTCTTGTTTTGGACACCTCTACCCTGGGGGAAATACCTTGACTATTCACCCTGTCCACATCCGTCATGATTTTATAATCTTCTATCAGGTCACCACTCAGCCTCCAATGTTGCAGGAAGAGTAAGCCCAGCCTTCTCAACCTCTCAAACCCTCCAACACTGGCAGCAACCTTGTAATTATTTTTTCTGAACCCTTTCAAGTTTAGTGACATTTTTCCCATTGCAGGGAGACCAGAATTGAATGAAGTATTCCAAAAGCGGTCGATAAGACAATAAGTTAAAGAATCAGAGGCAATACGAGGAATACATTTTTTAACACAAGTTTGGTATGATTTAGAACTTACTGCTTGAAAGCGAGTCAATAATAACATTCAAAAGATGAAACAAAGAAAGTTTAAGGGTCTTTGGAAAGAGTCAGCGAGCAGAATTAATTGGATAGCTCTTCCAAAGAACAAACACAGTCATGAATGATCTCCATCTGGGCTCCACTGCTCAATGATTTTATCAGCCTATCATCTTACAGTTTGGTGAGGAGAGCTGAATTAGCTCTGCTCTTTTCAGCCTCCCTCAGTTAGCTATGACAAAAAATTACACTCTTTTTAGCATAAGCCCTTACTTCTCTCTCAAATAGAAATGCAATTGCCCAACATCTACCATTTCAGCAAAGAGCCAGTTATAAGGTTTTCTTGAATGAAAGAAAGAGTAATTTTGTTATGTGCTAAACCCAAGAAAAACAGACACAATGCACTGTTAAGCATTCATAAACACAATTAGAAAATTAAGAGGCGCTAAGGAGGAAATGCAATTTACATTATTTACAGTGTTGTTGAGGTGTAAAGCTTTTATCCTGAGGCTGCAGTTGTTCAGTTGATGCGTTCTATCAGCAGCAGTAGCAAATGTATTTGGCTATCCTTTGTGTTCTCAATCTCCAATTGATTCTATTTAATCAGTTCCGTCTTCTATTTCATTCCTCAGAGGCTGAAAGTCCACTTTCTACAGCTGATCCAGTCACAAACCCTTCAGCTCAACAATGTGAAAAGCTGTTCCCTGAAATATTGGATAACAAAGTGTGAAGCTGGATGAACACAGCGGGCCAAGCAGCATCTCAGGAGCACAAAAGCTGACGTTTGAAATTAGGTTTGGCATATTTCAGTGTCTGAGCTCACCGTTTCCAAGTTTGATAATTGTCGATCACATTTCCAATATGTGAAACTTAACAAACAGAAATAAATTTAAATCGAATTCTTCAGGTTTGGCCAGGTAGACACATTTCAGTGTTTTTTCCCCATAAATTAGTATATTTCAGCTCTAAAAATTGTTTCCACGAAGCTTGGCTAAGCTGTCTGGTCAGCTGATTTCGGAATGCAGTCATTTTAAATCCGCGCTTTCTCTGCTGGTGATCATTTCAGTCCATGAATCTACCAGGTATTAAAAATCAAATGATGGAGTCCAAGCATCAATAGTTCATGTTTTATTATGATTTTGGCAAACTTTAAGTGCCTTTTTTGTCTTACCCATACTTGGCTGAAATGTTAATAAACCTTGTAATCACTGATGTGGCTGTTCCTCCAACTAAAATCATTACCCCTTGTCTTCAGCAGCAAATCCTTACCACTGTAACGTCTCCAATTGCTGTTGATATTCTCATATTAAAAATTTGCGTATTTGTCTTCACCTTTATGAACCTCCCGAAGCCCCTGTTCGTAGACCAAGTTTATATTGTAATCTTTTTGTTCCAGATCAAGTCAGCTTTCCTTACACACATTTATTAAACATTGTGAGGAATTAATATATTGCTGAAAAGAAAATAAATTGACACCATACAACTTGCACTCAGTAGGACAATGAAACAAGAGACATAGAAGCAAAAGTAGCTGGAAAAGCTCAGCAGGTCTGCCAGCATCTGTGAAGAGATACCAGAGTTAATGTTTTGGGTACGGTGGCCCTTCTTCAAAACTGCATTTTTTTAATGAAAATTTGGGGTCATGGTGCAGGGGAAGATAGGAGGAGGTATCTGAGAGCTGGCCCTGAGACTCTGCAATGCAGAGGTCAGTACAAAGTACAACAAGTATCATGTAGCAATAAGGTTGTCTCCTTTTGGCAATGGTCATAGCCTGGCATTTGTGTGGTGCGAATGCTACTTGCCACTTGTCAGCCCAAGCCTGGATATTGTCTGGGCCTTGCTGTATTTGAACAGTGACTTCTTAGCATCTGGGGTTCTTGAATTGTTCTGAAAATTGTGTAATCATTGGCTAATGTCTGTACTCTGATCTTATGATGGAGAGAAGGTTATTGACTAAGCAACTGCAGATGGGGTACTACCCTGAGGAAACACAATCAGCTTCCTATATGTGGGAATGGCTCCAACCAGTGGAGCATTTTCCCCCTGATCCTCAGTGACTGTAGTTTTGCCAGATGCCACACTCAGTTAAATACAGCTTTGATATCAAGGGCTGTCACTCTCACCTCACTGCTGGAATTCAGCTTTTTTCCATGTTTGAACCAGGGCTGTAAATGAAGTTGGGAGCTGAGTGGCCCTGCCAGAAGTCAAACTGGGTGCCACTGAGCAGGTTATTGCTGAGTAGCTGCTACTTGATAGTACTGTTGATGACACCTTCCATCACTTTACTGATGATTGAGAGGACACTGACGGGACAGTAATTGGGCAATTTTTCTCATTGAGTAGATGCCAGTGTTGTATCTTAATACTTGTGTTTCTAATGTTCTATAGTTATTCTTACAGAGGAAAAAAAATCACATTCCCAAGACGATTGAGGTTAGTCATGCTTAACATTTCATCACATTTAATGTGACAATCCTGTCTGCTTTGCCAGGCTTTCATACTGCCCTCCCTCACTGCTTTACTGCTCTACCCACTTAATGTCATTCCTGGCCAGCCTCCTATTTCCATACTTATTCTCATGTCCACCTCCTTCTACTTTCCACCATTATCCATTTTGTCTTTTTATCACCCACTTCTAACTCTCCGATCCCACCTCTTCCCCCTTTGTTATTTTCCTGCTTTTCTTAGGCTCTGTGTCCGTTTAAAGGCTAAGAAATCTCAAATACATTCCTGTGGGATGAAAAGTCACTGCCTTGAAATTTTATCTCAATTTCTTGCCATGGATGCTGTCTGACCTGTTGAGCATTTTATGTTTTTATTACGGATAATTATTGTCCATTTATCTTTGCCAATTGAAAAGACTTGACCTTGAACAACAGTATATGACTAACAGGCAAATATATTTAGCATGTACGGTATATTAGGAGGATATGATTATAAGTGCAATCATCATAAGGGCTGCAGTGAAACAGAATTTTCAGCAGTCTACTCACTCGAGTCTAGCTGTGATCAATGGAACATGACAGAATTTAACTGCAGTAACAAAACATACACTCAGTCCTGCAAGTTAAAAGGGATAGTGATTAAACATTGTGGCTGCATTAGTTAATTCAATGGATTCTAACACTCACATGCAACAACACATGAGTCATTCTTCCCAGTCTGCATCGAATCAAAGAGCACAAATGGAAGCCATTCAGCCCATTGTGCTGGTGACAGCTCTTTTCGAAAAGGTTCTCCAATTACTTGAATTCTGCTGCCAATTAATTTTCTGTCGACTATTTCTCCCATCATCCGTTTTGAGCGTTGCATTTAAGTTCGGACAGATCACTGCACAAGAAAATAACGTTTTTTTAAAAATTAATTCATGTGATGTTAACGTTGCTGGCTCGGCCAACATTTATTGTCCATCCCTAATTGCCCAGAAGGCAGTTAGAGTCAACCGCATTGTTGGGGGAACTGGAGTCACATGTAGGCCAGGTCAGGTAAGGACAGCAGTTTCCTTCCATAAAGGACAGGGGTGAACCAGACAGGTTTTTCCCCAAAAATCAGCATTGGATTCATAGTCATCACTGGAATCGTAATTCCAGGTACTGACTGAATTCAATTTCCACCATCTACTGTGGCCGGATTTGAAGCCAGGTCCCCAGAACATTATCTGGGTCGCTGAATTAACAGTCCAGTGATAAAACCACTGGGCCATCACCTCCCACATCAAGTTGGGTGACCATAGTCCCACTCTGTCATTGCAGGGAGATGATAGGTGGTGATTTAACCTGAGGGTCACAGCATCTCAGGTACAGGGCAAGGTAGGACATTGATGGTTGCCTCTGGCAATTAAATCCAGATTGTGGGCATCATTTTGCATTGCAAATCAGCAGTTCAGCCGACTAAGCTAACCAACCCTCCAATGGGTTGGACTAAAACAAAAGGAAATGCAGATACTGGAAATCTGACAGGCCAGACTCAACAGACCTGGCTACAACTGAGGTGAGGGAGACAGAATTAACATTATGAGTACAGTGTAGCTCTTCTCCAGAACAAGAAAATGCTGAAGACTGGCTACTGGGCCAAAAAATTAACTCTCTTCTCTCCACTTGCTGAGTTTCTCCAACAGTTTCTGAGTTTGTTTGTCTCTGATGAACTGGAACAGGCCGAATGATAGCCATTTCAGTAGGGTGCAGACTCAGATCTCTTCTTGTCATGTCATTGCTGAATTGTTGGGATTTTTTACATTTAGCAGTGAGGGGTTATTGTGGGTAAATAGGAATGAAATCAGCCATGGTCTTACAGTCAAAGCGTCATAGAGATATACAGCAGTGAAACAGACCCTTCGGTCCAACCAGTTCATGCTGACCACATATCTTAAATTAATCTAATTTTATTTACCAGAATTTGGCTCATATCCCTCTAAACCCTTCTTGTGCGGGTATCCATCCAGATGCCTTTTAAATGTTGCAGTTGTGCCAACATCCACCACTTCCTCTGTCAGCTCATTCCATATACACACTACCCTCTGTATGAAAACGTTGCCCCTTAAGACCCTTTTAAATCTTTCCCCTCTCATTTTAAACTTATGCCCTATAGTTTTGGACTCCCCCCATCCCAGGGAAAATACCTTGTATATTTACCCTATCCATACCCCTCACAATTTTATAAAATTCTATTGTTACCCCACAGCCTCTGATGCTCCAGCCCATTCAGCCTCTCCCAATAGCTCAAACCCTCCAATCCTGGCAACATTCTTGTAAATCTTCTCTGAATCTTTTCAAGTTTCACAACATCTTTCCAATAGCAGTACTCTAACGTGGCCTAACCAATGTCTTGTACAACTGTAACATGATCTTCCAACTTCTGCACTCAATGCTTTGATCAATAACAGCTAGCATACCAAATGTCTTCTTCACTATCCTATCGACCCATGACTCCACTTTCAAGGAACTATGAACCTGTACTCCAAAATTTCTTTGCTCAACAACACTCCCCAGGACCTTACCATGAAGTGTATAAGTCCTGCCCTGATTTGCCTTTCCAAAATGCAGCACCTCGCATTTATGTAAATTAAAATCTATCTGCCACATCTCAGCCCATTGGCGCTTCTGATCATGATCCTGTTGTGCTCTGAGGTAACCTTCTTCGCTGTCCACTACACCTCCAATTTTGGTTTCAACTGCAAATCTTTAGAACATAGAACATAGAACATTACAGCATAGTACAGGCCCTTCGGCCCTCGATGTTGTGCCGACCTGTCATATCGATCTCAAGCTCGTCTAACCTACACTATTCCATGTACGTCCATATGCTTGTCCAATGACGACTTAAATGTACCTAAAGTTGGCGAAGCTACTACCATTGCAGGCAAAGCGTTCCATTCCCTTACTACTCTCTGAGTAAAGAAACTACTTCTGACATCTGTCCTATATCTTTCACCCCTCAATTTAAAGCTATGCCCCCTCGTGCTCGCCATCACCATCCTAGGATAAAGGCTCTCCCTATCCACGCTATCTAACCCTCTGATTATTTTATATGTCTCAATTAAGTCACCACTCAACCTTCTTCTCTCTAATGAAAACAGCCTCAAGTCCCTCAGCCTTTCCTCGTAAGACCTTCCCTCCATACCAGGCAACATCCTAGTAAATCTCCTCTGCACCCTTTCCAAAGCTTCCACATCCTTCTCATAATGAGGTGACCAGAACTGTACACAATACTCCAAGTGCGGCCGCACCAGAGTTTTGTACAGCTGCAGCATAACCTCTTGGTTCCAGAACTCGATCCCTCTATTAATAAAAGCTAAAACACTGCACACCTTCTTAACAGCCCTGTCAACCTGGGTGGCAACTTTCAAGGATCTGTGTACATGGACACCGAGATCTCTCTGCTCATCTACACTACTAAGAATCTTACCATTAGCCCTGTACTTTGCATTCTGGTTGCTCCTACCAAAGTGCATCACCTCACACTTGTCCGCATTAAACTCCATTTGCCACCTCTCAGCCCAGCTCTGCAGCTTATCTATGTCTCTCTGCAACCTACAGCATCCTTCGTCACTATCCACAACTCCACCGACCTTAGTGTCGTCTGCAAATTTACTAACCCATCCTTCTACGCCCTCATCCAGGTCATCTATAAAAATGACAAACAGCAGTGGACCCAACACCGACCCTTGCGGTACACCACTAGTAACTGCTTTCCAGGATGAACATTTCCCATCAACTACCACCCTCTGTCTTCTTTCAGCAAGCCAATTTCCGATCCAAACTGCTATATCTCCCACAATTCCATTCCTCCTCATTTTGTACTGTGGGGAACCTTATTGAACGCTTTGCTGAAATCCATATACACCACATCAACCGGTTTACTCTCATCTACCTGTTTGGTCACCTTCTCAAAGAACTCAATAAGGTTTGTGAGGCACGACCTTCCTTTCACAAAACCGTGCTGACTGTCCCTAATCAATTTATTCTTTTCTAGATTATTCTAAATCCTATCCCTTATAACCTTTTCCAACACTTTACCAACAACTGAGGTAAGGCTCACTGGTCTATAATTACCAGGGTTGTCTCTACTCCCCTTCTTGAACAGGGGAACCAAATTTGCTATCCTCCAGTCGTCTGGCACTATTCCTATCGACAATGGCGAGTTAAAGATCAATGCCAAAGGCTCGGCAATCTCCTCCCTGGCTTCCCAGAGGATCTGAGGATAAATCCCATCCGGCCCAGGGGACTTATCTATCTTCACCTTCTGAAGGATTTCTAATACCTCTTCCTTGTGAACCTCAATCCCACCTAGTCCAGTAGCCTGTATCTTAGTAACCTCCTCGACAACATCGTCGCTTTCTAGAGTGAATACTGTTGAAAAATATTCCTTTAGCGCTTCCCCTATTTCATCTGACTCCACGCACAACTTACCACTACTATCCTTGATTGGGCCTAATCTTACTTTCGTCATTCTTTTATTCCTTAAATACCTATAGAAAGCCTTAGGGTTTACCCTGATCCTATCCGCCAACAACTTCTCATGTCTCCTCCTGGCTCTTCTGAGCTCTCTCTTTAGGTCTTTCCTGGCTACCTCGTAGCCCTCAAGTGCCCTAACTGAGCCTTCACATCTCATCCTAACATAAGCCTTCTTCTTCCTCTTGACCAGAGATTCCACCTCCTTCGTAAACCACAGCTCCCGCACTCTACAGCTTCCTCCCTGCCTGACAGGTACATACTTATCTAGGACACACAGGAACTTTTCCTTGAATAAGCTCCACATTTCTAATGTGCCCATCCCCTGCAGTTTCCTTCCCCTTCTACGCTCCCTAAATCTTGCCTAATCTCATCGTAATTGCCTTTCCCCCAGCTATAATTCTTGCCCAGTGGTATACACCTATCCCTTTCCATCACTAAAGTAAACATAACAGAATTGTGATTGCTATCACCAAAGTGCTCACCTACCTCCAAATCTAACACCTGGCCGTGCTCATTACCCAGTACCAAATCTAATGTGGCTTCGCCCCTTGTTGGTCTATCTACATACTGTGTCAGGAAGCCCTTCTGCACACTCTGGACAAAAACTGACCCATCTATAGTCCTCGACAAAAACTGACCCATCTATAGTACTCGAACAAAAACTGACCCATCTATAGTACTCGAACAAAAACTGACCCATCTATAGTACTTGAACAAAAACTGACCCATCTATAGTACTCGACAAAAACTGACCCATCTATAGTACTCGAACAAAAACTGACCCATCTATAGTACTCGACAAAAACTGACCCATCTATAGTGCTCGAACAAAAACTGACCCATCTAAAGTACTTGAACAAAAACTGACCCATCTATAGTAATTGAACAAAAACTGACCCATCTATAGTACTCACATCCCATTCATTTATATAAATGGCAAAAAGCTGTGGACCCAGCAGTGATCCTTGAGGCACACCACTGGTCACAGAAACTCCAGTCTGAAAAGCAACCCTCCACCTTCCTCTGTCTTCTACCGTTGAACCAGTTCTGTATCCAAATAACTAGTTGTCCCTGTATTCCGTGTGATCTAACCTTGCTAACCGGTCTACCATGAGGAACCTTGCCGAAAGCCTTACTGTAAAATTCATGTAGATCACATTTACTGCTCTACCCTCATCAATCCTCTTTGTCACTTCTTCAAAAAACTAAATCATGTTTGTGAGGCACGATTTCCAATATACAAAACCATGTTGATTATTCCTAATCAGTCCTTGCCTTTCCAAATACACGTAAATCCTGTCCCTTAGGATTCCAACCAAAAACTTACTCACCACTGATATCAGGCTCATTGGTCGATAGCTCTTTCTTACCACCTTTCTTAAATAATGGCACCACGTTAACCAACCTCCAGCCTTCAGGCACCTCATCTGTGCCAATCGATGATACAAATATCTCAGCAAGGGGCCCAGCTATCACTTTCCTTCCTCCCAACAGAGTCCTAGGGAACACTTGATCAGGTCCCAGGGATTTTTACACCTTAATGTGTTTTAAGACATTCAGCAATCCTTTCCCTGTAATAAGAATATTTTTTAAGATGTTGCTATTTATTACCCCACGCTCTCAATCTTCAATATATTTCTCCACAGTAAACACTGATGCAAATTACTTGTTTAGTATCTCGTCCATCTCCTGCGATTCCACACATTTGTGGCCTTGCCCTATTATTCCACCAGTACAGTGGAGCAGGATCAAGGGGCTGGGTGGCACATGCCTGTGCCGAAATATTATGTTCATGTGTGAAATCGGTTTAAACTTTATTGGAATTTCAAAGTTAGGCTTGGTTTCAGACTTAGATTCCTAAATATGCTCAGATTGCAAGTTATGGGAATCATCCTGAATTTGGATATTGAGAAAACTAGGGCCCTTCTGATGAGTTAGACATTGTTTTCAGGGGAGTCTAGCAACGTGTAGGGATCCTGGAGTTAGTGCATACCAATATGCACAAGATTTCTGTTCATTTACCATCCTGTCAGAAGTACTGGCGATTTTTTTTTTGGAGATAGGCCTTTAATTCACATGCAGATTGCATACCTTATCTCATCATGTAAATGGGGGAAAATAGAACATGCTTACTTGCTTGGTCCTCTGAGTAATCTGTGGATTGAGGGATGCTGAGGCTATAGTTGAGGACCAGGCAGAAACTTCAAAGGCTGTTTTCAGTGATGTAATGAATTACACTGCGATTGATTACAAAGTGATTAATTGCCAGACGATTGATTATAGCATGATTGATTACAGAATGATCAGTTCAGATTGCAGGGCACATGAGTATTGTAAAATAGATTTCCGGGTGATTGATGACAATGATTAATTGTGATCTTGGTCAGTGATCGATCCCAAGGTGATTAATTAAAGTGATTAATTGTGATTTCACTGTCAGTGACTGATGGCAAGGTGATTAATTGCAGAGGGATTGATTAGACTGACTAATCACAGGCAACTGATATCTGAGTAATTGATTACTAAAGGATCACGGTGATTGCAGAGCAATTGATTGTAGGGTGATTGATTACAGTGTTATTGATTGTAGAATGATTAATTACGGAGTGAATAACGATAGAGCGATTGATTGTAGGGCAATTGATACATTGTGATTGATTACAGAGTGATCAGTTGCATGGTGATTAATTGCAAAGTAATTAATCAATCATGGATAGTCATTGATTGTTGAGTGATCAGTTACAGAATGATTGGTAACAGGGTGTTTCAGATGGGGAGAAATAGTATAAGATTTTTTCCCCCTTTTTCCTCAACTCTTGGCTGCCTGCGAGAAGATGTATATTTTTAAGAATGTTTGGAGTGATGTGACTTCTAATGAAAGAGAGAAAACTGATGTCTTGGTGTATTTGAATCAAAGAAATTCACACAACACCAATACAAATACCATGAAAATACTCACTCCTCTTAAACACGCAAACACAAGAAAAGATTAATTTTAGAAACGAAGGATGTACTTGGGCTATTAACAAAATAACAATAAATATCACATGTTCAATTTAGTACTTTAGAATGCGAACAGTTTGGGCTGATCAGTTCTTTATCATAGCTATTTGTAGATAAACAGAGATTGAATGTCTCTGCATTTTTCCAATTACACTGTGGCCAAATGTCTATAGAGATTAATCTTGCCAGTAAAGATAAATTACTGCCTAAGAAGACTGTTGTTTTAGGCAGGGTCCTTTCTTCTTTTTGTGGATGGTTTTGTCAGCCTCCAGACTGAATTAATCTTGCGGGCAATGAATGACGAAGATGTGTTACTTGAAGTCAGTTTTGATCATTTGACTAGATGATTTATACCTATATTGTCCATACAAATGATTCGAACTGATTCAAAGCCATTCCTAATCTATAGGGATGATGGTAGACATTCACACCTACTTGTCATAGCAAAAGGAGATATGGAGCAGACAAGTTAAGTTTCATACAAGCAAGGCATAAAACGGGATGCTGGAGATCTTTTCAAACAGGCAAATACAGAAATTATTGGAGAAACTCAGCAGGTCTGGTCAGAAACTGCAGAGAAAACAGAATTAATGTCTCATGTCTAATGACCCTTCTTCACAAAAAAGTTAAAGTTCTATTTGTAGACACTGAGCCTGGGGCTCCATTATACTTGAGTTTTTGTAAATGCCTAGAGAATAGAAGCTGTAAAATCTCAAGTATATTTATGCCTGGAATGCCATTGCAAAGTGGGTGTTGGTTGTCCCCCCCATAGACATCGACATTCCATGTAAATGAATTAGTCCTTTCATTCTGATCAGACTATCAGCTCCCACATTCACAGCAGTACCTTGTCCATATTAACGGGTAAGGTTTCATTTTTGGATTGCAGATGACTGAATATGGTTGGTATTTTAAAAAGTTATGAATGCGACTTGCTTTCTCCCGACATGCCAAGCGTTTTTGCAGAGTAATTGAGCACACAGCAATTGATTTCAGGGCAATTGAACTCAATGTGATCATTTGTCAGGTGGCTCTACCAGCAAGACTGATTGCAAAGAGATTGATTGCAGAGTGATGATAGGTTAGAGGGTGGCTGGCCATTGGCAAATGATTGCAGTGTTCAACCTCAGGTCAATTAATTGGACGTTGATTGATTTTGGGATTATTGATAACAGAATTATTGTTTGCTGTGATCAATTATTGGAGATCTATTGCAAAATGAACACTTACAAATAAAAATGATGACAGAATGATCAATTACGGGGTGATTGATTTCAGAGTGATCATCACTCCACTTGGTACAGTGTTCTCTTTCGAACTGAAATGTTCAGTGTCTTGTCTTTCTAGAAGGAAAACAAGGAAAATCAACACTAATCATGCAGTACACAACTTGTCATAGATTGCCAACCTGAAAAGGTCACTGTTATCTCAACTCAAGATAACAAAGTGTGGAGCTGGATGAACACAGCAGGCCAAGCAGCATCTCAGGGGCACAAAAGCTGACGTTTCAGGCCTAGACCCTTCATCAGAAAGGGGGATGGAGAGAGGGTTCTGAAATAAATAGGGAGAGAGGGGGATGCGGACCGAAGATGGGTAGAGGAGAAGATGGGTGGAGAGGAGAGTGTAGGTGGGGAGGTAGGGAAAAGGTAGGTCAGTCCAGGGAGGACGGACAGGTCAA
Source organism: Stegostoma tigrinum (assembly GCF_030684315.1). NCBI lineage: Eukaryota > Metazoa > Chordata > Chondrichthyes > Orectolobiformes > Stegostomatidae > Stegostoma > Stegostoma tigrinum. The sequence goes on from NC_081357.1 coordinate 16,126,391, forward strand.
GGATGCAGGATGAGGTAGTAGGTGGGAAATGGAGGTGCGGCTTGAGGTGGGAGGAGGGGATAGGTGAGAGGAAGAACCGGTTAGGGAGGCAGGGATGAGCTAGGCTGGTTTTGGGATGCAGTTGGGGGAGAGGACGAGCTGGGCTATTTTTGGGATGCAATGTGGGAAGGGGAGATTTTGAAGCTTGTGAAGTCCACATTGATACCATTGGGCTGCAGGTTACCCAAGCGGAATATGGATTGCTGTCCCTGCAACCTTCGGGTGGCATCATTGTGGCACTGCAGGAGTGGCACATGTCATCTAAGGAATGGGAGGGGGAGTTAAAGTGGTTCGCGACTGGGAGGTGCAGTTGTTTGTTGCGAACCGAGCGGAGGTGTTCTGCAAAGCGGCCCCCAAGCCTCCACTTGGTTTCTCCAATGTAGAGGAGTCTGAACTCTCTGTCTTCTATTAGTTAGCCAACCCTTAATTTGTACTGATTTACCACTTTCAACACCATGGGCTCTTATCAAGTAGCCAAATATGAGTCTTCTGAAAATGCAATTATGTTACATAAACTTCTCCCCCTTTCTTCATCTTGCTTGTTTGCTCCTCAAAGTGTTTTGTTAATTTTTTTTCAAGCATTATTTCCCCTTTACAAAGCCAAGCCGCTTAGGTTTGAGGTGATTAGGAAATGGCAAGAACTGCAGATGCTGGAAGTCAGATTCGATACAGTGTGGAGCTGGACGAACACGACGGGTCAGGCAGCATCGGAGGAGCAGGAAAGTCGCCATTTCAGGTCAAGACCCTTAGTCAAGATGATGGGTCTGAGGAAGGGTCACCAGACCCGAAACATTAACTCTGTTTTATCATTCACAGATGCTGCCAGACCTGCTGAGTCTAACCTTGTCATCACAGGTGTTAGGCTAACTGGGCTGTAACTGCCGGTTTTTTCCCTCCTTCCCTTTTCAAACAAGGCATTAGTGGCAGTTTTCCAGTCTTTTCAGGCTGCATGATAAGAATTCTTGGGAGATTGTTGCCGATGCCTCTGCATTGCAGCTTTTTCCTCTGATATTTGAAGACGCGTCCCATCAGGACCATAGGTTTTCAGAGCCCAACTGCTCTTTCTTTTCTTTTCCTTTTGTCCTTTTCTCAGTGTTTTTTTAAAGTTTTTGTTTCAGCTACCTTCTAAAGAGAGCATTTTGACGGGGAGGTGGCTTTGATGAGGTTCAGAGCGGCAGTGTCTTCAGAGGTAGCGTGGTCACAGAGTTGGTCAGGCTGTGAAACCCGAAGCTGTACCACAGAAGTGGCACGACGTGTGAAAGTCTGAGCGAGGCTCTGGTTGTGCAATGGAGTGGGCTGGTCAAGTCAAGTGCAGGATTGTAGCGGCAGAGAAGCGGAAGTTGGACTCTCTCTTAAGATTTTTGTTTTATTTTTTATTTTAAGTTCATGAGGAAAGCACTGATTCTTGGTGAAAGTTTTAACTTTTAACTGCGTTTTAAATTGAATACGCCTGATAATAAATGATGCAATTCAATTCATTCAAGAAATGAGTCATTCATTTTGCCTTTTTAGTTTACTATTTATTTCCCTTTGACCCCATTTACTGTTGTTTTTCTGTGTTTCTTTGACACTCTGCGCCTCTGTGTACCACTCTGGGTGATGTTACCCGAATGTCTGCCTTGTGATACTTTTTGATTTTGTAAGCTTGCATTTCCCAGTCTCCCAAGCTACCCCTTTGCCTCTTCCACTTTATAACCTTCACTGCCCTAGCTTTTGGAGCTGCCAGGTCACTGATCACTACACAGTTCATATGAAGCCCATCTCACCAGAAAAAAAAAGCCCCTTCTAACACAATACTGGTGCCAGTGCCCCACACACTGAAAGCCATCACACCTACGCTAACTTTTGAGCCACACACTTAACTCCAATGGCTTCATTACACTAGTTTCCCTGTGGTTCAGATAGTAATCCGGAAAGCATTAGCTCAGAGTTTCTGCATTTTCAATTACTTCCTAAGTGCAAAACCTCGTTTCTAGCCCTACCAATGTTGTACCAACATTGTCAATGCCTATTGGATCCCTCCCTTTCTCTTCAAGTTGTTGTTCAGCCCCAAGGACATATTGTTAACCCTGGCATCAAGGAGGCAACACAGTCTAAAGACTCAAAAACAGAAGGTGCCGCAAAAGCTCAGCAGGTCTGGCAGCATGTGTGAAGTAAAAACAGAGTAAACATTTTGGGTCTGTGACTCATTGCTTCAGAGATCTGTATCTATGCCCCTAATTATGCTGCTCCCTACCACAATTACATTTCTCTTTCTTTCCCCTGTTTAAATAGCTTCCTGTACCAAGGTGAAACACAGAATCCCTACAATGTGGAAACAGGCCATTCAGCCCATCAGGTCCACACCAACCCTTCAAGCAGCATCCCACCCCTTACCCTTTAACTCTGTGTTTCCCATGGCTAATCCACCTAGCTTGCACACCCCTCGACAATATGGGTAATTTAGCATGGTCAATCCAACAAGTCTGCACATCTTTGTACAGTGGAAGGAAACCAATGCAGCGAGAAGAAACCCACACAGAAACAGGGAGAATGTACAAACTCCACACAGACATCATTCAAGGGTGGAATCGAACACGGGTCTTTGGCATTGTAAGGCAGCAGTGTTAGCCACTGAATCACTCTGCCGTAGTCATTTTGCTTCTTCTCCTGACTGTCGGTACTCTTGGCCACACAACTTGGAAAGACCTTGTGACTGTAGAAGAACTGCAGAGTTTGAGGCTGCTTAATTACAACTCCCTGTGTCCTCACATCTATCTCACCTGAAGTCACATCTTCCTGTTCCTAATCACAGTACAATTTGAACCTAGGCTGAGGGCTGTCACTGCCTGCTGGAGAAAAATACCCAGTTAACTTATCCCTTCCCTGACGTAGCACAATGTCTGCAGCTCAGACTCTAGTTCCTCAACTCAGGCCCAAAGTTCTTTGAGTTACAAACATAATACAGTTGTGTTCACTCGAGATCACATTAGTGTTCAGCAACTCTTACGTGTTGCAGCAATAATACATCACCTTTTCAGCCATCACATTCATATTTGATCTAGTTTATAAATCAATGACTCTAGATTCCTTGCCATTTACACTTGATTATAATGTTGTTGTACTTCTGTAGAACTTTGAAAACATCACGAGTATCCATACTGAAGCAGTAACTTTTACTGAAAGAAAGAGAGAAGTAAAACACTGGTGACCTAACTACAGACTGAAGACCTTTGTTTTATTTTAAAGGCCTGAAATACATTCACCAATTATACTCACCAATTAAATTTCTTTCCCTGCATGTACAGGAAGCCACTCACAACTTGTCTCAATGTACATCAACCTTTTGATCCACATTTTTGATCCACTTCACTCACACCTTGCTCTGGAGAAATTACTCCTTCCCGTAAACCTTAGTTCAAACACCTCTGTCCCCTTTTACACCAAGCTTCCATTTTGAACCGAACTTCCAATGTTGTCCTCACTCAGCCTTCATCTCACCGAAGTCTCGTGTGCACTGACCGTGCTCCTCACTGACCTTGCTGTGCAACAAATCCCTTCCTAATATATAGAACTGCTGAGAATCACTTCCTCGCTGCAGTGATCACCATCTCATCTGGACAAAAAGTTCCAGGGTGCTAGAATTCTAACTACCACAATCAAGCAGCTTTCTCTTTAAATTGAGCCATTTTAAATTACTTAAAGGCTACTGCCTGAATCTGTCTTAAACTCTAAAACTGAACTTGGGAAGGGTCTGACACATCTTAATATGCCCTTAATTCCTTGCTCAACCATTAATTAAACACTTTTTTTTCAATTGTTTTGAGAAAATTACCTCCTCTCCAAGTTTTTTTTTCTCTTACTCATGAGGAATCCTCTTAGTTAGAAATAGAGACCTTATTTCTGGGTCATACCTGATCATAGACTAGTTATAGCACGGAAGGAGTCATTCAGCCCATCAAAGTGCTAGTTTTCTTTGTGAGCAAACCAGCTCATTACACTACCCATAGCCCTGCTCTTTCTTTTTCTCTTCAAACACTGATTGAGTACTTTGCAAACACTGAATGAGTGAGCATTTACAAATTCTGGGGCCAAAGTCCTGTGAGTTGCCATTTTAATTTGTGGAAGCAATGGCCCAATGGTATTATCAACAGACTGTTAATGCAAGTAATGTTCTGGGGACCCGGGTTTGAGTTCCATCACCGCAGATGGTGGAATTTGAATTCAAAAGGATTCTGGAATTAAGAATCGAATGATAACCATGTTGATTGTTGGAAAATCCCATCTGGTTCACTGATGTCCTTTAGGGAAAGAAGTTGCCATCCTTACCTGTTCTGGCCTACATGTGACTCCAGATCCACAGCGATTTGATGGGCTCTTAATTGCTAACTGGGCATGGGCAATGAATGCTGATGCCCTCTTCCTATGAATGAATTTAAAATAACATGCTCCTTGATGCAGGTGAAAGGTTGCAGCGTTAAGCTGCCAAGCAACATGGCGTCTGCTTCAGGTGAATTTTACAAAAGCAGCTCAATGTGTCAGTGTGGTGATCTCCTGTTTCGGAAGGTGTGTACTGGGCGGGGGAGGTAGGGAGTGTGGGGGTGGTGGGAGGGGTGCGTTTGGTAGTGTGGATCTCTAGTTGAGGCTTCCTATTTAGTGTTTAAGAAGTGACGATTCTATCTGTGAACGAAGGCCCCCCTTTTGTATGACTGGTCCATCAAGCACACTGGAAATGTCCAGACTGATTGTTGTTAGCCTTAACCCGAGTTAAGTCCATTCTTCTGTTTCCATGACTACCCAAACTATCCTCCCACAAAACTCTTAATGTCTGACAGAAAGTATTTTCCACTTCAACGGCCTGGCTTACATTTGAACTCAAATCCCAGATGTGGAAGGCTGCAGTACTAATCAGTGCCTTAATGACAAATTTTGCCTCATGTCTGTACATTTTACTTGTACCATAAGAACTGAACCTTGACAGGTTGACGTGAAGCTAATTCCTCTCAAATGATTTTTTAAAAATTGTTCACCACCCAAAGTCCAAAGAGATGATAGTGCTGACCTCTGGATTGCCCTTGCTCGAGTCATCCAACAAAAACACTTATTCTCCTTTGTCAGGCAAGATGTAATCAACAATTTGCTCTTTCTGTTTGTAATTAGAGGACTCCTCCCTTGTCACCAAAATCATTCTGTTGAGTCAAATCTGTAAGCTAAAGGACCATAATTGCAGCACAGAAGTCAACCTGGAGTGTAGGTCAAACCCACTTCCCCATCTCCAAAGCAGGGCATTAAAGCCAGTCCCCTTTCCTGCCTTGACATATGGTTCTCACATTAGCGGCCAGCATCAATTATTCTCCCCAAAATGCGCATTTTATTTACCAGTGCCTTTTTACTGTGGGTTAAGGGACTGAACAGGCAGTGTGACTGTGTTTTTAAGGTTCATGAGTGTCCATATCCATTCTATGCTTTGGAAGCTGATGACATTTTGGAATCGTAACTTCCCACTTTTTCTTTTCTTTATTCATTCATGGGATGAGGGCGTCTCTGGTTGGGCAGCATTTATTGCCCATCCCTAATTGCCCAGAGGGCACTTAAGAGTCAACCACATTTGCTGTGGGTCTGGAGCCACATGTAGGCCAGACCAGGTAAGGAAGGCAGTTTCCTTCATACCAACTTGTTATGCTCATTGCATGAAATTGCCCTGCAATTTTGAAGCCATATTTCATGGCTTCAAAGGTCGACTTAAAGAATGATTTTGAACCAACACTTTCCAATAGGTGATAATTATCTCTGGGGCAAGCAGAAACTGAACTCAGACCTATGAGCACAGAGGTAGGATGAAGGGTCTAGGCCCGAAACGTTTTTTGTGCTCCTGAGATGCTGCTTGGCCTGCTGTGTTCATCCAGCTTCACACTTTATTATCTTGGATTCTCCAGCATCTGCAGTTCCCATTATCTCTGGTAGGAATATTATCACCATTCTACAAAATCACCTTACGCACTCACATCTACAGTAAATAATATTGTGCACATAACTTATAACAGATTATTTGCATATTGCATAGAAGTAGTATATTTCACTCAATATAGGAAATACTGAACATATAATAAGACCAGGTAAATAGGAGGCCATTCGGCCCCTTGAGTCTGCTTCCCGCATTCAATAGGATTATCGCTGATTCAACATACCTCACACTTTCCCCATGACCCTTGATTTCTCCAACTGATTAAGTATCTATTTATTTCAGCCAATACTATAAACTAGGACTCTGCTCCCACGTATCTCCATGGTAAGGAGGTCCAAAGAGACACAACCTTCTGAGAGAAGAGTCTCCACCTCATCTCCGACTTTAATCGTCATCCTTTTATTCTAAGACTGTGCCTTCTAGTCCGAGACTCTCCCATGAGGGGAGACATCCTCGCAGCATTTACACTATTAAGTCCCTTAAGAAGGCAATATGTTTCCAAGAGATCACGTCTCTTTCACTCTTCTAAATTCTAAAGACTAGAGTCCCAACTTGTTAAACCTTTACTCATAGGTCAATCCTTCCATAACCAGTGGAAATCCCAGTGAACGTGCTCTGAACTCGCTACAGTGAAATAATATCTCGCCTTAAATAAGGTGATGAAAACTGTTCACAGTACTCCAGATGTAGTCTCACCTGTATATAGGATGGGCTGAAGGGCTAAAATTATTGGTGATACTCGACAGTGCATGACCTTGAATGTGAACCTGCGAATATTCCCATGTGTACCACAGACAACACAATGAAAAGCTTAATAAAGTGTGAAGCTGGATGAACACAGCAGGCCAAGCAGCATCTCAGGAGCACAAAGGCTGACGTTTCGGGCCTAGACCAGCTAGAAACGTCAGCTTTTGTGCTCCTGAGATGCTGCTTGGCCTGCTGTGTTCATCCAGCTTCAGACTTTGTTATCTTGGATTCTCCAGCATCTGCAGTTCACATTATCTCTGATCACAATTTTAACTTCATTGCGAAGCCTCTTCCAGGGATGCCTAACCTGAAGAAGTTACCCTCCTCCCTCCAGACCAACCTCAGGAATCTCTCTGCCACTGCAACTCTCTTGGCTCTCTGATGAAGGGTCTAGGCCCAAAACATCAGCTTTTGTGCTCCTGAGATGCTGCTTGGCCTGCTATGTTCATCCAGCTTCACACTTTGTTATCTTGGATTCTCCAGCATCTGAGTTCCCATTATCTCTGATCACAATTAAAAGCTTGTTTTCTGTACTCGCAATCAGCTTTGTCTTCTGTATCTACCTTTTCTGAGCTGGCTGTTTATTACACTGTATAAGAGAGACGGAGTTTCATTCCAAGTTGGATTTCACTTCGGACAGGGATAATGGATTATGCCAGGAATGAACCTAAGCCTCCAGACCAGTCATCGATGAAGGTGTCCCCAATAAACAGAAGGGCATATGAATTGTTGTTTTTTCCTTTTCTTTTCTCTTTTTTTTACTGTTATTATAATCACTATTATTACATAATAAACAGGCAGATTTAAGCAAATTGCTTTTGTTGTGACTTCTCTTAGCTATATTTAACAAAATCCAAAAGGAGCACTTGGATACACTCTGTGGTGCAAGACACTATTGGCAACAACAATGGGATTCAGGAAAGTATTCAAGAGAACGGAAAAGCAACCTGATGCTCCGGACACCTTACGGATTCCAGGATGGAATGTGGCACTCTGAATTTGGGTCTGTCACTAACTTATTAGCACAATTAGGAACTCCGCAAGAGTGGGGGACAGCTATGACCACAGAAAGAGAGGAAAGAGGGTTAGTCATACAGGATGCAGTATATGAGTGTCTGCAAGAAATAGGCTTCTGCAAAAGCAAGGGCAGTGTACCCCAAGTGGGATAGATATTGTTAACAGCTTTGTGTTCTACCTGTAGACAATTGGAAGAGCGCCAAGCCAAAAACAGGCAGCTTGAGACCACATTGATGCTGGTAGAGCAGCATAAGATCACTCTAACAAAAGCAGTTAAGAGAGCACAGGAGAGAGCCGAGAAGGTGGAGAAGAAACAGAACCACATAGAATGCCGTCTGGCAATAGTACTACAGAAAAAGAGAGCAAAATGGTACATTTGGAAAGTTGATCCAGTCAAAGTGCACATTTTATTATAATCTCACAATGGGACCCTGATCATTGTGATGGGGACATTTGGAATTCATCCTACTCAGACTCTGAATGGGCACATGGGGGAGGCGATATTATATCTTCAGAGACATCCTCGGGAAAGGGATGGACAGCACGACCCATCATAACATAGGAGGGCAGGACCCACAAAATGTGAGGACAATGAGAGATTACTCTTTGTCTGAATCACAGGATTTGAGGTCACAGTTTAAGCTGAAGCTGGGTGAACCTTTGGTCTCTTGGCTGACCTTGTCATGGGACCAGGGTGCCACCCATATTATGCTGAATGTCACAGGGTGAGGGAATGTGGGAGCACTAAGTGTTGAAGCAAACTGGATCAGTGCGGAATACACTGACACTAGCAGTAGGAAACAAGTCCCCTTCCCCAATAGACTGGGAAGGTGATATTGAAAAATGGTAGCGCACACCAGAAGGTATAAAACATTTGAGGGATTGGCTATGCAAGCGGGTATGTACTCTCCACAGTTTCAGGGTCCAGACCAGGAATCTTTCACAGCTGGCATGAGGAGCGGGTTAATGCGAAGTGGTTCGAGCTGGATGAGAGGTGTTCTGTTAGCTTTATTAGGGCCAGGCAGAGGGACTGATTGTCAGAGGTGGCCAGTTGGTATGGTATGTCCATTCCACACCCCATTAATTGAACTGTGTTCCCTTAAACATCCCACAGGAACATGAACGTGGCAATTAGTTCCATATAATGACACTGATTAGAACAGATTCCCTACAGTGCGGAAACAGGCCCTTCGGCCCAACAAGTCCACACCGCCCCTTGAAGCATCTCACTCAGACCCATCCCCTTATAACCCACACACCCCTGAACACTATGGGCAATTTAGCATGGCCAATCTACCTAGACTGCACATGTTTGGACTGTGGGAGGAAACTGGAGTACCCAGAGGAAACCCACACAGACAACGGGAGAATGTGCAAACTCCACACAGACAGTTGCCCGAGGCTGGAATCTAACTCGGGCTCCTGGCGCTGTGAGGCTGCAGTGCTAACCACTGAGCCACCGTGCCGCCATTCATACAGATTTTATCTGAAAGGATTCTCCAATTAACCATTGTTATAAGGATATATATACACTATCTACAATGCCCAAGTAGACAGATCATATCAGTGAGGGAAATGGGAAGATGTACAACACTTCTGCACCGCCGTTGGGGTATAAAATCTTCCACCAGTTGTCAACTTGACTCAATTGGAGCAATTTCATATTAGTCAAGAACTAGCAACAAGAGGGTGAAATATACATCAAATGAAAGTTGCCAGGTCATATGCAGATGGCCAATTAACACAATTTTCTGATTCCATCACAGCCTTGACCGTACATCAATGCTGAGGTACATTTAAGGTTTGATCCCAAAAGAACACCACGATCATTAATTTGATGATACACCCTATTATTATATTATACATATTGATGATAGTTATTTTCATTGTAGTTTTAAATTTTTGGTGTAGGTTACATTCTCTCATTACACGTTCTCGTGTGGCTGTCACTGATTTGCGCTTGTAACATGCATTGTCAAATGTCATTGGGGTGGATTGTATAGGATGGGTTGAAGGATTAAAAAATTAATGATAATATTGGACAACTGCATGACCTTGAATGAGACCTGTGAACATTCCCGTGCAGAAAACACAAGTAAAAACTTGTTTTCTGCACGAGCAAGCAGTTTTGTCTTCTATATCTGCTTTCTCTGTGCTGGCTGTTTGTTACACTGCATAAGAGAGACAGAAAGTTTCATTCAGAGTTGGACTTGACCTTGGACCAGGACTGAGAATGGTGCCAGGAGTAAGCCTAAAACTCTAGAGCAGTCATCAATCATAGGGTCCCCAACGGGCAAAAGAGCGTGAGACTTTTTTTTCCTGTCGGGAAGCCGGTGAGCACTGTTTTTGAATCTATGAAAAGCTTACTTCGAGTGTCAGTGTCTTCTATTTCTGGTTGCAGGAGCAGTGCGAGCGGTAGCTTGGACCAGGGGCCTGTCGGGAAGTTGGTGAGTCACTGTTTTTGAATCTTTAAAGAACTTATCTCATGAATAGGCAGAGGGACGCTGAGCAGGAGCCGACACGGGACTGGTGAGTGACTGAGGTAATATATTTGTGTGGTTGCGTTACCCGAAACACTTCTCGGGCAGTGTCTCCCACCCATCCTCTGCCTCGAACCAAAAAATAAGGTCCTGTCCACCAGATTGGTAAGGTAACTAGTTTATTTTTTATTCTTTATTTTTTAACAGTCTTGGAAATTTAGAATAATGGGAACGAGGTCAGGGCAGTTGAATGTTCCTCCTGCAGAATGTGGGAGGTAAGGGTCACCACTAGTGTCCCTGCTGACTAACTCTGCGGGAAGTGCACCCAACTCCAGCTCCTTGAAAACCGCGTTAGGGAACTGGAGCTGGAGCTGGATGAACTTCGGATCATTCGGGAGGCAGAGGGGGTTATTGAGAGGAGTTACAGAGAGGTAGTCACTCCTCAGGTACAAGAAAAACGCAGATAGGTTATGGCCAGGAGACAGAAAGGGAACCAGCAGACAGTGCAGGGATCCCCTGTGGCCATTCCCCTCAACAATAAGTATACCGTTTTGGATACTGTTGTGGGGGACGACTTATCAGGGGAAAACAGAGGGGCACAGGTCTCTGGCACAGAGTCTGTCCCTGCTGCTCAGAAGGGAAGGGGGAAGAGGAGCAGAGCAGTAGTCATTGGGGACTCCATAGTTAGGGGGACAGATAGGAGGTTCTGTGGGGACGAGAGAGACTCACGGTTGGCGTGTTGCCTCCCAGGTGCCAGGGTGTGTGATGTCTCTGATCGTGTTTTTGGGATCCTTAAGGGGGAGGGGGAGCAGCCCCAAGTCGTGGTCCACATTGGCACCAATGACATAGGTAGGAAGAGAGATGGGGATTTAAGGCAGAAATTCAGGGAGCTAGGATAGAAGCTGAGAGCTAGGACGAACAGAGTCGTTGTCGCTGGTTTGTTGCCTGTGCCACGTACGAGTGAGGCAAGGAATAGGGAGAGAGAGGAGGTGAACACGTAGTTACAGGGATGGTGCAGGAGGGAGGGTTTTGGATTCTTGGATAATTGGGGCTCTTTCTGGGGTATGTGGGACCTCTACAAGCAAGATGGTCTTCACCTGAACCAGAGGGGTACCGATATCCTGGGGGGGAGATTTGCTAAGGCTATTCGGGTGAGTTTAAACGAATTCAGCAGGGGGATGGGCACCAAAATTGTAGTTCGACTATAGAAAAGGTTGAGAGTAGGGAGGTCCAAAATAAAGTTTCAGGGAAGCAAGATGGCACCGGCAAGCAAGACGTTGGTTTGAAGTGTGTTTACTTCAATGCCAGGAGTGTCCGGAATAAGGTGGGTGAACTTGCAGCATGGCTTGGTACCTGGGACTTCGATGTTGTGGCCATTTCGAAGACAAGGATAGAGCAGGGACAGGAATGGTTGTTGCAGGTTCCAGGGTTTAGATGTTTCAGTAAGAACAGAAAAGATGGTAAAAGGGGCGGAGGTGTGGCATTGTTGGTCAAGGACAGTATTACAGTTGCAGAAAGGATGTTTAGGGACTCGTCATCTGAGGTAGTATGGGCTGAGGTTAGAAACAGGAAAGGAGAGGTCACCCTGTTGGGAGTTTTCTGTAGGCCTCCAAATAGTTCCAGAGATGTAGAGGAAAGGATAGCAAAGATGATTCTCGATAGGAGTGAGAGAGACAGGGTAGTTGTCATGGGGGACTTCAACTTTCCAAATATTGACTGGGAACACTATAGTTCGAGTACTATTGATGGGTCAGGTTTTGTCCAGTGTGTGCAGGAGGGCTTCCTGACACAGTATGTAGACAGGCCAACATGGGGCGAAGCCACATTAGATTTGGTACTGGGTAATGAGCCCGGCCAGGTGTTAGATTTGGAAGTAGGTGAGCACTTTGGTGATAGCAATCACAATTCTGTTTACTTTAGTGATGGAAAGGAATAGGTGTATACCACTGGGCAAGAGTTATAGCTGGGGGAAAGGCAATTACAATGAGATTAGGCAAGATTTAGGGAGCATAGGATGGGGAAGGAAACTGCAGGGGATGGGCACATTAGAAATGTGGAGCTTATTCAAGGAAAAGCTCCTGTGTGTCCTAGATAAGTATGTACCTGTCAGGCAGGGAGGAAACTGTAGAGTGCGGGAGCTGTGGTTTACGAAGGAGGTGGAATCTCTGGTCAAGAGGAAGAAGAAGGCTTATGTTAGGATGAGATGTGAAGGCTCAGTTAGGGTGCTTGAGGGCTACAAGGTAGCCAGGAATGACCTAAAGAGAGAGCTCAGAAGAGCCTGGAGGAGACATGAGAAGTTGTTGGCGGATAGGATCAGGGTAAACCCTAAGGCTTTCTATAGGTATTTAAGGAATAAAAGAATGACAAAAGTAAGATTAGGCCCAATCAAGGATAGTAGTGGTAAGATGTGTGTGGAGTCAGAGGAGATAGGGGAAGCGCAAAATGAATATTTTTCAACAGTATTTACTCTAGAAAACAGCAATGTTGTCGAGGAGAATACTGAGATACAGGCTACTAGACTAGGTGGGATTGAGGTTCACAAGGAAGAGGTATTAGAAATCCTACAGAGGGTGAAGATAGAGACGTCCCCTGGGCCAGATGGGATTTATCCTCGGATCCTCTGGGAAGCCAGGGAGGAGATTGCCGAGCCTTTGGCATTCATCTTTAACTCGTCATTGTCTACAGGAATAGTGCCAGACGACTGGAGGATAGCAAATGTGGTTCCCCTGTTCAAGAAGGGGACTAGAGACAACCTTGGTAATTATAGACCAGTGAGCCTTACCTCAGTTGTTGGTAAAGTGTTGGAAAAGGTTATAAGGGATAGGATTTATAATCATCTAGAAAAAAATAAATTGATTAGGGATAGTCAGCACGGTTTTGTGAAGGGAAGGTCGTGCCTCACAAACCTTATTGAGTTCTTTGAGAAGGTGACCAAACAGGTAGATGAGAGTAAACCGGTTGATGTGTTGTGTATGGATTTCAGCAAGGCATTCGATAAGGTTCCCCACAATAGGCTATTGTACAAAATGAGGAGGAATGGAATTGTGGGAGATATAGCAGTTTGGATCGGAAATTGGCTTGCTGAAAGAAGACAGAGGGTGGTAGTTGATGGGAAACGCTCATCCTGGAGACCAGTTACTAGTGGTGTACCGCAAGGGTCGGTGTTGGGTCTACTGCTGTTTGTCATTTTTATGAACGACCTGGATGAGGGCGTAGAAGGATGGGTTAGTAAATTTGCAGACGACGCTGAGGTCGGTGGAGTTATGGATCGTGACGAAGGATGCTGTAGGTTGCAGAGAGGCATAGATAAGCTGCAGAGCTGGGCTGAGAGGTGGCAAATGGAGACTAATGCGGACAAGTGTGAGGTGATGCAATTTGGTAGGAGCAACCTGAAGGCAAAGTACAGGGCTAATGGTAAGATTCTTAGTAGTGTAGATGAGCAGCGAGATCTCGGTGTCCATGTACACAGATCCTTGAAAGTTGCCACCCAGGTTGACAGGGCTGTTAAGAAGGCATACAGTGTTTTAGCTTTTATTAATAGAGGGATCGAGTTCTGGAACCAAGAGGTTATGCTGCAGCTGTACAAAACTCTGGTGCGGCCGCACTTGGAGAATTGTGTACAGTTCTGGTCACCGCATTATAAGAAGGATATGGAAGCTTTGGAAAGGGTGCAGAGGAGATTTACTAGGATGTTGCCTGGTATGGAGTGAAGGTCTTCCGAGGAAAGGCTGAGGGACTTGAGGCTGTTTTCATTAGAGAGAAGAAGGTTGAGAGGTGACTTAATTGAGACATATAAGATAATCAGAGGGTTAGATAGGGTGGATAGGGAGAGCCTTTTTCCTAGGATGGTGACGGTGAGCACGAGGGGGCATAGCTTTAAATTGAGGGATGAAAGATATAGGACAGATGTCAGAGGTAGTTTCTTTACTCAGAGAGTAGTAAGGGAATGGAACGCTTTGCCTGCAACGGTAATAGAATCGCCAAATTTAGGTACATTTAAGTCGTCATTGGACAAGCATATGGATACACTTGGAATAGTGTAGGTTAGACGGGCTTGAGATCGGTATGACAGGTCGGCACAACATCGAGGGCCGAAGGGCCTGTACTGTGCTGTAATGTTCTATGTTCTTTTTAAACTTATTATTATCATTATTATTGCTTAATAAACAGCCACATTTAAACAAATTGCTGTTGTTCAGTCGCCTTTTCGTCATATTTAACCGAATGCAGAAGAATTGTTTGGTTACACTCTGTGGTCCATGTCCACAAGTACCTTGCATAGTTGCAGAATGATCTCCCTACACCTGTACTCCAAACTCCCTCGAAATAAGGGCCAACATTCCTTTAGCTTTCCTGGTGACCTGCTGGACGTGCTGCAAGTTCGATTTTAGCCCCGGGTGACTACTTGCACGGAGTTTGCACATTCTCCCCGTGTCTGTGTGCATTTTCTTTGTGTGCTCCAGTTTCCTCCCACAGTCCAAAGATGAGCAAGTTAGGTGGATTGGCCGTGCTAAATTACCCCATAGAGTTGGGAGTTGTGCTGTTGCAGGGAAAAGGTACGAAGATGGGTCGGGGTGGGATGCCCTTTGGAGGGCCGGTGCAGACCTGTTGAGTTGAATGGCCTGTTTCCGCACTGGGGACCTTCTAATTCTAATTCAGTATCTCTAGTTCACCTGTGTGCTAGCTTTCCGGGTTTTGTGTGCAAGCTTCCCCCACCCCAACCCAGTCCCTTTGTCTTGTGCCTTTCTGCAGTCTACTCCATTCCAAAGTGGACATCACATTTACCACATTATACACCATTTGTCTTACTTACGCTGTGAATAAACTGTTTGTATCCTTCTTGCAACTTGCTTTTCCACCTATTTTTGTGTTGTCGAAAATTTGGCTACATTACGCTCACTTCCTTCCTCCAAGTCATTAATATATGTTTGAAGCAGTTACGGGTTACAGTACTGATCCCTGTGGAGCTCCACTGGTCACAAGTTGACACCTGAAAAGGACCCTTTATTTGTCATTCACTGTTTCCTGCCCATTAGCCGATTCTGTATCCATGCCAATATACTACATCTGACACTATGGGGCTCTTATCGCATGACTTAACCTTTTGTGTGTACCTTTTTGAATGTCTTCTGGAAGCCCTAATGTACTTCATCTACTGGTTCTCCTCTATCCACTCTGGTAGGAATTAGTCAGACATGATATCCCTTTCATGAAGCTATCTTGATTCTAATTGATTCGATTATGATTTTTCAAATGTTCCTTAATTCCTTAATAATAGATTCCATGAGCTTTTCCAACAATAGATGTTAGGGTAATCAGGCTGTAGTTACCCGCATTTTGCCTCTCTAACCTATGAATGTGGCATCACATGGTAGTTTCCAACTCTCTGGTACTCCTCCAGAATCCAAGGATTGTAGGAAAATTACAATCAATGTATCCACGATCTCTGAGGAAGAGTCACCGGACCCAAAAATTTAACTCTTATTTCTGTCCACAGATACAGCCAGACTTGCTAAGCTTCTCCAGCAATTTTGGTTTTACTTTCTGATTTACAGCAGTTTTTCAGTTTTTATTTCGAATTTAACTCAGTGCCACATCACTCCTAGGCATGCCCAACTTGAAGAAGTTCTGCTCCTTTCTCCGACAGGATTTCTGTTCCAATCTTTTTTTCTCGTCCACCATCATTCTTTTCACTGTCACTCCTGGTGTTTGACCAGGTATTTGCTAAAACTTGTCTCCACAGCCACGGCTCTGAGGAAGGGTCACCGGGCCCAAAACGTTAACTCTGATTTCTCTCCACAGATGCTGCCAGACCTGCTGAGCCTTTCCAGCAATTTCTGTTTTTGCGTCCACTATCTCTCTAAGTACTTACTTAGGTTCCTCGGATGCAAGCCATCAGGGCCTGGAGACCTATCTGCCTTGGGCTCCATTAATTTCTCTAATGCTCCTGCCCTAGTGATGGTACTAGTACTTAAAGCCAAACCTATATCTTTTCGATGAATGTGATGTCCGAAGTATTGAAGTGCCTTTCTCTGTAATGCCTAGCATGCTATCTATAGTGTGAAATATATCGTAAATAACCATAAAACCTGTATACAATATATAGGCTCATGATCCCATATAGCACAGAAAAGCACAGCGACAGAAATTTACATTTATGTAACGTTCCAAATATTGAAAGGCTCGTTTTCAGTGATGAAATGAGATGATGGTGGATCTCAAGTGAAAGAAGGTTGCAATGGATGGCAGAAGCTTGGTTGAAAGTGGCTTTTGCTAAAAGGCTTGAAAAGGGAGATGGAAAATGGTGTTGGAAAAGTTGAGGAAAGCAATTCTAGAAGAAAGCAGTGGTTTGAACCATTGAACATTTAACCACTAATGGATGGGAGGCTAGCCTGGCAGTTGGTGATGGAAAAGCAGAGACATCCTACGGCAGACATAGGCAGGGGTGAATACCCAAGGGGTGTATATGTGAGGACAAAAATCCTCATTACCATGACCTGGAGTCAATGTATGTTTGTAAGGACGAGAGTGATGCAAAGCAGGACTCCATTGTCAATCAGGGTGCAAGCAGTACAGGTTTGGATGAGCTGAAGTTTACAAAGGGTACAGATCAGCCAGATAGAGCGCAGAAATTTGAAATGGATAAATATTTTCAACAAAAGGTGAGCTGCAACTGGAACAGAAGGCACTGCATAGGTGGAAGTAAGCAAACTTTCTTATGGAGTCAATATGGGGTCAGTAGCTCAGTGTTGGCCCAAATTGTGTATTGGGTTTTCCAGTGGCCTGCTCACCTGACACAGTTTCCTGTGCTGCAGAATGGATTTGATAGCTATCACTTAGAGATTGTAATGGGAGCTGAGGATGGCAGCTTCATTCTTTGCGCTGTTGAGTGGCAGAGAAAGTTACAACTTGCACAAAACTGGATTTCAGACTAGGAATCTGGCATTAGAGAAATGGTGGCAAGCTAAAACCTGGGAGTTCTCAAAGCACGTGTGGATGTTGATGAAACATCTATGTTTGAGATAATCAAGGGATAGGAGTCAATTAGGAATAGAATGGGACCAAAGTTAGATCTACGCAGGTCATCAGTTTATGGTGCAATGGTGTTGTGAAGAGAATTGAAATTTGGAAAGGGGGAGATGCAACAAGACCCAAGGGTCCTTGTATATCAGTTGCTGAAAATAAGCTTGTAGGTGCAACAGATAGTGATGAAGGCAATTGGTCTGTTAGACTTTAAAGCAAGAGGATTTGAGCATTAGAGCTGAGGTGCCTTGCTGTACAAGGTCTTGGTGAGACTGCAACTGGAGTATTGTGTGCAGTTGTCCTCTTTATCTGAGGAAAGACATTCTGGTACAACAAAGGTTTACCAGACTGATTCCTGGGACGTCAGGGTTGATGTGTGAAGAGAGATTGGTCATGACTACATTCATTGGAGTATACAAGAATGTTCCAGATAACTGATAAGTCTAATGTTAAGGCTCCATTTTTCCAGCAGCAGCGGGAGCTGTGACAGCAAGGACCTGGGGGTTGCCAGGACGGTAAGTTCATCTTTTCGGCAGCAGAGCTGAGTGGGATCAGCCTATTGCGCTCTGGGAAGGTGAGTGAACTGATACAGTTGAGCAGTGGCTAAACCTGAGACACGACACGTGTAGTGTCTCCCACCCATCCTCCGCCTCTAACCGAAAGAAAAAGACTCTGTGGTGTGTTGAGAACGTAAGGTTTTTCTTTTCTTTATCATGTGCTAGTAGAAGAGTGATTAGTAAAAATGTTTTCATTTCATTCATATATTAATTGATATTACGGTAGGACTAAGCTAAGCTTAAGAGTAAAAATGGCAGGAGATCCCAGACCCGTGTAATGCTCCTCTTGCTCAATGTGGGAGGTCAGGAATGGGGCTGATGTCCCCGACTCCTTCACGTGCAGGAAGTGTGTCCAGCTGCAGCCGTTGTTAGACCACATGACGGCTCTGGAGCTGCGGGTGGACTCACTTTGGAGCATCCGCGATGCTGAGGAAGTCGTGGATTGCACATTCAGCAAATTGGTCACACCGCAGATTAGGATTGCTGAGGGAGAAAGCAAGTGGGTGACCAAAAGGCAGAGGAAGAGCAGGAAGGCAGTGCAGGTGTCCCCTATGGTCATCTCCCTCCAAAACAGGTATTCCGTTTTTGGATAACAAGGTGTAGAGCTGGATGAACACAGCAGGCCAAACAGCATCATAGAAGCAGGAAAGCTAACGTTTTGGGCCTAGACCCATCTTCATTTCTGTGTTCATGACCTGCTGTGTTCATCCGGCTCTACACCTTGTTATCTCCAGCATCAGCAGTTCCTACTATCTCGGATACCATTTTGGATACTGTTGGGGGGGATGGCTCACCAGGGGAAGACAGCAGTATCCGGGTTCATGGCACCGTGGCTGGCTCTGCTGTACAGAAGGACAGGAAAAAGAGTGGAAGGGTGAGAGTCAGAGGGGGTTCGAGTGTAAGTGGAGTAGATAGGCGGTTCTGTGGTCGAAAACGAGACTCCCGAATGGTATGTTACCTCCCAGGTGCATGAGTCAGGGATGTCTCTGGTCGACTGCAGGACATTCTGAAGGGGGAGGGTGAACAGCCAGCTGTCGTGGTGCATATAGGCATCAATGATATAGGGCATAAACAGGATGAGGTCCTACAAGCAGAATTTAGGGAGTTAGGAGCCAAGTTCAAAGGTAAGACCTCAGAGGTAGTAATCTCAGGATTGCTACCAGTGCCACATGCTAGTCAGAGCAGAAATGAAAGAATAGGCAGGATAAATGAATGGCTTGAGAGATGGTGCAGGAGGGACGTGTTCAGATTTTTGGGACATTGGGACCGCTTCTGGGGGAGGTGGGACTATTGCAAATCCGATAGTCTACATCTGGTAAGGACTGAAACCAATGCCCTCTGGGCTGCTTTTGCTAACGCTGTTGGGGAGGGTTTAAAATCTGATGGCAGGGGGATGGGAACCACATGAGGAGGTTAGTGGATAGTAAGGAGGTAGTAACTAAAGCCTGTAAGGAACTAGATAATGAAGCCAGTGTGACTAAGGGGAAGAGTAGGCAGGGAGCAGATGATGAACGCCAAGGGGCAGGTGGCCTGAGGTGCATTTGTTTTAATGCATGAAGTGAAGTAGGTAAGGCAGATGAACTTAGGACTTAGATTAGTGCCTGGGAGTATGATGTTATTGCTATTACTGATGCTTGGTTGGGGAAGGGCAAGATTGGCAACTAAATATCCCAGGATATAGATGCTTCAGGCGGGATAGAAAGGGAGATAAAAAAGGTGGAAGAGTCGCATTACTGGTCAAAGAGGATATCACAGCTGTGCTGAAGGAGGGCACTATGGAGGGCTCGAATAGTGAGGTTATGCAAGGGATTCAGAGAAAATAAGTGAGATTCTTAATGAGTACTTTGCGTCAGTATTTACTGAGGAGAGGGACATGACAGATGTTGAGGTTAGGGATAGATGTTTGATTACTCTAGCTCAAGTTGGCATAAGGAGGGGAGATGTGTTGGGTGTTCTAAAAAGTATTAGGGTGGACAAGTCACCAGGTTTGGATGGGATCAATCCCAGGTTCTGACGGACACAAGAGAGGAAATAGCTGGGGCTTTAACAGATATCTTTGCAGCATCCTTAGACACGGGTGAGGTCCCAGAGGACTGGAGACTTGCTAATGTTGTCCCCTTGTTTAAGAAGGGTTGCAAGGATAATCCAGGTAATTATAGACCGGTGAGCCTGACGTCAGTGGTGGGGAAGCTGCTGGAGAAGATACCAAGGGATAGGATTGACTTACATTTGGAAGAAAATGGGCTTATTAGTGATAGGCAGCATGTTTTGTGCAGGGAAGGTCATGTCTTACAAACTTGATAGAATCTGGATGTGAGTTTGCTCGCTGAGCTGGAAGGTTAGCTTTCAGACGTTTCATCACCATTCTAGGTAACATCATCAGTGAGCCTCTGACGAAGCACTGGTGTTATGTCCCTCTTTCTATTTATCTGGTTAGGTTTCCTTGGGCTGGTGATGTCATTTCCTGTTCTTTTTCTCAGGGGATGGTAGATTGGCTCCAAGTCAATGTGTTTGTTGATGGAATTCCGGTTGGAATACCATGCTTCTAGGAATTCTCGCGCGTGTCTCTGTTTGGCTTGTCCTAGGATGGATGTGTTGTCCCAATCAAAGTGGTGTCCTTCCTTATCTGTATGTAAGGATACGATTGATAGTGGGTCATGTCGTTTTGTGGCTAGTTGATGTTCATGTATCCTGGTGGCTAGCTTCCTGCCAGTTTGTCCAATGTAGTGTTTGTCACAGTTCTTGCAAGGTATTTTGTAGATGACATTCGTTTTATTTGTTGTCTGTATAGGGTCTTTTAAGTTCATTAGCTGCTGTTTTAGTGTGTTGGTGGGTTTGTGGGCTACCCTGATGCCAAGGGGTCCGAGTAGTCTGGCAGTCATTTTGGAAATGTCTTTGATGTAGGGGAGAATGGTTATGGTTTCTGAGCCTGTTTTGTCTGTTTGTTTGGGTTTGTTGCTGAGAAATCGGCGGACTGTGTTCATAGGGTACCCATTCTTTTTGAATACACTGTATAGGTGATTTTCCTCTGTTCTGCGTAGTTCCTTTGTGCTGCAGTGTGTGGTGGCTCGTTGGAATAAGGAAGGACACCACTTTGATTGGGACAACGCATCCATCCTAGGACAAGCCAAACAGAGACACGCACGAGAATTTCTAGAAGCATGGCATTCCAACCGGAACTCCATCAACAAACACATTGACTTGGAGCCAATCTACCATCCTCTGAGAAAAAGAACAGGAAATGACATCACCAGCCCAAGGAAACCTAACCAGATAAATAGAAAGCGGGACATAACACCAGCGCTTCGTCGGAGGCTCACTGATGATGTTACCTAGAATGGTGACGAAACGTCTGAAAACTAACCTTCCAGCTCAGTGAGCAAACTCACATCCAGAACCTCAACCTGAGCTACAAATCTTCTCAAAACTCACTAACTTGATAGAATTTTTGAGGAAGTGACAAAGTTGATAGATGAGAGAAGGGCTGTAGATGAGATATATATGGACTTCAGGAAGGCTTTTGATAAAGTTCCCCGTGGTAGGCTGATGGATAAAGTGAAGTTGCATAGGATCCAGGGTGTACTAGCTAGATGGATAGAGAACTGGCTGGGCAACAGGAGACAGAGAATTGTAGTAGAAGGGAGTTTTCAAAATGGAGAACTGAGACCAGTGGTGTTCCACAGGTATCTGTGTTGGGACCACTGTTGTTTGTGATATACGTAAATGATCTGGTGGAAGGTATATATGGTCTGATTAGCAAGTTTGCAGATGATGCTAAGATTGGCAGAATAGCAATTAGTGAAGGAGACTGTCAGCGACTGCAGCACAATATAGATAGATTGGAGAGTTGGGCGGAAAAATGTCAGATTGAGTTCAATCCAGGCAAATGCGAGGTGATGCATTTTGAAAGATCCAATTCAAGCACAAACTATACGGTAAATGGAAAAGGCCTGAGGGAAATTGATGAACAGACAGATCTGGGTGTTCAGGTCCATTGTACCCTGAAGGTGGCAACGCAGGTGAATAGAGTGGTCAAGAACTCATACGGCATGCTTTCATTCTTCGGACAGGGTATTGAGTCCAAGAGTTGGCAGGTCATGTTTCAGTTGTATAGGACTTTGGTTTGACCACATTTAGAGTACTGCATACAGTTCTGATCGTCACATTACCAAAAGGATGTGGATGCTTTGGAGAGGGTGCAGAGGATGTTCACCAGGATGGTGCCTGGTATGGAGGGTGCTAGCTATGAAGATAGGTTGAGTAGATTAGGATTATTCGCATTAGAAAGTTGGAGGTTGAGGGGTGCCTGAATGAGGTCTTCAAATCGTGACAGGTATAGACAGGATGGCTAGCAAGAAGCTTTTTCCCAGAGTGGAGGACTCAATTACTAGGGATCATGATTTCAAGGTGAGAGGAGGAAAGTTTAAGGGAGATATGCGTGGAAAGTTCTTTACGCAGACGGTGGTGGGTGCCTGGAACACGTTGCCAGTGGAGGTGGTATAGTTGGGCATGATGGCGTCATTTAAGATATATCTAGACAAATGCATGAATGGGCAGGGAGCAGAGGAATACAGATCCTTGGAAAATAGGCAACAGATTTAGATAGAGAATCCGGAATTGCACAGGCTTGGAGGGCCGAAGGGCCTGTTCTTGTGCTGTAATTTTCTTTGTTCTTTGTTCTTTGTTCTTAATACCAAGGGTGACAGTGTGAGGAAAAGGGGGTAGGCTATTTAAGCTTGAGATGAGGAGAAATTGCTTTACCCAGAGACCAGTGAGACCGTAAAATTCTCTGTCACAGAAAGCAACTGAGCTCAAAGCAGTGAATGTTTTCGAGAGGAGTTAAATCTAATTCCTCAGGCTAAAGGGATCAAATTGTATGAGAAGAATGCAGTAAGTGCTTCTGTTTCCTTTACTTCTTGAAGCGATTGTTGAAGATGCACTGAATTTGATGACAACAAAAAGAAGAAGGTGCAGGGACATTCCCAGAAAGCTGGGCGAACTATTGGGAGAGGTATTGGAGGTGGCTGGCTTAGTCAGCCGTATAAATGTTAGGGTGACCAAAGAGGAGCAGGAGGAAGAGTCCATCAGAGTCACAGATAATGTCACCTTACCCTTTCAGAGCAAGAGCCGACATCCAATCCTGCCTGAAGAAATCTAATCATGGGGTCATGGGAAGAGTGAACATGGATTTGAAAGTTAACCACACATTCAAGGGCTTTGAAGCAAAGAAGGAGTTTAAACTTGGTTGACAATTTGCAAAGACTAAGAGGTGAAGATTTTCTCCTGGGATTTACATTACAAGGGGAGATGCATTAGCTAAGGAGAAGAAGCCATTAAAATGTTAGCTCACCAAAGTATTAAGGAGAAAGAGATAACAAAGTGTGAAACTGAATGAACACAGCAGGCCCAAGCAGCAACTGAGGAGCACAAAAGCTGACGTTTCGGGCCTAGACCCTTCATCAGAAAAGGGGGATAGGGAGAGGGAACTGGAATAAATAGGGAGAGAGGGGGAGGCAGACCGAAGATGGATAGAGGAAAAGATAGGTGGAGAGAAGAGCATAGGTGGGGAGGTGGGGAGGGGGTAGGTCAGTCCGGGGAGGACGGACAGGTCAAGGGGGCGGGATGAGGTTAGTAAGTAGGAAATGGAGGTGCGACTTGAGGTGAGATGAGGGGATAGGTGAGAGGAAGATCAGGCTAGGGAGGCGGGGACAAGCTGGGCTGGTTTTGGGATGCAGTGGGGGGAGGGGAGATTTTGAAGCTGGTGATGTCCACATTGACACCATTAGGCTGCAGGGTTCCCAAGCAGAACATGAGTTGCTGTTCCTGCAACCTTCGGGTGGCATCATTGTGGCACTGCAGGAGGCCCAGGATTGATATCTCATCTAAGGAATGGGAGGGGGAGTTGAAATGGTTCACTACTGGGAGGTGCAGTTGTTTATTGTGAACCAAGGGTAGGTGTTCTGCAAAGCCTTCCCCAAGCCTTTGCTTGGTTTCCCCAATGTAGAGCAAGCCACACCGGGTACAGCGGATGCAGTATACCATATTGGCAGATGTGCAGGTGAACATCTGCTTGATATGGAAAGTCATCTTGGGGCCTGGGATGGGGCTGAGGGAGGAGGTGTGGGGGCAAGTGTAGCACTTCCTGCGGTTGCAGGGGAAGGTGCCGGGTGTGGAGGGGTTGGAGGGGAGTGTGGAGCGGACAAGGGAGTCACGGAGAGAGTGGTCTCTGCGGAAGGCAGACAAGTGGGGGGATGGAAAAATATCTTTGGTGGTGGGGTCGGATTGTAGATGGCGGAAGTGTCAGAGGATGATACTTGGGATCTGGAGATTGGTAGGGTGGTATGTGATGACTAGGGCGTTCTCTTTTGGCCGTTATAGCAGGGGCGGGGTGTGAGGGATGAGTTGCGGGAAATGCGGGAGACACGGTCGAGGATGTTCTCGGCCACTGCGGGGGGGATTTTGCAGTCCTTGAAGAACGAGGACATCTGGGATGTACGGGAGTGGCATGCCTCATCCTGGGAGCAGATGCAGTGGAGGTACAGGAATTGGGAATAGGGGGTGGAATTTTTGCGGAAGGTGGGTGGGGGGAGGTGTATTCTAGGTAGCTGTGGGAGTCGGAGGGCTTGAAATGGATATCAGTTTCTAGGTGGTTGCCTGAGATGGAGATAGAGAGGCCCAGGAAGGTGAGGGATGTGTTGGAGATGGCCCAGGTGAACTGAAGGTTGGGGTGGAAGGTGTTGGTGAAGTGGATGAACTGTTCAAGCTCCTCTTGGGAGCACGAGGCGGCGCCGATACAGTCATCAATGTAACGGAGGAAGAGGTGGAGTTTAGGGTCAGTGTAGGTGCGGAAGAAGGATTGTTCTGTGTAGCCGACAAAGAGGCAGGCATAGTATCAAGCAGAATGTTAAGTTTAATCATAGAATTTTACAGCACAGTAAGAAACCATTCAGCTCATAGATCGGGCTCCCAAAAGAGCTGTCCAACTTGTGCTGTTCTCCAACCGTACCTCTCAGTTCATCACTTGCAAATATATGTCCATCTCTCTTTTCAAACCAGACAAAAGAGAGAAAAAAAACTGACAATTATAAAATATTTTCCACAACCTCAGCATTTCCCAAAGTGTCAATGAAGTACTTTAAAATTATTGTTGGTCTTGTAATGTAAGAGACACAACAGCACATCTATGCACAGCAATGTCCCACAAACAGTCATGTGAGAATTACGAGGTAATCATTTTCCTTTGTGCTCGGAGGGAGAGTTAATTGTTGGCTCTGACCCTGAAAAAACTGCCTGTTCTTAGAAATAATGCCGTGAGATCTTTCACATATAACTGACAAATGAAAATTTAGACCCGAGAAAGGTGGAAGAAATGACTGATTGTCAAGCGACTGAATCTCTTGGGGAATATTTGGGGCAAGTTTTATGTTTCTGTCAAGTTTCGATCATGAAGAGTCTATCGATGTGAGGGCCAGTTTAAGTCAATGACATTATGTAACTCTGCTTCGAGACCGAATGTGATTTGTAATGAGAGATACAATGAGTGCAGTGATGTTACAGTCAGAAAAGAGGAGATTTATAAGTTCAAATTACACAAAATCTTGCAAGTAATTGTGAGACCTGTTCTCTGTCTTTGTGGCCTTCCCTGATTTAGATTGGCAATTAAGGGTTGAATTATTGGCAGTTCAGTGATATGGAATTGTGCCCAACAGTAACTGAGCTGCGGATGTCACAGGTTCATTTCACTTAATAACCATCAAAGTCAGGAAACTCTCATCCAACTGATCAAGGTTGAATTCAGTGCTGTGTTTCCAAAGGGAAATGATGGCTACATGCTTAGATACAGCACCTCTAGGACATTTAGATGGAATATTGAAATTATGTTTTTTTTCAACCTCTATTAACTTTTAAAAATTGCTTTTTTGATAGCCCAGTTCTCTTCAGTTTTATCAGTAAACCCAGTCAATAGGGTAGACGGAAAAAAATGCTCTGTGAAGCCTTTGAAACAGGTTACACTGAGATGCGAGAATGGCCTGCAGTGAAAGGTGTGTGAAAGGATTTTGAGAATCTTAAACAAAGGTGTTCAAGTGTCTGTCTTGGATACAGGAATTCCTTTGTTGACTTCAATCATTTTGATTTCCTTTTCCTGCCTTTGATGACCTCCATGGCCACTTCCCTCCATCTATTACACTGGCAAACCTCATTCAGTGCCTTGCTCTCCAGCTGGTTATGTGCCTAAAGCTGCTCCCCACCTTGCGGTATCATACAACCAGCAATTTTATGGTCCTGTGAGTCAGGTTGGTAAGTGGGTGGAAGGCGTGAGGAGGGAGTGAGATTGTAGCCTGTAAAGTTGGATATGCTGTCATGGACACTGTTCTCAACAGTTCAAATCTCCCTGTAAGGAAGACACTTTAGGTAACCCATGCACACTTGGGTCAAATGGCTTCCTGAAACACAATTTAATCAAACACAGCCAGTGGACCTTCATGAAAGGGAAAGTGTATCTGACTAATTTTTTTCGGAGTTTTTTGAGGAAAGATCAAGATCAGAGTTGATAGTGGAGACCCAGTAGATATGTTGTATTTGGGCTTCCGTAAGCTGTTCAACAAGGTACCTCACAATAGGTCAAGATCCCACAGTGTGGGATGCAGTATATTGGTGAGGATAGAGAATTGGCTAATGGGTAGAAACAGTGAGTGGGGATGAGGGGTTCATTCTCAGGTTGGCAACTTCTGATTGATGGGGTTCCACAGGGATCATTGCTGGGACTGTAACTGTTTGCAATATATATTAATGACTTGGAGGAAGGAAGCAAATATTTGTAGCCAAACTTGTAGACAACACAAAAATAGTTGCAAAGGCAGGTTGCAAGAGGGATATAACCAGCTTATGGAGACATACTAATAGATTAAGTAGGTAAAAAGTTTGCAAAGGAAGTATGGCTTGAAGTTGTATCAGAGATAATGGGAACTGCAGATGCTGGAGATTCCAAGATAATAAAATGTGAGGCTGGATGAACACAGCAGGCCAAGCAGCATCTCAGGAGCACAAAAGCTGACGTTTCGGGCCTAGACCCTTCATCAGAGAGGGGGATGGGGGGAGGGAACTGGAATAAATAGGGAGAGAGGGGGAGGCGGACCGAAGATGGAGAGTAAAGAAGATAGGTGGAGAGGGTGTAGGTGGGGAGGTAGGGAGGGGATAGGTCAGTCCAGGGAAGACGGACAGGTCAAGGAGGTGGGATGAGGTTGGTAGGTAGCTGGGGGTGCGGCTTGGGGTGGGAGGAAGGGATGGGTGAGAGGAAGAACCGGTTCGGGAGGCAGAGACAGGTTGGACTGGTTTTGGGATGCAGTGGGTGGGGGGGAAGAGCTGGGCTGGTTGTGTGGTGCAGTGGGGGGAGGGGATGAACTGGGCTGGTTTAGGGATGCAGTGGGGGAAGGGGAGATTTTGAAACTGGTGAAGTCCACATTGATACCATATGGCTGCAGGGTTCCCAGGCGGAATATGAGTTGCTGTTCCTGCAACCTTCGGGTGGCATCATTGTGGCAGTGCAGGAGGCCCATGATGGACATGTCATCAAGAGAATGGGAGGGGGAGTGGAAATGGTTCGCGACTGGGAGGTGCAGTTGTTTGTTGCGAACTGAGCGGAGGTGTTCTGCAAAGCGGTCCCCAAGCCTCCGCTTGGTTTCCCCAATGTAGAGAAAGCCGCACCGGGTACAGTGGATGCAGTATACCACATTGGCAGATGTGCAGGTGAACCTCTGCTAATGTGGAATGTCATCTTGGGGCCTGGGATCTCCCCTTCCCCCACTGCATCCCTAAACCAGCCCAGTTCATCCCCTCCCCCCACTGCACCACACAACCAGCCCAGCTCTTCCCCCCCACCCACTGCATCCCAAAACCAGTCCAACCTGTCTCTGCCTCCCTAACCGGTTCTTCCTCTCACCCATCCCTTCCTCCCACCCCAAGCCGCACCCCCAGCTACCTACCAACCTCATCCCACCTCCTTGACCTGTCCGTCTTCCCTGGACTGACCTATCCCCTCCCTACCTCCCCACCTACACCCTCTCCACCTATCTTCTTTACTCTCCATCTTCGGTCCGCCTCCCCCTCTCTCCCTATTTATTCCAGTTCCCTCCCCCCATCCCCCTCTCTGATGAAGGGTCTAGGCCCGAAACGTCAGCTTTTGTGCTCCTGAGATGCTGCTTGGCCTGCTGTGTTCATCCAGCCTCACATTTTATTATCTATGGCTTGAAGTTATTCAGTTTTGAAGGAAGACCAAAATATTATTATTTTATTGGTATTATTTAAGTGGAAAAAAGCAGCACAAAGGGTTTTGGGGTAGAAATAGTAGGAACTGCAGATGCCGGAGAATCTGAGATAACATGATGTCGAGCTGGATGAACACAGCAGGCCAGGCAGCACCAGAGGAGCAGGAAGGCTGACGTTTCAGGCCTAGACCCTACTTGTGCACGAAACACAGAAAGCCAGCACACAGTCTGTGTTTTTTGTGGTTTGGTGAATAGCTTGCCAGGTCACTTCAGATGTCAGCCACAGCCAATCATGTCGGTACAGGACTGGAGCATCTTGTAGGGCAGACCCGATAAGGACAGTAGGTTTCCCTCCCTCAAAGACATCAGTGAACATCTTGAAGTTTTAAAATAATCCAAACATTTCATGTTATCTTTACTAGTGCCAGGCTGTTTGCCATCACATGGATATTTTACCTGATGCAACACTGCTTAAGTTTTCTATTGTAACATAGAAACTGAGTATGTTTCTGTGGCATTGAAGAATCCAGTAGACTTTTATTTTAAATTTGGCTATTATTTCCAAACCATACATTCACAAGTTCTTAAGTATCTGGGCTAATATTAGGCTATTACCTAAAAGCAGAACAGCACACTTTCAATAGTGTAACAGATGTCAAGAAATCCCTAAATAGGATGGTGTCTGAGTCCTTTATACTTTCAGGTCACATTCTGTAAATCAGCGGTGGTAATATGTGCATGTCTCTTAAGGGTTTACTGACATACTGACTGTGAGACTCAACATTTCAAACATTAGAAGTTTGACAGCTCATCCTGATCTGCACAGTGCATGCTGTTCGCTGTTATACTTCTTTGACAGCAGTGTCTTGCTGCTGGTTGCTGTCACTCAACATCACAATCATTATTGTCAAAGTGCTCATCCTTTATGCATGATTAGTATTTCATACGTTGCAAGGAACACACTTCTCTTCCATCATAATATAGCGCCATGATCGGTAATGACTTCACATGAGCTGGGCTCATTGCATATTTGGTACCCAAATTGTTGTAATTGTCTTTCTAACTTGCAGCCCATGCACAGTGGTGGTGGCTCTCTTCTCCAAGCTGAAGAAGGGTCAGTGGGTTCAATGTGTTAGCTCTTTTTTTCTCTCCACAGAAGATTCCAGGCCTCCTGAGTTCTTCTTTTGGCCATTCTGTACCTGTCCACTCATTGCATATCTGCTCTGTCTTTGAAGAAGAATGTTGTGTGTTTCAGAACATTTTGACAATTGGTTTCTGCGCAAAGCAATTTGCGATTACTTTCCAAATATGAGCTGTTTTGGGCATGGTGGCCGCTTCTCCTTCCATACTGCACAAAAATGCAATGATGCAATGCCAAAATCCCACTTTGATGCCCAATAGTCAACATTTGAAATGTTAATCTAGTAAGAGCTACTTGTCCCTTGGTATAATTTTCAACTTGTCAGCACATGCCTATAAATGACCATGCACCTGAATTTGGGATAAGTTATTCAATTTTGGGAAAAGGGTGTTGTTGAGCTTTGTCTCACTGTCAATATATTAGTAGTTTTAAGAGATCCCCATGATATCATCACTCTATCAGAGCATGTCACTGAGGCTGTGAAGGTCAAATACACTTGTCTTGGGATCATTTGACAAGAGACAGGCTACTTGAAGCATGTTGATCTGTATAAATTAATAGCTAATGGTAGCCTAGACACTGATGTGTCTATGAATGCAATGTTTGTACGTAGTAGCTAACTGTAACAAGTATCTGTTGGATTTTTCAATACCACAAATCCCTATCCAGTTTATTATGTTATAAAGCTTGCCACATCCTTTTCAGTTAGGAATAGGCAAAAAATGCTGGCTCAGTTCCCATCCTGCGATTGCACATAAATAAGTATTTCCTAAAGTATGACACTTAGAACAGGCCACAATACTCCTGTTGAGATTGGGCCCTTTTTTTTAAATGCAGAGCGAACATAACCTCCTCATACAAAGTGTCTTAATTCCAAACAGGACAAAAGTTGTCAAAAACAAAAAGATACCTGTGGTGGGAGCAGGCTGAAATGGAAGGTGAACATTGCCAAGTAAGTTATTGACCATATGGGTCTGTTTCTCTGCTGTAAACACGATGAAGGATGATGCGGGAAATTCTTCAATGAGTGTCACGAGCTGGCTTCTGAAGAGCAGGGTCGCAGCAGCTTAGCCAATATTTAATGTGTCACGACTTTGTGATTCAGAGAAGGGAGTAGCTTCTTTTGGTTCATTGGTCTGAGTCACAAGTATATTTTCTGCTTTCGGTGGGATATAGGGTGAGAGAGAGACCAGGAACTCTGCAGTAAGTTAGCAAGCAGAAACCGTAGCACATCAGCACAAATGAACCTCCTGGTATAGGCTCTCAGCCAAGTCCCTGAGCAGGATCCAGAGCAAATGCAAACCTTTTCGGTGCCTGAATGGAGAGGAAAGTTCTTACAGAACACATTATGGGTAAAACCCATTGGATTCTGGGAGAAGTGGAAAATATTGATTCCCCCATAAAAGTAATTGTGTCTTTTACTGTTCTATACAAAATTGAAAATCAGGCATTTTTACGTGTTGAACAACTTGAACATACATTAGAAAAGAAGCGAAGTAGAAGGCTATTCTAACCTTCAAGCCTGTTAAACCACTCAGATCATTGCTAATTTGTGACCTTTTTTTAATGCATTCAAGAAATGAGGGTGTCACTGGCTAGGCGAGCCATTATCACCCATTCCTAATTACCCAGAGGGCAGTTAAGAGTCAACCACATTGCTGTGTCACATGTAGGCCAGACCAGATAAGGATGGCAGTTTCCTGCCTGAAAGGACATTAAAGAACCATTTGGGTTTTTACAACAATTGACAATGAATTCATAGTCATCGTTGGACTCTTAATTTCAGAGTTGTATTGCATTTAAATTCTAACATCTGCTATGGCAGGAGTTGAATCTGAGTCCCCCGAATAGTACCTGGGTCTCTGAATAAGCAGCCTAGTAATAATAGCTCTATGCCATCGCTTCACCCTTAACTTCGTCTCCCCACCTTGGTTCCATAATCCTCAATATCCTTACTGAACAGAAAATAATCAATCTCAGTTTTCAAATTTTCAGTTCTCTCATAACCTCAAAGGCTTTTTACTAGAGTCAGCTCTAGATTTCCATTAGCCCTTATGTGAAGAATTCCTTCCTTTCTAGGTCAGTTCTTACTTTAAGATAACAACACCCTGCCCTGGTCAAATCCATCAGAGCCAGTAGCTTTTAGCAATCAACTGTTTTACTCATCACAAACAGCTCAATAACCCTGCCAGTCTTCTGAATTCAGCAATACAGTAATTCTTCAACATGAAGCAGCACAGCACCTTATAAGAGTGTACCTGAGGGACATTAACCAAGATGGGATCTGAAAGGTAAATACAATCAGTGAACAAGGGCTTTGAAGAAGCTTTCGAAGGAAAGGAGCAAAGTGCCAAGGCGAGCTTTGAACTAATTTGGTAATTGAGGTTTTGCTTGGATCAGGACTTTTATGCTACGTTGAGCATAAGTGAAAAATGCATTAGAATTTTTTTACGCTGGCTCAGCACAGGTTTGGCTCTGTAAGATTATAGAGACTTGCTCTAGCACAAAATTTATCAGTGAATGCTCAACAGAAATTCCTTTCAGCAGGATTGTCAATGATGCATACGTGGATGAAAACCTAAATTTGACTTGACTGAAAGTCATGATGTCACCCTCATTCAACAGTGAACAATCTTTGCAATTCTTTAATAAAAGACCACTCACTTCCTTACTTGGATGCCAGCGATCTACTGTCAGTTGAACATTATCAGCCACAGATTAATAGACCATCCAAGCTATTGGTTTGGGACTGATTTTCATTGCCCTGGAGAGTTAATGAGACCAAAATGGGATTGAACCCCTTGCCAGTTGGTTAAAACCAACAAAGTACTGGCTTTATTTTGGAAAATGTTCTGGGAACTCACGGCTTTTTCCAAGCATTATGCTCCACTAAATATGGAGATCTGAGTCCAATGGTATAAACAGGTCAGTTTTTGGTGGAACTACTTTCACTTAAAGGCCTGTCAATGATAAAGATTGAAAAATTGTTTTGTAGGCCCGAGCTAATCAAGTCACCTTCAGACCAGGACTCTCCGTAGTCTCAATGCCTACTCCTCACCAATGCCCCTCCTGTTGTTGGAGGCAGTCACAGCCTGATCTCCCTCTGTCCTTATAGACTTTCATGTGTTTGGGTAAAGGGTCAGTCTCTAAAAGCAAGGCCAGAGGAGATCCCCGCAATGAAGTTCCCATCCCTGTTTTAACCCTGAAACCTGTCCAAAATTGGTCTTGCTGCAATGGAAGAAATCCTGGAATGCTTATTGGTCATATGTCCGGAGAAGCTCTGCTTCAGAACTTGAGCACATACCTTCAATGAAAACTTCAGTGCAGTACTGAGGGGTTGTGTGTGTTACTCCGAGTGCTGTCCTTCGGATAAGACATTAAGGCCTTGTAATTTCTTATTCTGTACATGTGCTGCTCTACAACTGAGGCTCTGTTCAGAATTAGTCTCTTGAGTGCCAGCATCAATAATAAATCAAAAGTCTTTCAAAGTGGATCATTGCTCAAGAAGCTTTCTTTAAGCATTTCTGAGACTTGGTAAACTGGCTAGCTCAACCAAGGTTTTACTTTCTACCATCTTTTCGACAGAGAGCTCTGCAATTTCTTGTCAACAAAACTGTTATAAGAATCGGCTCACAAACGAACACATTAAAATGCAGGTCACTAATGGTGCCAAGCCAAATGCCATTGGGATAGCTTTCTGCCTGAGGCCTTCAATGACCAAACTGTAATCATCTTTGTTATTTTTGCTCATACAACCTGTTCAGGAATATTATTAAACACCTATGGAGCAGGAGATTTTTGAATCCGGGTCTCCTGGCTCAAAGACAGGGACACTACCATAACACCTGAAGAACCCCCATTGCTAGCTTTGCTTGTGGACATTAAATGTTATGACAAAATGAGGAAATTATCGTGAATTACCTAATTGAACAATAGGATGTGATTGAGCAGATTTCGAAATGTTAATTTACCACTCTTTACAAATCAACTAATTTAAGAATGATTAGAGAAAATCAGCCAATGTAAGCAACAAACTGCCCAAAACCAAAATCCACTTAACCTTTAATTGCTACTTTGGCTTATTTCGTTGCAAGTTACTGAAGCAAATTGCCTCATCAGCAACAATCCTAATAAAAGAAGATGCTACAACAAGGGTCACTTTCTTGTCATTAAACAAAAAGACATTTAAAGGAAAGTGAATTCAGAAGGAAACACTTTCCACAACAGATTGACAGACAAAATTAAGCATGCGCTTCATCAGTACGCAGCCATACAGCATTATCCCATCAACTAGCATTTATAACCTTTTAACTCATGGGAACCCACATGGGAATCTCAACTCAATGGTCTGTTCTACTCAAGATTCCTCCCATCTTTGCTTCATTTAGCACATCTTGAAAGCCTTCTTCTCCCCTCTCATCCGGAGCAGGAATATGTTTACTATTGGGAAAATTGTCATTGAGACAAAGGTTAGAGTCTATTAGAAGGGATGTAATGGCAGAGCATGATGAAATTAACAATATGATGGAGCAGAGTCTGCATGGCTTCATGAAGAGGAAGTCAACTCCTTTCTGCTTTCCATGTTGAATTACAGCAAACTTTGTTTTAACCGGCACCATATCAACTGGGATCTTGATAACCCAGCAAAGGCTATCTACCTCGTTTATTTCGTTTTTACTGCCAGCGGTGTTATTCTGTCCAATCGTTGTAATTTGTTTTTACATTCATTTACCTCAACATAAATATACTTGCTCAATCACAAGGCCATGTGAAATATGAATAGTTGATTCAACTTCGAGTAAATTTCTCCTCAAATGTTGCGATTTACCATGATGTCTGAGCAGTCAGTTAAAGTTGCGAGGGAGGAGGCTGGTAAGTTTCATTGGAGACCAAGTTGCATTATTACTTAAGTGATTTATTCTGTAAATGAAATACACAGTAATGAGTATATATTCTGTAAATGAAATACACAGTGATGAGTATATATCCTGCATTACATTTCTATTACTAAGGTTTTGGAGTGGAACTGTAGCTCGGGTTGTGGGTGTTGAGGTTGGTTGGCTGGCCGAGCTGTTTGTTGTTCTGCAGATGTTTCGTCACCTAGTGTGTGGTTGAGGTTGTAGGCTCGCTCGCTGAGCCAGTGTGTTTGATTGCAGACGTTTTGTTACCCTTCTAGGTGAAGTGTTGGTGTTCTGTCCTGTTTGGTATTTATATGCCTCGATTTGCTGAGGTGGCTGGCATTACTTTTCGCTCTGTTTCTCAGTGGCTTCAGAATCGGATCCGATGTGTTTGGCATGTCTCCTGGAGGCCTGGCATTCCAACTGGAACTCCATCAACAAACACATCGAACTGGACCCCATATACAAACTACTGAAGGACAGAACCGGAAGTAATGCCGACCACACCAGCAAACTGGACAGAGCACCAACACTTAATCAGAGGCGCACTGATGATGTTACCTAGCAGGTTAACAAGACATCTGCAACCAAACACACCAGCTCAGCGAGCAAGTCTACAACCTCATCCACAACCCAAGCTACAAATCTTCTCAAAAACTTTAGTGTGTGTTTTTACATCGATTATGTGGGCCTCTTGATTATCTGGAATACTTGATCAATTGGCACACTGCTGCACCTATAGATGACAGATAATAAAAGGTTTACTGTATATATCTTCACATCGAACTGTGTTGTACTTTATCTGCCATGTATTTTGCTCGCTTAACTTGTTTAAATCACTTTGAAGCTTTCTCGCATCCTCCTGACAATTCTCATGTTCTTATCAAGTTCCCCTTTATAACAACAATTCACCTCAACTGTTCCTTGCGATGGTAAACTTCTCCTCCACACTCTCTGAGTAAAGGAGAGATTCTAGAAAAGCATTCGTGTCTAATTTTGATGGAGCTGAAGTATTTTTAGTTTCTTTTTGCTTGGCCTGCAGTTGGATTTTATTTCTTCTGATGATAGATATTGCTGTGTGAAATTCTTCACACATTGTTTTACTTGTTTTACTATTCAACTGAGAAAACCTTGCCCCTCAAGTTCAATTATATTGACAAAAGTGCAGGCGCAGAGAAATTAGCAGCACTACGGCAAGATCATTAAGGGAAGTAAGAAGGGGGAAATGAATCAAGGTTGCAGGGAGAACAACTAAGCTCACCTTATAAATAAGATAACAAAGTGTGGAGCCGGATGAACACAGCAGGCCAAGCAGCATCTCAGGAGCTGGATGAATACAGCAGGCCAAGCAGCACCTCAGGAGCTGGATGAACACAGCAGGCCAAGCAGCACCTCAGGGGCACAAAAGTGATAAAGAATATAGGCCCAAAACGCCAGCCTTTGTGCCCCTGAGATGCTGCTTGGCCTGCTGTGTTCATCCAGCTCCACACTTTGTTATCTTGGATTCTCCAGCATCTGCAGTTCCCCTTATTTCTGATACAATTTTCACCTTATAAATAGGTGAGATTGTAACCAATGAGCCTGTGGTTCGAAGAGTGATTTTTCAAAGACTATTATGCACTGTAATTCCATACTAAACATGGGCCCATGGATTTGTAGAGGACAGTAGAGTGTCATTTGTGTGGTTTGCTGACAGCACTTTACTCTGAGAAGATTGTCGTTCAAGTCCTACTGCAGACAATGTAATGTCGCCCTCTTTCAGGTGAGAATTCTAAAGCAATGTTTCAACCCTGTCATCCCAGAGAGGCAAGAATAATCCCAAGGGTGCTCCTGGCCAATATTTTCCCTTCTAGAAATATTGTAAAGACAGAATAATTTTCATTCATCTCATTGCCATTGTTGTATGCAAATTGCTGATCACATTTCTCATTTTTAAGCAGTGACTACACTCGACCATTATTACATTTTGAAGCACTTCAGGACATCATGAGAGGCTATATGACGCACAAACGCTTATTTCATTTTTGCTTTATCCTTCTGTGCAGCAATTTTAAATAAACAAGAATGTAACCATTTCAAATGGTGTACTTAATTGTTCAGTTAGATTCCTCACAGTGGTTATCACTTTGAAATATCGTACATTTCTGAAAAAAAAAAGGAATTAATGAAAGCAAAGAAGGGAAAGAGAAAGTAGTCCTTGTCCAGATGAAGTGTCATGCATCATCCAAGTGATTATCACAGATAACAAAGAAAACTCAGAGGGACATCACTTGAAGTGAAGCTGAAGTAAAGGACCTTCCACAGGTTCAGTTCATAGGAAAAGGTCATCATTGTAGACTATCTGGAGCTCTTTGCTCATTGAAACAAATTGTGATGACTGAGGGCTGATTTTCAGAATGGGGACCTCTGCAGACCTTTTAAACTGAGGTAGGTCGCTGATGAGTAACATTTATTTTCTAACAGGAGGAAGTGGGTGTGGGGTAATTTGTTTGAAAAGGAAACCTGAACTCAACAGGATCATTTGAAATTGGTATTGAGTTCAAACAGTTCCCACTTGGACTTGTCCAAAGACTGAACTACAATGTATGATTTATGAGCTAAAAGAACAGACATAAACCTTCTTGTAAGGTAGATAACTTCTGTTTAACTGCCTTGCCCTGAAGCTTTGTTTATAAAATACACTGCTCTTTAAAATTGAAAAAAACATTTGAAGCTGTCAGTGAGAATTTAAAGAAAAACGTCTGTCTGGCTGACTGCTTGAATTGACAAGCCATTTGGTGTAGATTAATAAATAGCATCCATATCTGTTTATGAAGTTTGAGTGAGGTTCTTTGTTGATATTTCTCTAGGGCTAATGCTTTGTCAATAATGAATGCTTGGCAGAGTTTGTAAAATTAAAGTTACCTCAGAGGTGGGCACTGAGTTCATTAAAGAAGCTATTATATGAGTGATGCAGGGTGTGGATAGAATAATCTCTGTTTTTATAAGAGATTGAACATTTCCTGAGATTCAATAACTTTGACTGGAATTCATTAATGGCAGTTACATGCTCATAAGGGGAGTTATATTAAGTTCTTAGAAGATTATATAATTTATCTTCAAATGCATCCTGAAGTTTGCCCATGGTGGATACTTGGCGAGAGGCAACAAAGGTATCCTGGGAGTATAAAGATGCATGGGGAGGAGAGGGATTGATGGGTTGACATGGGGAGTTGGGCAGGGAGGTTCTGGAAGGGCAATGAATGGATATGAGGAGACCTGAAGATACGTAGAAAAATGGAGAGTGGAGATGGGAGTGTGAAGGTTGAGGGATAGAAGCCGGAACATCTTCTGAAACAACATAATAAAATGCCAGTGAACTGAGTCAGTCTTCCCTGCAGTATGCATAACTCAGATGGGGGAGGGATGAGACACTAAATGCAATATTGTTTAACCACTTAAGGGCCGCAACAGAGCCAATGGCTGTCAGGATATCCACAGGCTCACTAGTCAGGAATTTAGATATTTAGAGTACACACCACACAGGTTTACATTCAACTGAAGTAAACAATGTTAGAATTCGGACTTGAT
Source organism: Stegostoma tigrinum (assembly GCF_030684315.1). Taxonomy (NCBI): domain Eukaryota; kingdom Metazoa; phylum Chordata; class Chondrichthyes; order Orectolobiformes; family Stegostomatidae; genus Stegostoma; species Stegostoma tigrinum. The sequence continues at coordinate 16,164,072 of NC_081357.1, forward strand.
TGGACGGAAGGTTCAAGCGAGATGTACTCGACATTATACACTTTAGTCAAAAAGAAATTCCTTCTATAGTGATAATAAAATGTGAGGCTGGATGAACACAGCAGGCCAAGCAGCATCTCAGGAGCACAAAAGCTGACGTTTCGGGCCTAGACCCTTCATCAGAGAGGGGGATGGGGGGAGGGAACTGGAATAAATAGGGAGAGAGGGGGAGGCGGACCGAAGATGGAGAGTAAAGAAGATACGTGGAGAGAGTGTAGGTGGGGAGGTAGGGAGGGGATAGGTCAGTCCAGGGAAGACGGACAGGTCAAGGAGGTGGGGTGAGGTTAGTAGGTAGCTGGGGGTGCGGCTTGGGGTGGGAGGAAGGGATGGGTGAGAGGAAGAACCGGTTAGGGAGGCAGAGACAGGTTGGACTGGTTTTGGGATGCAGTGGGTGGGGGGGAAGAGCTGGGCTGGTTGTGTGGTGCAGTGGGGGGAGGGGACGAACTGGGCTGGTTTAGGGATGCAGTAGGAGAAGGGGAGATTTTGAAACTGGTGAAGTCCACATTGATACCATATGGCTGCAGGGTTCCCAGGCGGAATATGAGTTGCTGTTCCTGCAACCTTCGGGTGGCATCATTGTGGCACTGCAGGAGGCCCATGATGGACATGTCATCTAAAGAATGGGAGGGGGAGTGGAAATGGTTTGCGACTGGGAGGTGCAGTTGTTTGTTGCGGACTGAGCGGAGGTGTTCTGCAAAGCGGTCCCCAAGCCTCCGCTTGGTTTCCCCAATGTAGAGGAAGCCGCACCGGGTACAGTGGATGCAGTATACCACATTGGCAGATGTGCAGGTGAACCTCTGCTTAATGTGGAATGTCATCTTGGGGCCTGGGATGGGGGTGAGGGAGGAGGTGTGGGGACAAGTGTAGCATTTCCTGCGGTTGCAGGGGAAGGTGCCGGGTGTGGTGGGGTTGGAGGGCAGTGTGGAGCGAACAAGGGAGTCACGGAGAGAGTGGTCTCTCCGGAAAGCTGACAGGGGAGGGGATGGAAAAATGTCTTGGGTGGTGGGGTCGGATTGTAAATGGCGGAAGTGTCGGAGGATAATGCGTTGTATCCGGAGGTTGGTAGGGTGGTGTGTGAGAACGAGGGGGATCCTCTTGGGGCGGTTGTGGCGGAGGCGGGGTGTGAGGGATGTGTTGCGGGAAATATGGGAGACGCGGTCAAGGGCGTTCTCGGTCACTGTGGGGGGAAAGTTGCGGTTCTATAGTGCAGTTCTATAGTGACATCTCTTTACCACGGCCGACTTGTGATATGTTTTTCCCTTCCAAAATTGCTGCTCACCCGCCAGTAATGTGACCCGCTTTTCCTTACAGTGATTATCAAGGAACGCAGGTTTTGTGGATCCATTCATGAAAGATTTTTTTAAAATTCTTTCACACGATGAATTATTGCCAGCAATCATTGCCCACTCATTCCCCTTGAGAAGGTGGTGTTGACTTGTTTTCTTGAACCGCTGCAGTCCATTTGGTGTAAGTAGATCCATAATGCTGTTACAGAGGGTGTTCTGGGATATGCACAAATGTTATTTGTCACTTGTCAGTCCAAATCTGAACATTGTCCCTGTCTTTTTGTATTTGAATGTGGACTGCTTCAGTACCCGAGAAGCTGCAAGTGGCACTAAATATTTTGCAATCATTGGTGAACATCCCCACTTCTGACTTGATGGAGGGAAGGTCATGGATGGAGCAGCTGAAGTTGGGGGGGCCCCAGGACTACATCTCAAGATGTCCTGTAGCTGAGAAGACTGACCTCCAACAACAGCAACTATCTGCCTATGTGACAAACATGACTCAAATCAGCAGACAGCTTTCTCCCAATTCCCATTTATTTCAGGTTTAATTTGACTTCTTGAAACCACTCAGATGTGGCCTTGATGTCTAGGGTTGTGGCTCACCTAACCTCTGGAATTCAACTCTTTTGTCCATGTTCAAACGAAGGTTGTAATGAGGTCAGGAGCTGAGTGGCACTGGTGGAACCCAAACTAGGTGTCACTGAGCAGGTTATTGCTGAGCAGGAGCTGTTTGATATTTCCATCACTTGACACCTTCCATCACTTGACGATCAAGAGTAGACTGGTAATTGGCCGGGTTGGATTTGCCCTGCTTTTTATGCACAGGACATACCTGGGTGATTTTCCACACTGTTGGTTATACACCAGAGTTGTGATTGTAATAGGGGAGCTTGGCTAGGAATGGCATAACTGCTGGACTGCAGGCCCATCACGATTATGTAATCCATACAATCAGAGCATTGGAGAGGCAGCAAAGATTGACATCGGTTCCATTGACTTTATGTTGTAGACTTCTGCATCTTGTAAGTTAATGTAGTAGTCCTTCATAAGCTTCAATAAATATCTGAAGCAGTATTTCAAATGTCAGATGATGCAATTCCATTTCTGAAAATAGACACTGAGTGACAATTGTATTCGATCACAAAGTGTATCGAAACAGTTCTTCGGATTTGGTTAAATGTCATTCAGAGAAAACTCAACAACACACAAATTTACTTAAATATGAACATTTAATAAGTAACTAAAAAGAATAAAAAAGAAAGGAAAAATAAACAATAAGCCTGTACCCTTCTGCCCATTCAAGGCCCCTTGATCATGGTTGGTCTGGAGGCTTAGATTTGTTCCTGGTACTGTTAGCAATGCTGGTCTGAAGTCGAATAACTCATTACAAAATTCCTGTCTTACACAATGTAATAAACAGCCAGTATAGAAAAATGGGTACAGAAAAACAACTTGATTGTTCAGTATTCGGCGTGTACAGGAATGTGAGTTGCTTATCACAGGACTTAGTCAAGATCATGCAGCTTTCGAATACCATCAACAAATTTAACCTTTTAGCCCACCCTGTACAATCCATGCCTATGATATTTGACTGTGCATTTTACAATTTCAATTGCAGATGCAAATCAGCAACAGCCATGTGAGAATGTATAGCAAGAATATATAGCCTATACCAGAACATTAAAACTTCAAGGAAAATAAGCACCATCAATATGAACAATACAACAATAAGGTATATCATCAAATTAATGACTGCAATGTTTTTTGGAGACCAACCCTTAAATATATCCCATCAATGATATATGGTCAAGGCTATAATGGATCAGAGAGTCATGTTAACATTATGTTCCCATTTTGCCATGTGCCTATCCGCCTCTAATGGGATCAAAATTGGGAGGACCCCACAGACGATTAGCATTTTCATGCTTACGTTAATAGCAGTAATATCCTTAATTACAGTCACCGTGCAACTGCGTCACACATATTTACATGGCATCTTAATCTATTCCAGCTCCAGTCCTGGGGTCGAGGTTCCCATTCCTGCTGAGGATCCTTGAAATATGCAAGAGAGAGTGAGTAGAAAAAAAGAGAGTGCAGACTAGCTGGCTGATAGCCAATTTATTTCTGTTCTGGTGTTTGGATCTTTCTGTGCATTTTAATTTTAATTGCTGCTACCACTGGGTATGTGACTAGGGTCTCATGTTGAATTGTACTAACACTCAAGTTAATGTAGCCTTGTCTTGTTCATGCCATCATGTGGACTACACCAAAAGCATTTTTACTGTCTATGTAGACCTTAACTCTTTGTCCTTTTCCTAGCAGGAGAGTGGCAGTAAATGCTTTTAGTTCAGTACTTTTAGTTCAGCTACCTGGACAGAGTAGCATTCTTCTATCACCTCTTCCAAAAGTTTTCAAATTAATCAGGGCCCACCCAGTCTAGGCCTCGCCATCATAGCACTTCTGTGCCGCATCTACAAACATACATTTCACATCCGGCCAATCTAATGGCTCTTCCTGAACTCAACCCTGCCTCTCTTCTTCATGCTCAATGAAGTGGATAAAATCATGTGTCTCTCTTTCCTGATTCACAGAGCTCGCTGAGTTCTCTCTGTTGTTGTTAACCACGTTCATGCGCTTGTCTCCTGGAGACAGGGTGGCTTCCATTTGGCTCTCTGACAGTCTGTAACACCTCTCAATTTGCCAGCTTCCAACAGCTGCACTACACTATATGGGTAGTATAACACCACCTTTCCTACTTGCGTCAAGGGTGGGAATGTTGCTAGTGCCCAAGTAACATACTGGATGGCTCGAGTACACAAGTGTCATCCAATTGTGAGTGGATCCATTTTGCCTGAGTAGTATCCCACAGGCTGGAACTTGCCTCCATGTCCCTGTAGCACGACTGCACACTGCCCCTGATTTCACTGCAGAAAAGGTGAAAGAGATTTTTCAGGTCAAGGAGCCCAAGTCCTGGTGCAGAGGCCAGTATCTGTTTGATTTTGACTGAGGCCCTATCTTGCTCAGCTCCTCCTTCAATTTTTTCTGAGCTAGCTGCCTCCCTTTCATAAGGTCTTACAGGTGTCTAGCTAGTTTTCTGTAGTTTTCGAAGAAGTTCCTGTAATAGTTAAATAATCCTCAAGTTTGTCTTATTCTTTAATGGTAACTGTTTATTTTAGTTTCTGATGATGCCACCAGACTGAGGTGACCAGAATATTGTCTACGTTTAATCTATTTCCACAATAAGCTCGAAAAATCAGTTCAGTTCATTCAAGTTCAGGCTCCTCAGTTTGTGATTATTTTTTATCCTCCAGTTCCCTATCCACAGATTACTTCATCCAATTGCACTAAAATAACATCATACATGGACTCAAAATTTCACCAGCTCTCTTCACCTGTATCCATCTTGAGGATACTTCTTCAATATGTTTCCCTCCTTGCCGATTGTAGAAATGATTGTCTCATTGAGTGGTAACTATCACCAAATGCAGGCACCACTTTTGAGGTACATTATACATGGCATCCAACAATGCAGCTCGAACGTTCATCAGGCTTTATCAACAATTTATGCTTCCTGCCTATTACTTTTCCTGAAGGTCACTTACTACACCACCTGAGTCTTAGCTTGGCCTTCTTTCACATACACTAACTGTCCTAACACATTACAATTTCACTGACTGGTTTAAACACTGGAGTGCATGCATCATACAAATGTTCAAGTTGGGTTACCCCTACGTTATTTGCTGGGCCCTTTCACTCAGTCCACCATTACTCCTCCCAGAATCCAAATTCTTTAATCTCTGTAACATTTTCACATGATAGCCAATCACACCTTTTATTTTGATTGTAATTCTTTTTACACCCCTTTCACTTATACTTCTTTCATTGTTTTAAAGTCAGTTTCTCGATGGATTATGGCATCAATGTCTTATCGTTTAAACAACGTTTTTGCGCTCTTCAAGGTCATACCAATCCTTTTGCCAAGTAGACGTACATGTCCAAGACCTGTTCTTCAGTGCGTGTTTTTCCTTTTACTGTGTATTCCCTCATATTAGTTACCTCCAAGGTGACACTCACATCTACACACTTACATCATTGTCCCAAGGCCATGTCACGCATTCTTGATTCCTATATGAGCTGATCAAATGATCTATGAGGTTTTACTTACCTCTTCATGCATGGTCCCGATGCCTCAGATAGTGGCTGATCACCAATTTAGTCTTTCCTAAAAAGAAAGACAAGTACACAAACATCATCAAGAGAAAGCTATCAGTCTGGTGCTCTCATCGAAACTTCCTTTTCACAAAATTGCTTTTTAACCTCAAAGATCGTTTCAACCCATTATTCTAATTTTCTCATTTCTGCCACCAGTCTCCAATCTGAACTGCTTCATCTCATCCAATTTTGCAAGAAAACGACTACCACCTATCTAACTCCAGAAATCCAGCAAGATTTGTAGTCCATGGAACATAATCTTATATTTTAAAACAGAAGTCAAACATTTCTTTTTGATTCAGGCAGAACATATTGTGTTTGTTCTTTCTCTAAGATGAACCACTTTTTTAAAAAGTTACTTGATAACTCATTCTATATATTTGATATATCTGTATGTGAATTTGCCCAAATTCAATATTCTGTTTACCCCCTCAAAGTCACTTATCATTTTCTTTTCCATTGGAACGATTGAGACTGCATGCATTTTATTGTTTCCCAGAATCCCTTTAAATGCTCAGGTAACTATCCATTTAAATATTTCAGAATACCACGGCATATGAGTATTAATATAATTTTGTCATGACATACTTAAGCGTACTCAGACTGAGTGGTTTTGAGATTCCTGGTACTCAATACATTTGATGTTTCCACAGCACTTCCATAGCACTGAAATGTGTTATTGATGCATGGCTTGTAGGATAGAGCGTGCCTCATCTATCACTGTGTTGCAAAGTTGTGAGTCTGCCATCAGGGTCAGCATTCAGCGAACAAAAGCAAACAACCTCCATCCATGCCACGTCAAGCAGAGTGGGCCAAATAGTATTAATCTAAAATGGATCCAAGAAAAACAGGAGGTGAGGCATAAACTCTTGCATGTAATTATGTCATATGTCTCTCCTCTTCCTGCGAGGAAATAAGTGGGTTCTACTTTTTGCAAAGAAAAAGCCCACCTCCTTTGTTAAATTCTCCTATTTTAAATTCCTCGCCCACAGAGAGTTACATTTTCAGCAATGTCCCTATCACTTGTATAATTTTATACCAAAGTACATTTACAATGAGCCGATTTTATCATCTGAAATTAAAGATTCTCTCATGTTTTAAAACAGTATTTGGAAGTTCACTCTGGCTAGAAAATGAAATTCAAATCATTATCACCTAAACACGAAGTTCCTGAGATTAAAATTTACCCAAGATTCTTTCCCCAGTCAAAACACAACATGGAAACAACTTCAAAAGGCAAATCTTTTTGTCAGGTTTTACAAACCAAATTTTTGAATCAACATTTTGTCAACGATTTTTGGTTTACATGACTACTGATGGCTTTTTCGAAGGACATTACATTAACCATACATGGTCCATACTGATGCAGGCACACACTACTCTTTCAAATCACCTTTCTTTCTCAAAATACAAACTAACTTCAAAGTATTCCCAGATCTCAAGCTCCCATGAACAAAAACACACAAATTGCACAAAACGACATTTAGCAATCAACAAACAAAGATGCATTCAAACAAGGCCACAAAGAATTAAGGCCTCCACAAGATTCGGTGCACTAGCATAACACAGAAACCTAGCCTCCAGTTCTTTCTTTTTCTGGTTATAACTGTCCGTCATTCTTTCGGGGCTCCTAATTGTGCTAACATATTAGCTACAGACCTGAATCCAGAGACTGCCGCATTCCATCCTGGAATATGGAAGGCCTCCAGAGCATCAAGTTGCTTTTGCCTTCTCTGAAACATTTCCCTGAATCCCATCCTTGTTGCCAAAATGTATTACTTGGCATTATAATATGTTACAAAAGTCACAAATATATGGGCTGATATATAGAAAGCCACAAACTGCATCATGGTGGGCTTCTTTCATGAAATGGGATGTGATGAAGAAATGGTGCAGCATTGTTATGTAAATGTGCCAATTTAATTTGAAAATCTGAGTTCTGGCCTGATAGTCTGGAGACTGGAATTCAAATTCCTCTAATGCAGCTGGGGAATGTAAATTCAATTAATTAAATACTATGTGGAATAAAAAGCTCTCTATCAATAATGGTGATCATAAATCACCATTACTGTGGCAGGTGGATCCTTTCATGAAAAATGTTTTTGAAAATTCTTCCATGGGATAAATTATTGCCAACACTTATTGCACATTCATAGTTGCTCCTGAGATGATGGTGCTGATTAAACCCTATCTGGTTTGATAATGTTCTTGAGGGGATAAAATCTGCTGTGCTTATCTGCTCCAGGTCCACATTCATGTGGTTGACTCTTAACTGTTCTTGGCAACAAGAAAAACTAATGGGGCAGCGAGTACGCTATTTAGACCTTCAGTAAGCTGCACCATTCAATGAGATCTTCCGCTTCAAAACCATTCTTCTGTACTATCCCATATGACTGGATGTTTTTAGTACATAGAAATGTGTCATCCACAGACAACTGGTGTATGGGAATTCCTAAGACTCACTACTATCATCTGACTGAAGAAATTCCTCTTCATCTTAGCCTGCAATGATTGGCCCTTTATTTCGAGACTGCGGGCTGAACTTTACTGCATTTTGGCTAGGCAACCATTATTTGAATGGAGAGAAACACCAAACAAAGTGCAGCTCAGCGGGATCTGAGTGACCTTGTGCACAAAACACAAGAAGTTAACATTAAGGTGCAGCAAGTAATTAAGAAGGTAAATGGAATTTTGGCCTGCAGGATTGGAGTTTTGAAATAGTGAAGTCTTGTGGTGTGGCAGAAACTTGAGTGCTGGGTGTAGTTTTGATCACCATATTTCAGAAAGAATTGACTGCCTTTGGAGGCAATTCAAAAGGGGTTCGCTGAGCTGATTCATGGCATGAAAGGACATCAAACAAGAAGCACATCCAACCAGGTTAGATCTTTACTCATTAGAGCTTAAAGATTGAGCGGTGATATGGTTGAAATATATAAGATTTGGAGAGGGCTCGACTGGGTAGCTGTAGAGAAGATGTTTCTAGTGGTGAGAAATCTCCAGGTAGTGGGCATTGTTGTAGAATAGAGGGACATTCACTTCCAACTACAATAGGAAGGAATGTCTTTTTTCAAGAAACTGGTGGTTGTCTGGAATTCTCTACCCCCAAAATATTTGGAGGCTTGGTCATTGAAAACATCTAAAGAGAAGGCAAAGATTTTTGAAATATCGGAGAGTTGGGCTCTCTGCTCTCCTTCACATAGCCTAGCAGGAGGTTTCAAATTATCATTCCAAACTCGCATCACTAACTACCTTCCACTGCCCATTGTCCCAAATCTTCTCCAACCCTCTCACTTGCTGCCGCTGGAATTTTTCACCACTTGGGTAATACCCCATGGGAACCTTGGTTCCGGAGGTATCTTTAAAAGACCCAGTCAAGCACTGTCTGTCCACACCTGCCCTGTATGACTTAAAACATATGCAAGCAGAAATTGGCATTTCACTTTGTGGGCGTGGATGTGGAAGTATTGTTGGATGTGGAAGTGCAGAGGACCACTAGGGTAGACGAGGATACTAAATCCTGACAGGTAGTGTGGTTTCAGCTCTCTGCAAGGATGCCCAGCACTGTAGGAAGAGGGCCAATGATCTCCTCTGCTCTGCTCTAAACACACCAACACCCCTCCTTCTTCGGAAGGCTAAAGAAATTCAGCATGTCCACAATGACCCTGACCAATTTCTATAGATGCACAACAGAAAACATCGCAGCTTAGTATGACAAATTCTCCACCCAATATTGCCATTTTCTCAGGCTGACCAGCATGAACCAGCAACTCACAGGGATAAATTAAGGAAAAGCATATGTATAAGAGGAGAGTCATGTCCAAATACTAAGACAGGTGACTCCCAAGGCAATTTTAAACTGTTATAACAATTAGAGGGATATATGATTAAAATTAACACTAAATGCAAGTCTAACACTTCCTTTTAGCTGAAAGGGCAGAAGTAATGATGATGGGTTTTTATTCAACTAGGACAATAATACCTATCAGAACATTGAGAGAATTAAAAGAGAGAAGATTTATATCGCTACCTGCAATATTTAATTAGATTTCATGACAGCCAGAAGATAAAGTTGTCAATTATAAACAACCAGATGGTCCAGAATCTTCAATTTTAAACCACAACCTCAGTTAAAAGTAACAATACCCAAAGACGTGAGAAAGCAAAGAACAGGAAACGCAGCTAGCTCAGTGTTATGGATGGTCAGATGACTGCCATGCCAGAAAACCTATTATCCCACTTAGGATAAACATCAACGCTCAGATTGATTGATTTTAATGAGGTAGGGGATATGGGAAAATTTAGGTAAATGGTCAGCCGTTGAAAAGGGGAGCCTTCTCAAGGGCCTGCTCTTGAATCTAATTTTCTGAATGACTGTTTACATTATTTTAATTATTTCCTGCACTGTGAGCATTACTGCCAAGATCAGCAATTACTCCCCCTCTCTAATTGTCCTTGAGAAGATGGTGGCGAGCTGCCTTCTTGAACAGTAGCAATTGCTGCAATGTAGGGACGCGGATAGTGCTGTTAGGGGGGGGAGTTCCAGAATTTTGACCTGGTGACAGCGAAGGAACGGCGATATATTTCCAAGTGAGAATGGTGTGTTACTAGGAGGGGATCTATCACGTCCTGGAGTTCTCATGTATCTGCTCCCTTTGTCCTTCAAGGTGGTAAAGGCTATGGGTTTGGAAGGTACTGTTTAAGGAAGTTTGGTGATGGAAGGCCTAATCTTTTATGAAGATCCATATAGGGATGATAATTACATCTGATAAAAGAATGTGAGTCAAGTTCTTTGAAATGTGGGTGTTGTGATCTGCAGTTTGGCTAGGAAAGACCGCAGTTAAAGGTGGTGAGAGCGACAGAGAAAAGAGCGAATAGCTTCAGGAATAAATTCAGGAGGGAACTGAATGCTGTGCCATGAATGGGAAACAAAGTGAAGGAGCACACAAAGAAAGAGTTGGTCATTTTGCGGGTGGTAATAAGATTACAGGCTCAGTGAATTGTCACAGAACAGGATCAGAGGAGGCAGGGAGGTAACATAGATTAGAAAAAGCAAATAACTAATTGGAACAAACAAAACATGCAACAGAGATTAGAAGAAATTGAGAGAGACATCTAAAGATGGAAGAACATTGTGTGCCCTCATACTTTTGTCAAAACACAGTTATCAGTCTTATAATTAGTCTCTCTAGATCTTCACAGTCAGTTGCCTTTGGCTTTCATTCTGCTTGAAACTAACATTTGTGAGAACGATCCTTGATTCAATCACAGTTAAAGACTCTGATGACTGTGAATCACAAATAATTGTAGACATAGCCTCTATGTTACATGACCATGACTATGAGCATGAAACTATTGCCAATTGTCAGGAAAAACCCATCTTGTTCGCTAACATCCTTTAATGATGGAAATTGCCATCCTCACCTGGTCTGGCCAAAATGTGACACAAGCCCACAGCAATGAGTTGACTCTTAACTGCTCTCTGGGTGATTAGGGATTGGTACTAAATGCTGATCAAGGTCATCAATGATTTTTTTTAAATGCACTGCTTACCCATTGAGTAACTATTAAAGTAGTTTTATTCTCATTTTTATTAATGAGATGAAGACATCAATGGGTAGGCCAGCATTTACTGCTGATTCCTTAAAAGTCAACCACATTTTCAAAGGTGTAGAGTAACGTGGAGGCCACACGAGGTATGTTTCCATCTCTAAAGGACATTAGCAAATAAGATTGGCTTTTCATGACAAGGATCCCATAGTCATAATGATTCTTAATTCCAGATTTTACTGAATTCAATACCCATCATCTGCCACGGCAGGATTCAAACTTGGGTCCCCAGAGCACTACCTGAGTCTCTAGATTTGTAATTAATAATACTACAAGGCCATAATCTCCCCTGGGTTTGAGGATCAAAGTTTGAGTAGATAAATCAGGAAAACGTGCCAAATTGGGGTTAATTCTGTTCCTCTCTTCAAAGATGCTACCAGACCTTGTAAGTATTGCTAACACTTTCTAATCTAAATGCAAGTTGCTCTTCGCTGTAGCTCAAAAAGAAACTGCCATTTAGATTAAAGGTATTAGCTCCTTTGTTATAAAATAATTCAATGTGCATGACTCATGTTGATAATTGTATGGTCTTGTACCACAGTGTTTTGACTGCAGATGTGAAAGTCATGTTATTATACCTATGATGATCAAGTCTTCAGCTATGTTATTAGACACTGTATCACAGAAATTTGCTTTGCCTTGTAGCAGTTCCTCCTTGATATCTCTCAGGTTAACAGGTAACAGGGAGTCCTTTGCATCGCTGTAGTGAAGCATCCCTTTTTTGAGTGTCCTTATGTCAAAATGAAAGAGGCAAGATTACAGTTTCTCCAGGGAGTTATTAAATCTCAATACCAATCCCAATTTTAACCTCCCTCCATAAATTCTGCCACTTTTGATGCAAAATAACAGCTTGGAACACACTAATGTGACCGTCCATTGACATTGATGTAGATGGGAAATACGGTGAAATCACATCAATGAATACAGTGACCCGAAGCTATTGGCCCCAAGGCTCCTTCATATTCTTATACAGGAAGTGGTCATTGGGTATTCTGTTGTTGGTGGTAGCAATTGATTGGAGCTTGTGTACCATGAATATTACTTGCCAGCTCATACATATTATGTGGCACGTGAGGATGCAAATCGACGCTGTATTGCCTCCCAAACTCCCTGTTCCATCACCTTTGTATCTATGTATGGTTTACTTATTATGCTGGTTTGTAAATAATGGCAGAAGATCCAGGGGTCTCTTGCTCTCCCACTCCCTCTCTACTCCTTGCTCCCTGAACCTTTCCATTTCATAGCCTTTCCTTGGAAAACTTCTGTGGTACCCATCTCCTCTGACAGGCCTTTGCTCCACACTCTGAAACTCTTCTGCTGCCAGTAGTAGCTCAGCAGACAGTATTCTCATCAGAAGCTTGTTAGTTTTGGGCGCCTTTCAAACATCTGAAATTTTAAATTAGTGGGATATTGCACTTTGTGGTGCTTTCTTTAAGAGGTGATGTTAAATTTAGACCCTGTCAACCTTTCAAATGGGCATTAATGTTCCCATGGTATCATTTTGAAGAACAGAAGAGGAGCTTTCCTTGATAACAAAGTGTGAAGCTGGATGAACACAGCAGGCCAAGCAGCATCTCAAGAGTACAAAAGCTGACATTTCAGGCGTAGACCCTCTCTGATGAAGGGCCTAGGCCTGAAACGTCAGTTTTCGTGCTCCTGAGATGCTGCTTGGCCTGCTGTGTTCGTCCAGCTCCACACTTTGTTATCTTGGATTCTCCAGCATCTGCAGTTCCCATTATCTCTGAGGAGCTTTTCTTGGTTGTCCTGGCATTGCTGGTCATTGTCATGTTGCTGTTTGTGAGATTTTTCTGGGTGAAAATTGGCCATCATGTTTCCTACACTTGTCCAGTGACTGCACTTGAGGTAAATCATGAAACAGTGACCAAGTGCACTAAGCATCTTAAAAAAGGAGTTGGATGGTTATCTGAAGAGAAAAGGTCTTCAGGGCGACAGGGGAAAGGCAGAGATGAGTTACCCTTCCAGAGAGCTGGCACAAGCATGATGGGGCAGAAAGAACTCAGTCTGAGATTTAATCATTATATGATTCAATGAGATCAGTGGATGGCTCCTGAAGACTCCGCAAATTAGAGCACTTATCTGTAGAAAAGGGACAGCTAAGACATGCCTTGAAGATTATGAAGAGAATTAACATGATTACTGTTTTCACTTTGTGTGCAGACTAAGTCTAGGGACCATAAATATAAGATAGTCACTGATGAATCCACTGAAGAATTCAGGAGAGACCTCTTTACTCGGGAAATGTTTCAAATACATGATGTCATTTAGGCAAATTTCCTTGATACATTTAATCAATAGGTAGGTACACGAGGGAGAAAGACGATAGAAGCTTATGCAGATAGAGTGGCATGAAGTATAGTATCATAAAATCCCTGCAGTGTGGAAGCAGGCCATCAAGTCTCTACTGACCCTTGGAAGACCATCCCATGAAAACTCACCTTCTTATCTATCCCTGTAACTCTGCATTTCCCATGGCTAACCTACCCATCCTACACGTCCCGGAACACTATGGGCAACTGAGCATGGCCAATCCACCTAACCTGCGTAACTTTGGGCTGTGGGAGGAAACCATGGCACCCAGTGGAAACCCATGCACGCGTGGAGAGAAGATGCAGCACCACACAATTGCCCAAGGGTGTAATCAAGCCCCTGGTCCAAGGCAGTAGCGCTAGCCACTGGAATACCGTGCTTCTTGTAGTATGTAAGCACTAGCATGGATTGTCTGGAAGACAGAAGTTGTTTGTGGCCATTCTTATATATAGTTATATCACATGTAATCATATATAGATTTCCCAGGATGTTGTCTGGGCTACAGAGTTACATTTATGAAGAGACTGGGTAGACTGGTATTGTTTTCCTTGGAGCAGAGGAAACTGAGGTCTATAAAATTATGAGGGGCATTGATAGGTTAGACAGGAAATAACTCTTCTGGTGGAGGGATGATCAGGAGGCATAGATTTAAAGGAAGGGGCGGGGTTTAGAGGGAGTGTGAGTAGAAACATTTTCACCCAAAGGGTGATGGAATCCTGGAACTCATTGCCTGGCAGGGTGGTAGAGGCAAAAACACTCATGACATTTAATGCGTATTTAGGTGTGCACTAGCAATACTAAGGCATACAAGGCTGGAAAATGGGATTAGAATAGTTAGTTATTTTTGACTGGAGCAGACTTGTTGGGTCAAAGGGTCTTTTGCTATGTTGTAGACTCGATAAGTCATTATCACTTTTCTGAGAACGGAGATTCGGGCTAAAATTCTGACACGTGAGGTTTTCCCATTGGTGCTGTGTACTTGTGAAATAGTTCCTTCAGAGCGCAGTGAGTCAACAGAGCTGAAATTGTTGCGACAATCTTCTTTTGTAGCTTTCCATGATGACAATCACTTTGTTAGACACAGCAATGTCCCGGCCAGTAAAGAGTGGAATTGTCGTATTGAAATCCCCATCACCATTGCAAGTCACAGGATGTAATTACTAGCTGTTAAATTAGATTAATAACAACTGCAGAGGTGTAACAGTCTAATGAAAATGTAACCTCCCTCTCAAAATACATTATTTTGGGGAATGATTACCGTGAGGGAGTGAGCTTCAAAAGTATTTTCATCTCACTCACTCATTACAAAGAAAGATGTACTGTTGGTGGTTTGTAAACTCCCTCATTGTAATAAAGTACAAATACAATAGCGGGTAAATAAAGGGATAAAGGACACTTGCAAAATGAATGCACAGAAAGGAATAGTGAAAGGCTGATGGTAAAGGAATGAGACCAAAGAAATTAGTGATAGAGAAGGATGTTTAGATGCTTTAGTTGAGCACTGCAGCACTGATCATCTACCACAGCAGTTCCTGTTAAGCCAGCACCCTTGTACTTGCTAACTGGATGGCATTAAACACCAATGTTAATTTAGTATACTCATCTCATGTGCAGAATCCTTCAGAAACTACCTCTACAAACTTTTAAGTTCTAGAATTCTCCAGAACTCTGTACTGTTCTGATTCAGACCCCCGGCATTTTCCTCTTCTTCCTCTGTCCACCAATCACCTTTAATCTTTAATATCTTACGTTCCAGTGACAGATGACCTTGTCTTAACCACCCTACAAACCCACCTCCAACTCCTTTAAGATAATAAAATGTGAGGCTGGATGAACACAGCAGGCCAAGCAGCATCTCAGGAGCACAAAAGCTGACGTTTCGGGCCTAGACCCTTCATCAGAGAGGGGGATAGGGAGAGGGAACTGGAATAAATAGGGAGAGAGGGGGAGGCGGACCGAAGATGGAGAGTAAAGAAGATAGGTGGAGAGAGTATAGGTGGGGAGGTAGGGAGGGGACAGGTCAGTCCAGGGAAGACGGACAGGTCAAGGAGGTGGGATGAGGTTAGTAGGTAGATGGGGGTGCGGATTGGGGTGGGATGAAGGGATGGGCGAGAGGAAGAACAGGTTAGGGAGGCAGAGACAGGTTGGACTGGTTTTGGGATGCAGTGGGTGGGGGGGAAGAGCTGGGCTGGTTGTGTGGTGCAGTGGGGGGAGGGGACGAACTGGGCTAGTTTAGGGATGCAGTTGAAGGGGAGATTTTGAAACTGGTGAAGTCCACATTGATACCATATGGCTGCAGGGTTCCCAGGCGGAATATGAGTTGCTGTTCCTGCAACCTTCGGGTGGCATCATTGTGGCACTGCAGGAGGCCCATGATGGACATGTCATCTAGAGAATGGGAGGGGGAGTGGAAATGGTTTGCGACTGGGAGGTGCAGTTGTTTGTTGCGAACTGAGCGGAGGTGTTCTGCAAAGCGGTCCCCAAGCCTCCGCTTGGTTTCCCCAATGTAGAGGAAGCCGCACCGGGTACAGTGGATGCAGTATACCACATTGGCAGATGTGCAGGTGAACCTCTGCTTAATGTGGAATCCACTGTACCCGGTGCGGCTTCCTCTACATTGGGGAAACCAAGCGGAGGCTTGGGGACCGCTTTGCAGAACACCTCCGCTCAGTCCGCAACAAACAACTGCACCTCCCAGTCGCAAACCATTTCCACTCCCCCTCCCATTCTCTAGATGACATGTCCATCATGGGCCTCCTGCAGTGCCCACAATGATGCCACCTGAAGGTTGCAGGAACAGCAACTCATATTCCGCCTGGGAACCCTGCAGCCTAATGGTATCAATGTGGACTTCACCAGTTTCAAAATCTCCCCTTCCCCTACTGCATCCCTAAACCAGCCCAGTTCGTCCCCTCCCCCCACTGCACCACACAACCAGCCCAGCTCTTCCCCCCCTCCCACTGCATCCCAAAACCAGTCCAACCTGTCTCTGCCTCCCTAACCGGTTCTTCCTCTCACCCATCCCTTCCTCCCACCCCAAGCCGCACCCCCATCTACCTACTAACCTCATCCCACCTCCTTGACCTGTCCGTCTTCCCTGGACTGACCTATCCCCTCTCTACCTCCCCACCTATACTCTCTCCACCTATCTTCTTTACTCTCCATCTTCGGTCCGCCTCCCCCTCTCTCCCTATTTATTCCAGTTCCCTCTCCCCATCCCCCTCTCTGATGAAGGGTCTAGGCCCGAAACGTCAGCTTTTGTGCTCCTGAGATGCTGCTTGGCCTGCTGTGTTCATCCAGCCTCACAGTTTATTATCTTGGAATTCTCCAGCATCTGCAGTTCCCATTATCTCCAACTCCTTTAAACCTGTCCTTAAAAAGAACATCTTCAACATGTTTTTGGACACCCCTCCTAGTACTCTCCTCTTTGGATTGCTGCCTCTCTTTGTGCTTTAGAAACATTTAAGGTTGCTATATATTGGTAAATTCTTGTTGCTATTGTTATTATTGTTGTTGAGGTAGAGATTGGGAGATAGAGGGCCAAACGTACTCAGTGTTTATCCAAGCTGAGGCTTTTGATGAAGAGTGGATGAATTGAAGAAAATAAAGGTGAGAGTTAAGTAGCGTAAAGGGATGTTGATGACTAAAGTCAGGAAGAAGGAAAAGAGGCAGTGACCAAGGAAGTTTGCTATGCACAGAGGTTAAATATTAAAGGGAGGTATTAGTGTTTTGCAAAGAGAATTGTCAATAACTGCCTTGAGGCTGAGACATTAGCATTAACGGTGAATTTTATAGACTACCAAGCTAAGATATGCGCAAAAGAAAATCTAATCTTGTGTGGTCTGTTTTTCAAACCCTCAGCAGAATGTTCTGGAAAATGGCAGGAGGGCTGGTCTGATGATCAGAGGTCAACCATCCATGGCCACGATGCCCATAATCCTCCCAGGAATAACCGCAGGTAATCCATCCTCTGGCGCTTGAAGATCTCTTGGCCAATTATTATGACCAGTTGAGTACCTTTCCTGCTGTGCCGTGTTATTGTTCATAATAATCACTGAAACCTTGCAAATGTGCTGAGAAAATACATCAGAAACTCATGACTTCTTGTCAAACCTGATCAAAGATGAAGCAGAGAGCTTCCTGTCAAAATTACAAGGAGGCCCTCAGGAATTATCAGTAGTTAATTAGCACGCTGATAGTGGAAAATTAGGTACAGCTTCCCTAAACTGCTAGGCCTCCCACATTATCATGTATGCAGTCTCATTTAATAACACATTAATGTTGTTCTCTTTGGGCTACACTTTCTGTGCCTATCACCTCAGCTGATTGGAGGATTGCTTCATTCACATTGTTGTTTTGTCCAGTCATATTGCTCACTTGAGACCAGGCTTAGAAGTCAAGACTTTTTTCATCTTTGTTATGTCTTTTCCCAAAGTCTCCTGCAGTTGGAGTTCAAAATTGGCCAGCCAACACAAACGTGACAGAATCCCCAAAACGGGGAAGGGGCACACTCAACAGGTTAAAGACCTTTTCAGATTTTAGTCTTTTTTGGCCCTTTATGAGGTTTAACCACCATGGCTCTATAGTGAAAATTTTGGCTCTGTAGGCCACATTGTATACTTTGCTGATGGTTTTTCTGCTTGAAAAAGTTTCACCAGCACTGCACTTTTCAACCCTGTACTCCATGCAAGTTAGATCACTAATCACTTGATTGAGAATTGTTAAAGTCAATGTTATGTGGCAGTGATCCCCTTGTGTTTAGTCTCCACTTGAAGAAATGGCTTTTTTAGAAAATTGCATGCTTTCAAAATTGCACCTTGCAGAAATTAGCTTCTGTATCAACGATAATCCCTCCCAATGCCAACAGCAGGGTGTTGACAGTTGAGGATTCTGTGATAGTAACACCATTGACTATCAAGGGACAGTGGCTAGATTGTCTTTTATGAGAGATGATCATTGTCTGGCATTCATGTGGCACCATTATTACTTGTCAATGCTGATATTGTCAAGGGCTAGCTGCATTTGAATTTGGACCTCTTTGGTGTCTGATGAGTTGTAAATGACACAGAACATTGTGCAATCATTGGCGATTATGCTGACCTTATGACGAAGGGATGGCCATTGATGAAGCAACTGAAGATGTCTAGGCCTTGGGGCTAACCTGGTGAACTCCTGCAGAGATATCCTAGAGTTGACCCCCAACAACCACAAACATCTTCCTACGTTCTACATAGAATTGTGAAAAGACTGATGAGTATTCTCACCAAGGCTATATCTCGGGATCAAGGATGACCTCCTTGGACTCCAGTCCAATGGCTTCTAAGAGTGTTAATGGGCTCAAAAATGATCTGTAGACTCTGCCATGTGTGGGGCAGGTGGTGTTTGGAGGGTTGGATAAATGAGATGTAATTTGCCAGACTCGAACTGACTACAGCATTTATATGGCTAATCCTGCTAAGTTTATGGTTATTGGTGATCCCCAGAAGATTGGTGGTAGGAGATACGGCAGAGATCATTGAGTTTCAACACTGAGAATCAAAGACACTGTTCTTGATGTTCACTCAACTCCTGCCTTACCAACTCAACTCGCTCAAATCAGTGAGCTCTGACCTTTTGCACTCACTTGTATAAAGTCTTGTAAATAAAACATCATAGAGACCAATGTTATTTATTAAAGTTTAGGGGTTGGTGGGGCTGGGGCGGAAGTGGGGGTTGACGTCTACACAAGTAGCCCTTTCCAGGGATTGTAATCCGGGCCAGGCTTTGGAACTTGCCGAACTGTGGAACGGCGGACGCTGACAACAATTGTTGGCTGTGGTCCTGAATTCAGCTGAACGCCGCTCCAAAGCTTAATCTACCGCTGTTTCTGAAATTAAATGACGAAACAGGAACGGTGAAAACACTGACCAGTCTATTTTCACCAACCCCATCCCCAATCTATCGCAAAGTATATGGATAAGTGAGCAATTTGAGGGTCAAAGTCAGGGGTTGTTTCATGCACCAAATATACTATTATTCAGGGGTATGCGATACCTCATTAAGGCCAGTAGGAATTGCAGCCTATTCTGACACTTAGCTAGCCCACGGGATATATCCAAGGAGACTTGGGAAGTCAATAAAGTGGGCAACGTTCATCAGGGCCAAGAGTCTTACGTTGGGTGTAAGTTTTGATATTATGCCATGATCAGGTCACAATTTTACAACAGAAGATTCCAAATCTGAGAACAACATTGTTCTATACCTCCCTCCAATCTGGGACAGATCGTGAACCACTATCCACAATAGGCACTGTAGAGCCTTTCCAAAGCTGCTTAGCAGCTTCCAAGCCCACAACTATTCCCATTTAGAAGGGCAAAGACAACAAATATACTGGAACACCTACAACTGCAAGCTCCCCTCCAAGTCACTCACCTTCCTATCGTCATTCCTTCAGTGTCATTAGTTAAAACCCTGGAAATTCTTCACTAATGGCATTGTGTGTCAACCTACTGCATGTGGGCTGCAGCAGTTCAAAAATTCAGCTCACCACCAACTTCTCAGTTGCAACTAGTTTGGGCAAGAAATGCTGGATCAGCCAATGCCGCTGACACCCTGTGAGTGAATTAAATAAAACCTATAGATGTCTTTAATTTTGCCAAGGCTTTTAAATGACACTTTGTCAAATTCTTTAAAAAATTCCTGAACATAAAACCAACTAAACTACACAAAACCACCTGCTGTGTGATGAAGAAGGGGTTACCTCTATCACCATGGATTCCTGCCACTGCTCATCATGTAGTATGAGCTAGCTGGACTCCTGATCAGCAAAAGGTAGATTTACTGTTAGTTTTCTCAGTTTAGATTAGGAATTATAGGGTCTAGAGTGGTCGAGGAAGACCACTAAGCAGTTTAACAGGAAGAAGGCCTTGTTTTAGACCAACTGTGTGCTAATGTGAAGACAGAAAATTGTACTGGTATGATAGCTATTGGTACAGTACTAGCATTCTGTACTCGCCAACAGTTTTGTTTACTGTACTGTTTTCTGTCCTGGCTGTTTATTACACTGTATAGGAGATAGAACTTTGTTCCAAGTCGCTGGACTTTGTCTCAGCTTGGAATTGCAAGTTGTGCCATAATCAAACGTGAGCCTCCAGGCCAAGCATTGATTGAGGGGCCCCAACACGCAGGAAGTTGTGAGACCAGGTGCTTTTCTCTAGAAGAGTGTGAGGCTTTTTCTAAGTCTCTTTTTCTTCCATTTATTATTCATTTATCATTACCATTATTATCATTTATTAATACCAAAAAAAACTTATATGTAAGCAAATTGCTGCCATTGAGCCTTCTCTTTAATTATATTTACCCAAATCTTAATTATATTTACCCAAATCCGTGATCCAAGAAATTATGTTAACTGGGATCAACCCTGGTTCAATGAAGTGTGCAGGAGTCTATGCTAGGAGCACCACCAGGAATAATTATAATTGAGATGTCCATCTGGTGAAGCTACCAAACAGGGCTACGTGTATGCCAAATAGCAGAAGTAGCAAGTGATAGACAGAGCTAAGGGGTCCTACAATCAACAGATCAGATCTAAACTCTGCAGTCCTGCCAATCCACTTTTGAATATTGGTGGACAGTTCAATAGCTCACAAGCATTCCCATCCTCAATGACGGAAGAGCCCAGTACATCAGTGCAAAAATAAGGCTGAAACATTCACAGCAATCTTCAGCCAGAAGTGCCAAGTGGATGATCCATCTCTCCCTCTCCAGTGGTCCCCAGCATTACAAGTACCAGTCTTCAGCCAACTTGATATATTTCACATGATGTTAAGAAACAGTTGGAGGCGCTGAAACTGCAAATGCTATGGGACCTGACAATATTCTAGCAATAGTGCGGGGGACTTGTACTCCAGGTTTTGCTACTGCTGTTCAATAGCATTCACGTCACTGAATTCCCAACCAACAATATTCTTGGGTTTATTGCTGACCAGAAACTCAACTAGGATCACCACATAAGCACGACGGCAGCAAGAGCAGGTTAGAGGCTAGGAATACTGCAGCAAGTAACTCACGTCCTGACTTCCAGAGCCTGTCCCCTAGCTACAAACCACAAAGTTAGAAATGTGATGGAATACACCCTGATGTTTGAATGGTGCAGTTTCAAAAACACTCAAGAAGCTTGACACCTTCCAAGGTAAAACAGTACACTCGATTGACACCACATTGACAAGCATCTACCTCCGATGTTCAGCAGCAGCAGTGTTTATTATCTACAAGATGCACTTCAAAAATTCTTCAAAGATCCTGAGACTGTTACTCTGAAACCCGCTTCCATCTAGAAGAACAAGGACAGCAGATACATGGGAAACCACCAGTTTCAGCTTCCCGTCCAAACCATTCACCATCCTGACTCAGAAATATTTCACTGTTGCTTCACTATCACTAGGCCAAAGTCTTGCAATTCCTTCCTTAAGGACATTGAGGGTTAACTTACAGTATGTGGACTGCAGCAGTCCAAGAAGGCAGCTCACCACCAACTTCTTAAAAGCAACTAGTCATGGACAATAAAGCCTGGCCCAGTCAGTGATACCCACATCCCCTGGTGAATAAAACAATAATGTCTCATATAAATCCAAGGTGTTATTGTTGTCGGAAAGTGCCAGTCTCACTCAGAGAGAAACCAACAGTAAAGGATCAGCCATGACCATACTGAATAGGTTCAAATGGCCTACTCCTAACTCCTATGTTCCTTGAAGGTTAGCTGATATCCATATCCTCTTGCAGCTACAGCTGAGAATGTTCATGGCATTGTGCTCCCAAATTGCCTTAAATACAACACTGCCTCGCCCAGAGAGGCCAGCAGGGTATATCATACAGTAATGGGGAAAATACTGAGTTTTCTTTCCTCTGTGTCAGATCATGTGAGCAGTGTTTGATGCTGGCACTGGGCATCAGAAATGGAAAGATTTTCTACCCTCTCTCGATGTTGACAGGCAAAATTATTCACAAGGAATGAAATATATTGCAAACCTCTGCCGATCTATTTCTTGTGCTGAAGGCTTCAAAGAAAAACCTTGGCAATTGTTATGAAGTGAAGCTCCTCGATGGTGCAGAATACCTTTCTGATAGCATTTACCAAGAGAGATAGAGATTTAACATGACAGGCTATGTCTTTTTGTATCAGCCTGCTCTGGGTCTGTGGGAGCGAGGGAGAGAGAGAGAAACTTGCAGTGCATACGAAAATTGCCTGGCTATGGGTTATCTTTATTAATCTGATTATGCACAGAGCCAGTCCGATCTCAAAGCCATTGAGCTCCATGGGACTTGGAAATAGAAGTCAGAGACAGTGTAAATATAATATTGCATCCTGAAGAGATTCAGAATAATGGCCAGAGCAATAAAACGATTAGAAAAGGTAGCATGAATGGTAATATTTCTCAGAAGAATTCAATTTCAACAACTGAAGATAATGAAAGAAATTGATTTGATATGTATTGATAGGAAAGTTACCTTGCTGGAATTAGGCTGGCACATTGATTCATTCTTTTATGCAATGCACTGGCATCCTTGGGAAAGTCCAATATAATTCCTAATGCATAAAAATAACAGTTTTTTTTATGATGTGTTCAATAGTAATCCTTATTCTTCCAACAGTGGGAGCACTGAGTGATCCTAAAACCAGGAAGTGTGAATTGATTTACTTGGAATTCACCTTTCCTCTTGTGCCATGTTAAACATAATAAAGCTTTATGTCAGGTTCAAGCAAGTTTCAGAAGGAAGGAAAGAAGGAAGAAATAACATTTATATCTCACTTTTTAAATTCTCAAGACACTCCCGCAGTTGATACAATACACCTGAAGTATAGTTTCTTTCATAATGCAGTGAGACTCTGCAGCTAACATGTGGAGAAAAAGATCTGCAATAGGCAATGATCAGTAATTCTCTTGGTTAGAAGAGTTTTTCTGTCCTACTCTTGATTCGATGCTGCCAGGAACTTTTTGATTCATCTGAGAGAACATTTCCAACAGAAATAATTTATTTTTATTCATTCATTGTGTGTGGCTCCCTTCTCCTAACTTCCCTTCTTCCACTCTTCTTGTTACATCCTCAAAAAAATTCCAAGTGGCTTGTCAAGCATGATTTCCCCTGCCATAAATCTATGTTGACTTATTTTTAGTGCATACCTGGAATGTGAGTGCCACTGGCCAGGCCAGCATTCACAGCCCATCCATAATTGCCCAGAGGGCAGCGAAGAATTAGGTACATTGCTCTGGGTCTGGCTAGACCATGTAAGGATGGCAGTTTCCTTCCCTAAAGGACCTTAGTGAACCAGATAGGTTTTGTCATGAACATTGACCATTAGATTCGTAATTCCAGTGTTGTTTTTAATGGAATTCAAATTCCACCATCTGCCACGGCAGGAATTTGAACTCAGGTACTCAGACCATTACTTAGGTGTATAACAAACAGCCAGCACAGAGAACAGTTTGTCACTTGCTCGGGCGGATCTTACTCTTCACTTACCAGCCTCCACATCCTCTAACAAACATACCTCTCCCACTGCCTGTCCCTGGGCTGGTCATAATAGGGCTAACAGAGCACCTCTCATCTAGCCCGGACCACTTCACATTAGCCTGGTCCTCATGCCGGCTGTGAACGATTCCTGGTCTGGACCCTGAAACTGTGGAGAGTACATACCCGCTTGCATAGCCAATCCCTCAAATGTTTTATACCTTCTGGTATGGTCCTCATTTTTTAGCATCACCTTTCCAGTCTATTGGGGAATGGGACATGTTTCCTACTGATAGCATCTGTGCATTCCACAATGATCCAGTTTGCCCTATGCTCTTAGTAACACCATGTGGATCAACACTTAGTGCTCCCAGATTCCCTCATTCCGTCACACTCAGCATAATATGGGTGGCACCCTGGTTCCATGACAAGGTCAGCCAAGAGACCAAAGGTTCACCCAGCTTCTGCTTAAACTGTGACCTCAAATCCTATGCTTCATACAAAGAGTAATCTCTCATTGTCCTCACATTTTGTGGGTTCTGTCCTCCTATGCTATGGTGGGTCGTGCTATGAGTCCCTTTCCTGAGGATGGTGCTGGAGATATAACATCCCCTTCCCCATGTGCCCATTCAGAATCTGAATAGGATGAATACCAAATGTCCCCATCCCAATGGTCAGAATTCCATTGTGAGATTATAATAACGCGTGCACTTTGACTGGATCAACTTTCCGAATGCACTGTTTTACTCTCTTTTTCTCTTGTACCATCATCAGATTGCATTTTATGGGGTTCTGTTTCTCCTCCACCTTCTCTACTCTTTCCTACGTTATCTTAACTGCTTCATTTATAATGATGTTATGCTGTTCTATGGTCATCGATGTGGCCTCAAGCTCATGTTTTTGGCCTAGCACTCTTCCAATATTCTACATGTTGAACGCAAAGCTGTTAACAATATCCAACTGATTTGGGGTACATTGTCCTTACTTTTGGAGAAGCTCACTCCTTGCAAGCACTCGTGTCTGGCATTCTGAATGACTAGCCCTCTTTTCTCTCTTTTTTTGGTCATAAACTCTCCCCTGTTCTTATGGGGTTCCTAACGGTGCTGGCAAATTGGCCGTGGACTGAATCCATAGTCCGCCACATTCCATCCTGCAATATGAAAGGTCTCTGGAGCATCAGGTTGCCTTTCCATTCTCTTAACTATTATCCCAAATCCCACACTCTTTGCCAAAAGTTCTTCGATTGCAGCATGTTTCCAAGTGGTCCTTTTGGCTTCAGATAAAGTGAAGACTCGACAACAGTAATTTGGTTAACTATGAATGTTTATTAAGCAATAATAATAATGATTGTGGGAATAATAAATGCAAAAGAAAAGGGAAAAGCAACAAATCTCAAACACTTCTGTCCTTTGGGGGCTCCTCGATTGATGGCTGGTCTGGGGAATTATGTTCATTCCTGGTATCGTTCACGATTCCGGTTTGAGTCAAAGCCCAACACTTGGAACGAAACTCTCTCACCCTTGTACGGTGTAACAAAGAGCCAGCATAAAGAACAGCAGATGTGGAAGAAAAAACTGCTGACTAGTACAGAAAACTGCTACAGAGAAACAAGCTGCTTGTGTCATCTTTGGCCCATTGAAGAATATTCACAGGACTCATTCTAGGTCAGAGTATTATTAGGTCATTAGTCGAGTATTGTTATTAATTTTGCCAGCCTACTTTCCCATCCTAAACAACCTATTTTCTCTTGCAGCTGTCAAATATTATCATTAGCTTTTAGCCCTTTGGTCCATCCTTTATGCATGTGCCATTGGATATATTAAGGTCTCTAGTTTTGTTTTGCTGCCCTGCTACTGTGTAGACCATCAGGTCACACCTGGGTTTTTATTGCAAATACTGCGGGCATTTAGGTGCAGAGTCAGGCCTGAGTTCCTGTGGGGCGTTTTGCGAGTGCTGTTGGAAGTAGTGGGTAACTAGTACAGGATGCTATAGAATAATAGAAGATAGTCAATTAATAGCGAGTTTTGAGAAGATTTGTAGCTCAGGTTGAGGTTCTGGATGTGAGTTTGCTTGCTGAGCTGGAAGGTTCATTTTCAGACGTTTCGTCACCATTCTAGGTAACATCATCAGTGAGCCTCCAATGAAGCGCTGGTGTTATGTCCTGCTTTCTATTTATCTGGTTAGGTTTCCTTGGGTTGGTGATGTCATTTCCTGCATTGGTGATGTCATTTCCTGTTCTTTTTCTCAGGGGATGGTAGATTGGCTCCAAATCAATGTGTTTGTTGATGGAGTTCTGGTTGGAATGCCATGCTTCTAGGAATTCTCGTGCGTGTCTCTGTTTGGCTTGTCCTAGGATGGATGTGTTGTCCCAATCAAAGTGGTGTCCTTCCTCATCTGTATGTAAGGATACGAGTGATAGTGGGTCATGTCGTTTTGTGGCTAGTTGGTGTTCCTCAGCAATAAACCCAAACAAACAGACAAAACAGGCTCAGAAACCATAACCACTCTCCCCTACATCAAAGACATTTCCGAAATGACTGCCAGACTACCCGGACCTCTTGGCATCAGGGTAGCCCAAAAACCCACCAACACACTAAAACAGCAGCTAATGAACTTAAAAGACCCTATACAGACAACAAATAAAACAAACGTCATCTACAAAATACCTTGCAAGAACTGTGACAAACACTACATTGGACAAACTGGCAGAAAGCTAGCCACCAGGATACATGAACATCAACTAGCCACAAAACGACATGACCCACTATCACTCGTATCCTTACATACAGATAAGGAAGGACACCACTTTGATTGGGACAACAGATCCATCCTAGGACAAGCCAAACAGAGACACACACGAGAATTCCTAGAAGCATGGCATTCCAACCGGAACTCCATTAACAAACATATTGATTTGGAGCCAATCTACCATCCCCTGAGAAAAAGAACAGGAAATGACATCACCAACGCAGGAAATGACATCACCAACCCAAGGAAACCTAACCAGATAAATAGAAAGCGGGACATAACACCAGCGCTTCATCGGAGGCTCACTGATGATGTTACCTAGAATGGTGACGAAATGTCTGAAAACGAACCTTCTAGCTCAGCGAGCAATCTCACATCCATAGTCAATTAATAGGTGGAGTTGGAGTTAGGGAATCAGTGATACTACATGTATATGACTGCACTGACTATAGTTGATAAGATTGGCAAATTAAAGGCACACATTATGAAGGTGTACTGAAATGCATTAATGCTCATGAAGGTGTGTTGAGGTACAGTTCAGCTGTTTTAAATGTTGCAAGTGCTGTCCTCATTGCCCCACAGAAATGAGTTCTTCAGCTTTGACCCCTGTCACCAGGCTGGGAGGTTACATTGAGGTTACACAGAAGGAGAGAGAGAGACGAGTCAGCCTTCAATACTGGTGAGCAGGATCCATTTGACAATTAAAGCTAGAGTGACATGAGAGAGCGAGTATTGAAGAATATTACTGGCTTGCTGGTAATTCTAAACATGCCAGGATGTCAGTTGGTGTTACTAACACCATGCACAAAAATGGAATAATGGTTAATATTGTCCAATGTGAACTGACACCAAAACCTTCGATATTTTTGTTTTGTCCAATGCTGAAGCAGGCGAGGCGATGGCTGAGTGGTATTATCACTGGGCTATTAATGCAGAGGCACAGATTATGTTCTGGAGATCTGAGTTCAAATCCCACATGGAAGTTGAATTCAGTAAATATCTGGAATTAAGAATCTACTGATGACTGTGAATCCATTGTTGATTGTTGGAAAAACCCATCGAGTTCACTATTTTCCTTTAGGAAAGGAAACTGTTGTTCTTACCTGGTCTGGTCTGTATGTGACTCCAGACCCAGAGCAATGTGGCTGACGCTCAGTGGCCCTCTGGGCAATTAGAGACAGGCAATAAATGCTGCCTAGCCAGTGACACCCTCGCTCCATGAATGAATAATGTTGTGGCCAATCTGAGAAACAGAGCTATTAGATAAAGTCAGTGGAAGATTGCTTTCAGAAAATTGCAGGTGAATCTCCATTTCATAGAGTCGTAGAGATGTACAGTGCAGAAACAGATCCTTCGGTCCAACTGGTCCATGCCGACCAGATATCCTAAATTCATCAAGTCACACTTGCTGACACTGAGCCTATATCCCTCTAAACCTTCTTATTCTTTACCCATCCTGATGCCTTTTAAATTTTGTAATTGTACCAGCCTCCACCATTTTCTCTGACAGTTCATTCCATACATGCATCACCCTCTGATGAAAGATTTACCTCTTAAGTCCCTTCTAGATCTTTATCCTCTCAACATAAACCTATGCCAAGGTTTAAGAAGAAGGGTCCTGACCAGAAACGTCAAACTTTCCTGCTCCTCTGATGCTGCTTGGCCTGCTCTGTTCACCCAGCTCTACACCTTGTTATCTTAGATTCTCCAGCATCAGCAGTTCCTACTATCTCCATAAGCCTATGCCTTCAAATTTTGGAGTCCCCTACCCTGGGAAAAAGACCTTGGCTTTTAACGCTATCTGTGACCTTCGTGATTTTAGAAACCTCCACTGATCTAGGGAAAAAATAGCCCCAGTCTGTTCAACCTCTCCCTACAGCTCAAACCCTTCAACCCCGCAACATCCTTTTAAATCTTTTCTGCATCCCTTCAAGTTTAACAGTTTTCCAAAAGCAGGGAGACCTGAATTGAACATAATATTCCAAAAGTGGTCTAACCAATGCCCTGTAGAGTTGTAACATGACATCCCAGATCCTATATTCAATGTGCTCCTGAGATGCTGCTTGGCCGGCTGTGTTCATCCAGCTTCACACTTTGTTATCATGGATTCTCCAGCATCTGCAGTCCCCATTATCTCTGATCCCAGATCCTATATTCAATGCACTCACCAAAGACAGCAGCTGTAAACCTGAGACCTTGGCTGGAATGTTCTCACTCATAGCTAAGTCAAGACAGATCACTTGTCAGGTGGGACCAACAGATCCCAAGTTATGACCAAGGCTCTTCTGCAGAAAAAGAAACTGTGTTTATAATAACCTGCTAAGGTGTTTACAGCATGTCCCTGGCATGATCATAACGCTGGTATGCAACTTGTAAGATATGAGGTGTGGGCGAGTGAAGGCTGTAGTACTGCTCAGTATAGGTATGTATGAGGAGATGGAGCTGGTGTACCTGAAGGAATTTGCAGTAACAGGCAAACACTGAAGAGAAACTGGGGCAGGAGATGTGTTAGCAGTGAGACTGAAAGTAGAAGAGGTATGAGAAGAGAGGAAGAAAGTTGGATTATTGCTTTGAGACCAATGAACATTGAAAATCTTTTGATCTATCCTGGGAGCTGACAGTGAGAATTCTCCCCTCTTAATTCCCCAAAGCCAAGGCTTCATCATCATAATACGATTACAATAATCTGTTTGTCTGGGTGAGCGTGGCTCCGGCAACACGTGGCACCATCAGGACAAAGGAGTCCAGCAAGTTTAAAGTCAACAACTGCAACACTGCTATTCAAGAGAGGAGGGAAACAGATAACAGGCAACTACAGGCCAATTAGTCTGCTATCAGTTCCCAGGAAAGTAGCTGAGCATCTTTATGAACAATGTCTTAACAATACGCTTAGAAAATTAAAAAGTGTGCTCACACAAATAAACTTTGTTTGACAAAAGGGAAACTATGCTTGACAAACGTAATAGAATTTTTTGAGAATGTATCTGGAAGGATAGACAAAGGGAAACTAGTAGATGTCGCATATCTAGATTTATAAAGAGGTGTCATAAATAAATTTTAACAACCAAGATGAGGGTCAATGAGTTGGGATATTACACTAAAATTGATTGGGGATTAGCTAATGTGCAAGAAACAAAGAATATGTATATAGGAAACATTTTCAAGTTGACAGGCTATGACTAATCAAGTGCCGCAGTGCTCAGTCCTGAAACCTCAGTTATTGAGTTCTGAAAAAAATGTTGTTTGACTTGATGCTGCCACACCAGCTGAGTTTCTCTGGTTATTTCAGTTTCTTTTAGTTTTATTTATAATCTAAATTTATGATTTACATGAAGAGGCAGAGTCTAATGTAACTCAATTTGCTGATGATACAGAAGTAGTTGGAAGTATAAATTGTGAGTAAGACACAGGGAGGCTAAAAAATGATATATACAGGTTGGGTGAGTGGGCAACAGGATGACAGATGGAACATAATGTGGGAAGTGTCACTTAGTGTGGAGGAATGTAATACTTTTTCTAAAAGACATGAGATTTTTAAATCGGAGAGGTTTCGGCGTGACTCTTCCAACCAACTCAGAAAGTTAGCACACAGTTAGAGAAAATGATTAGGAAGGTAAATGGCACACTAGACTTTATTGCAAGGGAATTGGATGCAGGAGTAACAATGTTTTGCTCCAACTGTACAGGGCTCTGCTAAGGCTGCACCTGGAATACTCTGTGCATGAAAGATACACTTGCGCTTAAGACAGCCCAACAAAGTTTCACTACATTGTTCCCTAGTGATTGTCCTATGATGAGAGACTGAGTAAACTGGGTCTATTGACTCACAGATTGTATGGTCCACTCTGGCTCCTGTTTCTTGCATTACTGTGAATCCACTCGATCAGCACCCT
This sequence comes from Stegostoma tigrinum, assembly GCF_030684315.1. NCBI lineage: Eukaryota > Metazoa > Chordata > Chondrichthyes > Orectolobiformes > Stegostomatidae > Stegostoma > Stegostoma tigrinum. The sequence continues at coordinate 16,194,679 of NC_081357.1, forward strand.
ACTGATCATCTCCTTCAAACAACAGTCCATAGTGGCAACGGTGTACCCACAAGATACGCTGCTGTAACTCACTATTTTGAAAGCATTGTCCAATCTCTTAGTGCCTGTAAGGACAAGGGAAGCAGGTGCATGAGATGTCCACCAATTGTAAATTATCTTCCAAGTCACATACCATCCTGACATGGAGCAATTTTACTGCTCCCTCAGTGTCACTGGCTCAAAATGCTGGAGCTCCCTCCCTAACAGCACCGCACAGGCATTATCATCCCATGGGAGGCAACAGGTAAAAAAGCCAATAATTTCTCTTGGGCAATTGAGGATGGGCAATGAAATGCAAGTGCAACCAGAGCTGTCTACAACCCAGGACCAAAGAAAATAAATTCCGGACATGGACCTGCCCAGTTTTGCTTAGAGGATATTCCATCCAGAGAAGGCATGGAGAAAGGATCTCCTTTCTCCTACACACTATCAGAAATTGCATGTAGCACTGGAGAAACTAGATGCTATGTCTTGCAGCTATTGCTTTCAATTTACAATGTTTCCATCTGGTGAAGCTTCCACTTTAAATTGTCTCATGAATTCAATGGGTGTCAGATTCCTGAATAACAAAGTGTGAAGCTGGATGAATACACAGGCCAAGCAGCATCTCAGGAGCACAAAAGCTAGACCCTAGGCCCGAAACGTCAGCTCCTGAGATGCTGCTTGGCCTACTGTGTTCATCCGGCTACACACTTTGTTATCTTGGATTCCCCAGCATCTGCACTTCCCATTACCTCGGTGTCAGATTCCTGGTTGGCCGACCCCATCTCTTCGTAGAGATGTAACTAAGGTGCTGGATGGTCAGTTGATTGCAGACTGGATAGTGTGATCCCAGCACCAATTGGACCTCGTCCCTGGGAGCCTATGAAGGCGAAGATTACACCCTTCCAGGCTTGGCCCGTAGCCTTGTAAACTATGTCATTTCATGTACTAATCGAATAATTCTTTAATGTCTTCAGGGTCCTTGCCTCACCACCCATTGAGGTAGTGAGTTCCAGGTACCCTCTGGGTGAAAACATTTTTCCTCAAATCCACTCTAAGCCTCTTGCTCCTTACCTTAAAAATGGTTATTGATCCTTCTTTAAGGGACCAATCTCTTCCCATCTGTCTTATCAATGTTCCTCAGAATTATATACACCTCAATAAGATCCCACCTCAACCTTCTCTCCTAGAAGGAAAACACCATTAGCTTTCTTTGTCTCTATTTATGGATGAATCATTCCAGCCCAGGGGACATCCTAGTGATCTCCTTTGCACCCTGTCTAATGCAATCATATCCTTCCAATAGTGTGGTAACCAGAACTGCACACAATACACAATGATCTAACTCAGGTTGTATACTGTTCCATCATAAAATCTTTGATCTTGTATTCAACGTCTTGATTAAGAAAGGCAAGTATCCCAAGTGACTTCTTAACCACTTTTTCCATGAAGGATCTGTAGACGCACACGTCAAGATCCCTCTGATACCGTGCACTTCCTAGACCCTTATGATTTAATGTATACTCCTATGTGTACGCTTTGGCCTTGCTACGCCGTCAAAATGCATCATTTCACAATTTGTGGGGTTAAAATTTCCTTTTCCACTGCGCAGCCAATCTGACCAACCTGTCTATATATTATGTAAGTTTAATGCTTTCCTCCTTGCTATTTACTACATCACCAGTTTTCACATCATCTAAAAACTTATTGATCATCATTCCGACTTTCATGTCTAGATTATTAATGTACCCACAAACAGCAAGGGGACCACTGGACGCAACCATCCAGTCACAAAAGCACATTTTGATCATTATCCACTGTTTCCTGGCACGAAGCCAATCTTAGATCCAATTGGCCAAACTGGCCTGGATTCCATAGGCTCTTAGCTTCTTAAGCAGTCTGTCAAATGAGGCCTTGTCAAAAGCCTTACTGAAGCCATGTGGACCATATTGACCGCACTATCCTCATCTCTAAAACTGGTCACCTTGTGGTGACTTGCTGGCCTGTAGTTGTTTTTGCTTTATCCAGAGTATTCTTCATGAATAATGGCACCACTATAGCTGTGCTACAGTCTTCTGGCAACTCTCCTCTGGACAGGGACTACTTGAAAATTAATGTCACAGCCCCTGAAATCTCCTCTTTGTCTCCCTCAGCAGCTTTGGATGCATCTCATCTGGACATTGTCTTCTAAATACTTGCAGTCCTGCTAAAACCACTAACATCTCCTCCCTATTAATGCTAATTTGTTCAAGAATGTCATAGTCACCTTCCCCTGATTTCCAGACCTGCATCATGTTCTGCAGTCAATACGAAAGCAAAGTGCTCATTTAAAATCTCAGCAAAGTCTTCCAACTTCAAACATAGTTAGTCACTTTCAAACCGAATAGCCTTTATCTTTACCTAGTTATTTTCTTGCCCCTAATCTACTTGTAAAATACTTTTGGATTTCCTTAATATTACCCACCACTGTTTCTTCATGACCCCTCCTTGCTCCCCTAATTTCTTTTTTTTTGAGTAACCCTGACACCTTCTATATTCTTCTAGGGCATCTGTTGTTTTGAGCCCTTGGCGTTTGCCATAAGTTTCATTTTCTTTTTTCTTATCTAATGCTGTATGTCCCTTAGCATTCAAGATTCTCTGGAGGTGTTGATCCAACCCTTCCTCCTCATGGGGACAGATTGGCCCTTGGCTTTCACATTGACCGTTTTGAATACTCCCCCTGCTCTGATGTGAATTTTTCGGCAAGTAGCTGCCCACTGTCTACTTTGGCCAGATCCTAACTTATTGTGTTAAAATCAGCCTTACCCTATTTCAGATCCTTTATCTCCAGTCCTTGTTTGCTCTTTTTACTTTAAAACTTGCTGAATTATGGTCACTATTGCCGAAATGCTCCCCTCACTGCCATATTTACCACATGCCTTGTTTTGTTCCCTAAAATAAGATTCAGCGCCCCCCACTGTCTTGTAGGATTTTCTATGTGCTGGCTTTAAAAGCTTTCCTGGACACATTTTAAATGTTCCACCTCCTCTAAGCCTTTTACACTTTGTCTATCCAAGTTAATATTGGGGAAGTTGAAATCCGCCATTGTATTACCTTGTTATTTATTACACTTTTCTGAGATTTGCCAACATACCTGTCTTTCTATGCTCTCTTTGGGGGTCTATAATATGCTCCCAGCAAAGTGGTTGTCCCAGTTTTGTTTTTAACTTCCACTTGTGTGGCCACATTTGAGTAACCTTCTAAGATATCATCCCTCCTTGCTGCAGTAATTGACTCCTTGATCAGTATTGAAACGCCACCTCCTCTTTTACACGACTCCATCTCATGTACAGATTCTATACACCAGGAATATTGAGTGGTCAGTCCTGTGCCTCCCTCAACCACATCCCCATTATACCTATGCTATTACATTTCCACATGTTAATCAACGCCCTCAACATATCTACATGACTTGCAAGACTTTTGTATTAAAATAAATTACATCCCCCCTTGCCATCCTCCCTTGTGTAATGACCATGTGCGTACTGTATTCCAGGGTGATTTGGTTCTTCTTTAATACTTGCCTGTGCATCACTCCCTATTGTACCTTCACTCCATATTGCTAACCCATGCCAAATTAGTTCAAGCTCTCAACAACTACACTCGCAAATCTCCCTGTTATGATCCCTCTCTGTGTCAGGATGCAACCTATCGGACCAATACAGATCCCACCTTGCCCAAAAATTAACTTAGTGACCCCAGAATCTAAAACCCCTCCTCCTGTTTCAACTCTTCAGTCCCACATTTATCTGTTCTACATGCCTACTGCTTCAATGACCAGCATATAGCACCAGGAATAATCCAGAGATTAAAACCTTTGAGTTCCTGCTTTTTAATCTGGTAAATTTAAGCTCCCTAGATTCTTGTTGCAGGACCTCATTGATCTCAATGTGAACCACAAGCTCAGACTGTTTGCCCTCCCTTTTCAGAATACCCATGCACCATTCCTTCATACTGTTCCCAGGCAGGCAACACATCAACTTGGATTCACGCCTGCAGCTGCGGAGAGATTGTCAGCATTCCTTCCTGTTGAATTTTCCACCAGTATTATTCTCCCTGTCTTTCTGATCTGCTTTGTGCAGCTTCAGTCTGGCTGCTCTCCCCAGAAGAACTGCCGTCTCACTGATGCAGAAAATCTACTGTAGAGTGAGGGGCACTTCGGGGTTTTCCTGACTCCCTGTCTGCCACCCTCCTTCGGATAGTCACCCATTCCATCTCTGACGGAATTTACATAAACTGTAGAGTGATCATGTCTAAAAACATGCTGTCCATTCAACTCTTAGCTGTCCCTCCAGGCAATTCCCAAGTTCCAAAACCTGGGTCTCCAGATGTTCAGATTAGTGGCACTTCCTGCAGATGTGTTCATCCAGACTGCTAGGGCCACCCAAGATTTCGCTTGTAATGCAGGTTGTATAACTTGTGGGACTGGGCTCCCCTGCCACACCTAATCTTGGTCTTACACACGCATGTTTTCAGTCTTGGTCTTAAACTTATTTCCCTTATGTGAATGTTAATCCCCTTCCCTTACCTGCCTTTGGCGTATTTACATTACTTTATTGTATTGCTCTTGACTTTCATGTGTTTCTGGTGCTTAGTGGTAGTGCAGATGTATCTGCTGTCCTGCTTTGTGGGTTTGGGAGGCGCTACCTAATTGTTTTGATCCCCTAGTCTAAGGAAAGGTACGTTAGATGCAGTCAATAGAAGCTTCATGAGGTGTTGCCAGGAATGAAGGAATTGTCTGATGAAGAGAAGTTGAGTAGGTTGGGATTGTTTTTCATTGGGGTTTAAAGGAATAACAGGCAACCTTATTGAAACATACAAGATTTTTCAGGGACTTGAAAGGGCAGCAGCCTCCTTGTGTGAAAGCCTGAGACCAGAGGACATAATCTCAGAGAAAGGAATCACCCACTTAAGACAGAGATGAGGAGGAATTTCTTCTTTCAGAGGGTACTGAAACTGTGTAATTACTGACTGCAGAGTTTGGTTCTTTGTGTCTATTCAAAGCTAAAGATAGACAGATTTTTTAATCAGTGAAGGAATCAAGGTTTACAGGGAATAGGCAGAAGAGTGGAGTTAAGGATTGTCATATTAGCCACAATCTCATTGAATAGCGAAGCAGACTCAATGGTTTATTTCTTCTTCTATATCTTTTGATCTGATGGAATCTTGATGAATTTCTGCAATGCATCATGTAGATGGCACAAATTGCTGCGACTCTGCATTGGTGGTATAGGAAGTGAACGTCTACAAATGTGATACCAGCCAGTGGGCTGCGTTGGCCTGGATGGTGTCAAGCTTTTTGAATTGTGTTGGTGTGCTCCCATCCAGGCAACTGAGGAGTATTCCACTGCAGTCCTGAGTAGTGCTTCGTAGATGGTGGACAAGTGTGAGGGAGTCAGGGTTACTGCAGAATTCCTGACCTCTGGCCACTCGTTGTAGCTACAGTATTTATACGGTTAGTTCCAGTTCAGTTTCTAGTCGTGGTGACTGTAGAATGTTGATATTGGGTGATTCGTCATTGGTAATATCACTGAATGCCAATGGGCCACAGTTCATGGGATCCCTCCAAAGTGGAATCTGGCCATTTGGCCCAACAAGTCCATACCGACCGTCTGAAGACAAGTCCCTCATACCCCTCCCCTAGTCTCTACCTGTAACCCTGCATTTGCCATAGCTAACTCTCCTAGCCTTCACATCCCTAAACACTTTGGGCAATTTAGCATGACCAATCCACCTCACCTGCACATCTTTGGACTGTGGGAGAAAACCAGAGCACCCAGAGGAAACTCACACAGACGCAGGGAAAATGTGTGAATTCCACACACAACGGTCACCTGAGAGTAGATTCGAACCTGTGTCCCTGGTTCTGTAAGGGGGTAGTGTTAACCACTGAGCCACTGTGCCACCTGTTAGATCAAATTAGATTTTCTCTTGTTGAGGAGAGTCATTGCTTGGCATTTCTGTGGCAAGCATATTATTTACTATTTGCCAGCCCAAGCCCGGAGGTTGTCCACATCTTGCAGTATTTGGGCATGGACTGCTTTAGGAACTGAGGAGTTGGGAAGAGTGCTAAGCATTGTGCAATCATCAGTGAAAATTCTCGCTTCTGACCTTTATGATGAATGGAAGGCTATTGACAAAACAGCTGAAGTTGGTTGGGCCTAGGACATGATGGCAATAGTTGCTCAATTGGGTCAGAGTGTGACCTACTTCCATAGTATCCAGCTTCCATGCATGTCCCTAGCACCATGCAGCATGGCCACTAATCGATTAGCAGACCTGTTGTCTCCTTGGCTTTGATGTCAATGGAAATTGGCACAACATTGTGGGCTGAAGGGCCTGTTCTGTGCTGTACTGTTCTATGTTCTATGTTCTTTGTTCTAAATATTGATCAGTTACAGTTTGCATGGAGGTTTTGTGCATTGACCTGATAAATAAAACTGTACCCCAAATTCTGCCTCCTTTGTGAATATCTGCCCCATGGCATCAGAGCCTCTTCCTCCTCCCTTCAGGAACCGATGCTTCACACTAAGGGCAGCGGTCATTTACAATCCTCTTTCATGAAAAGCTGTTGAGGATTGGTAAACTGAAATTTTAAGAAGTGAGACTGATAGTGATCGGCACAAAAGATCTAGGAAGCAGGCATCTCTGGCATTGGAAGGTGCAGGGAACTGGGGGCACATTCTCAGAAGAAGGTGATGTCCATTTAGGGCTGACATGAGGAAGAATGTCTTCACTCAAAGAATAGTGAATCTTTGGAATTCTCTGCCCAGAGAACTCCGGATGCTCAGCCATTGAGTACATTCAGGACAAAGGCGTAAATAGATCTACAGAAGAATGCATTCTACATGCTAAACAATCAAGGGGTACAGAGATAGTGCAGGTAGATGGTACTGAAGCAGAAGATCAGCTAAAACCTCGTCAAAAGGTGGAATAGCCTGAAGGGGCTGAATGGCCTACTCCTGAACCTCTTTGTTAGGCTCTTACACATATTCCTGCATTTCACCCTTTTGTATGCAGCCATCCCGCGATCTATATTTGTAACTGGACTTTGGATTCTGTTATTCTTAGCGTCCTGAGGAGTTTGTATCTGCCTCTGTCACTCGCAGGATTAATGTCAGTGTGCATTCCATCGGCTCCCAGTTTTTGTTTGCTAAATAATGTCTCCCATGTTGAGCTGCAGCCCACTGCAGTTGAAAGATTTAATAAGAGATGGAACTTAGGGTTGTTTATGCTGGTGAAATTGGCCACTGATGACTTGTGACAGTTCCATCTATTGCTTGCAACAGTTATTCCCTTCCTTGTAATGTTTCTTTCATTTTCAAATTCCCTTATTATCTATTGTACCAATGGCTGCTTCTCTTCAAGTGTCTGTTTAACCTTGTACCGTGATCCCTGAGCTATGCCCAAGAAAGAGCACCATTGGCAGAAAATCCCTTTGGATTGTCATAAGGTTGTGGAAGGCAGTAGAGAAATGTGAGTCCTTTAATTTATTTCAATGCTGTGTGGAAATGCCAATCTTTTTAAGTTTGCATCACCTTCCTGAATGCCTGGGATTTTTTAAAAAATTCATTTACAGGCAAAACTAACATTTATTGCTAATCTCCTTGACAAAGCACAGTGGATCAGTGGTGAGCACTGCTTGCTTAGAACACCACAGACCAGGGCTCAATTCCACCCTCAGGCAATTATCTGCGTGGAGTTTGCACATTCTCCCTGTGATTGCGTGGGTTTCCTCCCACAGTCCAGAGACGTGCATGTCAGGTGGAATGGCGATGAAAGTTACAGGGATGATGTGGGTCTGGGTGGGATGTTCTTTGGAGGGCTGGGATGGGCCAAATGACTTGCTTCCACACTCGAGGAATTCTGTGCAATAAGGCCATGGTTAGCTGCTTGACCTATTGCATTCCTGTTTGAAAGGGAATAAAAATAAAGAATAAAGTCTTTTACAAGACTTTGATCCAACAACAATGAAGGAATGATAATATTTTTCGAAAGCAGGATGGTTTGGCAGCCTCACACACAATTTTACAGACAGTAGGAATTAGGTGATCAAGTTGCTGTATTTACTTGTATCAGAGATAATGGGAACAGCAGACGCTGGAGAATTCCAAGATAACAAAATGTGAGGCTGGACGAACACAGCAGGCCAAGCAGCATCTCAGGAGCACAAAAGCTGACGTTTCGGGCCTAGACCCTTCATCAGAGAGGGGGATGGGGTGAGGGCTCTGGAATAAATAGGGAGAGAGGGGGAGGCGGACCGAAGATGGAGAGTAAAGAAGATAGGTGGAGAGAGTATAGTTGGGGAGGTAGGGAGGGGATAGGTCAGTCCAGGGAAGACGGACAGGTCAAGGAGGTGGGATGAGGTTAGTAGGTAGATGGGGGTGCGGCTTGGGGTGGGAGGAAGGGATGGGTGAGAGGAAGAACAGGTTAGGGAGGCAGAGACAGGTTGGACTGGTTTTGGGATGCAGTGGGTGGGGGAGAAGAGCTGGGCTGGTTGTGTGGTGCAGTGGGGGGAGGGGACGAACTGGGCTGGTTTTGGGATGCGGTGGGCGAAGGGGAGATTTTGAAACTGGTGAAGTCCACATTGATACCATTAGGCTGCAGGGTTCCCAGGCGGAATATGAGTTGCTGTTCCTGCAACCTTCGGGTGGCATCATTGTGGCACTGCAGGAGGCACATGATGGACATGTCATCTAAAGAATGGGAGGGGGAGTGAAAACTAGAAACTTACCTAGAATACACCTCCTCCCACCCACCCTCCTGCAAAAATTCCATCCCCTATTCCCAATTCCTCCGCCTCCGCCGCATCTGCTCCCACGATAAGACATTCCACTCCCGCACATCCCAGATGTCCAAGTTCTTCAAGGACCGCAACTTTCCCTCCACAGTGATCGAGAACGCCCTTGACCGCGTCTCCCGTATTTCCTGCAACACATCCCTCACACCCCGCCCCCGCCACAACCGCCCAAAAAGGATCCCCCTCGTTCTCACACACCACCCCACCAACCTCCAGATACAACGCATCATCCTCCGACACTTCCGCCATTTACAATCCGACCCCACCACCCAAGACAGTTTTCCATCCCCACCCCTGTCTGCTTTCCGGAGAGACCACTCTTTCCGTGACTCCCTTGTTCGCTCCACACTGCCCTCCAACCCCACCACACCCGGCACCTTCCCCTGCAACCGCAGGAAATGCTACACTTGCCCCCACACCTCCTCTCTCACCCCTATCCCAGGCCCCAAGATGACATTCCACATTAAGCAGAGGTTCACCTGCACATCTGCCAATGTGGTATACTGCATCCACTGTACCTGGTGCGGCTTCCTCTACATTGGGGAAACCAAGCGGAGGCTTGGAGACCTCTTTGCAGAACACCTCTGCTCAGTTCGCAACAAACAACTGCACCTCCCAGTCGCGAACCATTTCCACTCCCCCTCCCATTCTTTAGATGACATGTGCATCATGGGCCTCCTGCAGTGCCACAATGATGCCACCCGAAGGTTGCAGGAACAGCAACTCATATTCCGCCTGGGAACCCTGCAGCCTGATGGTATCAATGTGGACTTCACCAGTTTCAAAATCTCCCCTTCCCCAACTGCATCCCTGAACCAGCCCAGTTCGTCCCCTCCCCCCACTGCACCACACAACCAGCCCAGCTCTTCCCCCCCACCCACTGCATCCCAAAACCAGTCCAACCTGTCTCTGCCTCCCTAACCTGTTCTTCCTCTCACCCATCCCTTCCTCCCACCCCAAGCCGCACCCCCATCTACCTACTAACCTCATCCCACCTCCTTGACCTGTCCGTCTTCCCTGGACTGACCTATCCCCTCCCTACCTCCCCACCTATACTCTGTCCACCTATCTTCTTTACTCTCCATGTTCGGTTCGCCTCCCCCTCTCTCCCTATTTATTCCAGTTCCCTCTCCCCATCCCCCTCTCTGATGAAGGGCCTAGGCCCAAAACGTCAGCTTTTGTGCTCCTGAGATGCTGCTTGGCCTGCTGTGTTCATCCAGCCTCACATTTTGTTGTCTTGCTGTATTTACTTGTCTTTTTGAGCTGTCCTGTCTCTCTTGGTGCAGAGGTATTAAACTCTCATCCTTTTATGCTGTCAGTCTCAACTGCTGCCCTTCCCAAATTGCATCAGCAATGTTCCTCGTGTTAATTTACTTCCAGACCATGTCGGATGTTATCACAGACACATGCACTAAATATTGCTTAAAAGCACATGTGCACATTTAAAGAGGGACATAAATGTGAACAGGGAGTGGTGGGTGTATGGCTGCAAACAAGGGAAGAAGGCGGGAGACCATGAATCTGTACCTGCGAGGCTCAGAACTAGAGACACCTAATAAGGCTAAGTATGGGACACAGCCGGTTGAAAAGATACTCACAGTATTCATGTCAGTTCCAAAAGTGGAAGAAAAAAGTCCTGAACATCTCTTTTTGTGTTAAGCCTTGACTAGGATCCGACAGGCAATGAATATCAAACTTAACAAGCCTCGAGCAAGCTTTAAGATAAGAAGGAGTCTGCTTCCCACGGGTAACGCGTTTAATACCGGACCAATTAACAGCCTTAAAGTAAGCTGTCGAATGGCTCTCTGATTAAGAGTGGGCCTGAGGGTTCTTAGGGATAAATCCAGATCAGATATGACATCAGGCACAATACTCCCCGAGCAGCCAAGGATTATGGTCATGTTACGACAAGGAATATAAACAGTGTGTTACATATAACACACATGATTAACATGTTGGCTGTACATGGAGGCAATTATTGTAAAGTGCTTTCTACAATGACATTTAGAGAAGAGTGGACCACATCGGATTTTGTGAGGCTCTGCAATCTGATAGCTTGTAATATTATTGTTGAATTTGGGTGAGCCTGGAGGTTTGGAAAGGCTGCTGTTAGTGCTAATGCCTCATTAGCTGAAAAAAGTCCCAAATTAGTATATTAAAATCTGTTTGCCTTAGCAGCTAGAGCTAAACGTAGGTTAAGGGGATCATGGGCTTAACATTGCAAATAGGTCCTGGGGCTCCAACAAGCAATCCAAGAGGTTCTCTCCTCTAGACAGTGAATAAAAACTGAAGAAGGCTTATTCAGAAGATGGATTGATCTGGGTGGATACTCTGAGAATATATCATTCATGAAACACAGAAGAGAGAGCACAGTGAGTCAAAAGCCTTGTTTTTATCATTTCTGATGAAAAGCCATCACTCTGCGAAGTTCACTGTGTTTCACTTTGCACAGATGCTGTCTCACCTGGCAATCTGTTTCCAACATGTTCTATTCTTTTTTTCTATGTTTCCTGCTTCTTCAACTCTGTACTGATGCTTTGCATTGTTGTTTCTGTTTGGATGCTCCTGTGACCTTCTACAGTATTCTGCTTTTAAGATCTCAAGACCATCAAGTCCACTCCACCATTCATAAAATAGTTCTTTCCATTCTTCATGACCCTCATGAACTTTCTCCAGGCTGTCTTCAATGTCAGTATTTCTTTCCTTAGATGAGAAATACAAAACTATTCATTATCAATACAAACAGATAAAAATGAAGAACGCATTAGATATCAGTAAGTCCATCAATCCTGGGCTGGTCAGAACATCATGACTAGGTAATAGTCGCCCAGCCCAACCCCCTTCCACAGCCTAAGATCATTTCTCGGTCAACAAAATTGAAAGCGAGCTCTTGTGCCGTCCCAATCACCACTGGGGATGTTTTGATGAAGGTGGAAATAGACCAAGTATAGTGCAGATTGTTTCCATAGCAATGGCAGCTACATAGTGTCACTAAGCAACCAGCTAGCCAGGGGAGGAAGAGCAACAGGAAAGAAGAGTACCCACTAAGCCTGCAGGTTTGTGCTCTGAGTTAAGATAGATGGCACCTTGCTGAAGGCATAACCAGGAAGCATAAGAAAAAAGACAAGTTGCGATCTGGACATCTCATTCAATGTGATCTTAAGACCTTCAAACTTTTGACACTGGATGCAATGAATTGCAACTTAAAGAGGGATGCTTAATCTTTCAATCAATTGCTATGAAAGGTTTGTGTGAATTTTAATATCATTTCATTTTTCTTTGCTGTTTTCTGTTGATTTTCTTTTTGGGTGAATATTTGATTCTCCTATTACAATGACTCCTCGGGTGGAGGTGGGTTATTTTGTCGGGATGGTGGTTACCAAGCTGACAATGTGAAGAAGTTGAATGAACTCACTCCTAAATTCATGCCTCATAAATATTATTACATTGCACACATTTCTGATATTGGTATGGGGAGGGATTGTGCAAATGAGGAGCAGAATTAGACCATTCAGCCCCTCAACCCTGCTCTGCCAATCAACTAGATCAATGCTGTTCTGACTGTGACCTCACCTCTGGGTATATTTTTAAGGTGAGAATAGAGATTTAGAAAAGAGATATGAGGGGCAAAATTCTTGCACAGAGTAGTTCGCATGAGGAATGAACCTCCTGAAGAAGTATTGGATGTGGGCACTGTTACATCATTTAAAAGACTTTTAAATAAGTACATGAATAGGAAAGGTTTGGAGAGATATGCGCTGGGAGCAGGCAGGTGGGACTGGTTTTGATTGGGACAACATTTGGCATCGATTGGTTGGACTGAAGGATCTATTTCTTTGCTGCCTGACTGTATGGCTCCGTGGCTCAGAGATAATGGGAACTGCAGATGCTGGAGAATTCAAGATAATAAAGTGTGAAGCTGGATGAACACAGCAGGCCAAGCAGCATCTCAGGAGCACAGAAGCTGACGTTTTGGGCCTAGACCCTTCATCAGAGAGGGGGATGGGGTGAGGGTTCTGGAATAAATAGGGAGAGAGGGGGAGGTGGACTGAAGATGGAGGGAAAAGAAGATAGGTGGAGAGGAGAGTATGGGTGGGGAGGTAGGGAGGGGATAGGTCAGCCCAGGGAAGACGGACAGGTCAAGAGGTGGGATGAGGTTAGTAGGTAGGAAATGGAGGAGCGGCTTGAGGTGGGAGGAAGGGATGGGTGAGAGGAAGAACAGGTTAGGGAGGCAGAGACAGGCTGGGCTGGTTTTGGGATGCAGTGGGGGGAGGGGATGAACTGGGCTGGTTTTGGGATGCAGTGGGGAAAGGGGAGATTTTGAAACTGGTGAAGTCCACATTGATACCATTGGACTGCAGGGTTCCCAAGCGGAATATGAGTTGCTGTTCCTGCAACCTTCAGGTGGCATCATTGTGGCACTGCAGGAGGCCCATGATGGACATGTCATCTAAAGAATGGGAGGGGGAGTTAAATTGGTTCGCGACTGGGAGGTGCAGTTGTTCGTTGCAAACCGAGCGGAGGTGTTCTGCAAAGCAGTCCCCAAGCCTCCGCTTGGTTTCCAAAATGTAGAGGAAGCCACACCGTGTACAGTGGATGCAGTATACCACATTGGCAGATGTGCAGGTGAACATCTGCTTAATATGGAAAGTCATCTTGGGGCCTGGGATGGGGGTGAGGGAGGAGGTGTGGGGGCAATTGCAGCACTTCCTGTGGTTGCAGGGGAAGGTATCGGGTGTGGTGGGGTTGGAGGGCATGTGGAGTGAACAAGGGAGTCACGGAGAGAGTGGTCTCTCCGGAAAGCAGACAAGGGTGGGGATGGAGAAATGTCTTGGGTGGTGGGGTCGGATTGTAGATGGCAGAAGTGTCCACCAATGCTCGAAGCAACTGCAACAAAACATCCCCAGTTTTATGTTCCACTACCCCTGTAATGAATCACAGCATTCCATTTGCGTTCTCAATCACTTGCTCAACTTGCAAACTATTGTTTTGTGATTCACCTACCAGGACAACCAGATTCCCTTTGTTCCCCAGGGTTCTCTGATTTCTCTCCATTTAAATAATAAACTGCTCTTCTATTCTTCCTGTCAAAGTGGACAAGTTCACTGTGTCCCACATCATACCCCAACTGCTAAATTTTTGTCCACCTATCTATACCTTTGCAAATTCTCAATGTCTTTTTGACGACTTAGCTCCCTACCTTTTCTTTGTATCATTAGCAAATATTGCATTTGATCTGTTCATCTAGTCACTAAAATAAACAACAATACAAAATCCAGGCGCCAAAACTATTCCTGTGGTACATCACTCATTTCAATCTGCCAATCCAAGACCAACCCATTTATGCTCGGCCTCTGTTTCCTACTAGCCCACCAATCCTCTATCCATGCTAAATTGTTGCTCCTTCACCGTGAGCTTTAGTTTGCATAGTAATCCTTGATGCGACACGTTGTCAAATGCCTTCTCGAAATCCAAGTAGAGTACATCTACCAGATGCGCTCTATCTATTCCTAGAAGAAAACTAATAAACCAATAAAGTGCTGCCGAGCTCAATGCAGTGGCCACAATTATTTATGATACCTATGTTAATGCAACATGTATTATAGACAAGTTTGTGGGTGACACAAAAAAAATGGGAAGGCAAGTGGTCAGAGTGACACAAAGAGTTTGCAGAGGAATATAGACTAGTAAAGCAAGTGGATAGATTCTTGACAGATGGAATTTAATGTGAGATTATCCACTTGGGCAGGAAGAAAAGGACACCAGAATATTATTTAAGTGGGCAATGAGTGCAGAAATCCCTACAGTGCTGAAGCATGCCATTTGGCCTATCAAGTTCATACCGACCCTGTGAAGAGCATCCCAAACAAACCCAATTCCCTACCCCTTCCCTTGTAACCCTGCATTTCCCATGGCTAATCTACCTAGCCTGCACATCCCTGGACACTAAATGGATAATTTAGAATGGCCAATCCAGGTCGCAGGTGCTATGAGGCAGCCAGTAACCACTAAGCTGCTACACTACCCCAATTGTGATTTCGGCATGAGGCCTCATGCTTAAATTTCAAAAACTTAGTATATAGGTCCCGCAAGTAATAGGGAAGGCAAATGGAATGTTAGCCTTTATTTCAAATGGATTGGAATATAAAAGTAGGAGAATATTTCTAACACTGCACAGGCCATTGATGGATCATGGTAGACAGCTTTATTTAAAGAAAAATGTGCTGGCATCGGAGGCAGTGCAGAGAAGTTTGACTACTCCAGGAATAGAGAAGTTGAATAAGTTGGACCTGTTTTCAATGGAGTTTAAGAATAAGGAGAGGTGACCTCATTGAAATGCACAAGATTCTCAGGGTATGGGCAAGATAGATGCTGAAAGTTGTTTTCCATGGTGGGAGATTCTAGGACCAGGCAGCTTCGTCTCTGAGTATAGGGTTGCCCAGATAGGGTGGAAATGTGGAAGAATTTCTTCTTTCAGAAGCGAGTGAATTTATGGAATTCTTTGCAACAGAGGGCTATGGATTATTAAGTATATTCAAGGCTGAAAAACATATTTAGTAAATTTTCACAAACATTTGGGCTGACAAGTCAATGAAATCATTTTATGCGTCGTGTAAACTAACAGAAATAAACAGGAATTGCTAATGCAAGGAAACAATGTCACCAGGAAGATTTGGATTTATTAATTGCTTTTAGGGAAGTAAAGTGATTGAAAGGACATTTCTGGGACAGAGTTCATTTAAGTTAGTTGCATTTGATTTCACCTTGTTCAAATCCTTTTAGGGTGGCATGGTGCCTCAGTGGTTAGCACTGCTGCCTCACAGTGCCAGGGACCTGGGTTTGATTCCAATCTCAGATGACTGTCTAAGTGGAGTTTACAAGTTCTCCCTGTGTCTGTGTGGGTTTCCGCTAGGTGTTCTGGTTTCCTCCCACAATCCAAATATTTACAAGTTAGGTGGATTGGCCATTCCAAACTGACCACAGTATCCAGGGATGTGTAGGTTAGATGCATTAGCCCGGGGAAATGCAGGGTTGGGGAGATAGGGTGGGGGTGTGGGTCTGTGTGGGATGATCTTTAGAGGATATGGATAGACTTGTCGGGCCAAACGGCCTGTTTCCACACTGTGGGGATTCTATGAGTTGTTTCACTATTAGTTCCATTCTTCCTTCCCATCCCTTGATGCTTCTCCATCCAAATTCCCCTCTTTCTCAACTCTGAGTGTAACAGAACACACATCCTTCCTCCTATCAATTCCTCACCGCTTTAAATGTAGACTGTGCTCTCCACATTATCCTTCTGTGGGCATCATCGATGCCTCTTCATTAAGATGGTCTAATATATTTCACTGGCTCAACATTCCTTTGGCAAGTCTTAAGGCCAATAAAGATGATATCTGAATACAAAACTTTCCTCAGTCTGGGTGATATTTTGCACCATGGACTTTGACATTTCATGCAGATATTGCAATGTGTCATTACCTCATCTTTTAGATCAGACGTTAAGCCAATGACTCATCTGGCCTCTCAAACGAAAATAAATATTCCCAATGTCACTGTTGAGTCTATGTGTAAGGAGTTATATCACCATGATGGTAGATAGCCTGAAATTGACACCCAGGTCTCTAGGGCTCTAGCAAAGTTCTCTCTTACAACCTTCTCTGTATAGTTATTGTTCATAAAGGTAATTGGTGTTCACAAACATAGGTGTGGACTTTATTCCATTCACAACCTAGGCTTGAGCTTGCTGCGTACGACAAACGTATGACCAGACCCACAGAACTGGAGAAAAGGAGCACCAGAAGTGAAGCCTAGCAGATGTATTAATGAAAAAGAATTCTGACCCAGCAAACTGACCATAAACAAGTGGGGTGGAAGGGGTGACAGGCTGAAGAGAAGCCCGGTGGCATCAGAGTACAAAGAGCCAAGGATTTCAAGGCCAACTGAAATTCTAATGGGCCTAAATACAGGAAAGATGTTCTTGATAATCGGGGAGTTGAGAATCAGGGATCACAGTTTCAGGATATAGAGTTAGCCATTTAAGATTGAGATTGGAAATTTCTTCACCCAGAGAATGGTGAGCCTGTGGAATTCAGAAATACCATGGAAGACAGGTGAGGACAAATCATTGAACATTGTCGACAAGAATTAAACATAGTTCTTAGGGCTGAAGGGATCAAAGAATACGGGGAGAAAGTGGAAATAGGGGACGAGTTGGATTATCAACTGTGATCGCACTAAATGGTGGTGTAAGCTTGAAGGGCCGAATAGCCTACTCCTTGTCCTATTTCCTATGTTTCAAAAGGCCTGCAGCAAGGCCAGTCTTTACAGAAGTGGGAAATAGAAAAAGCATGCTGTTAATAGATTAAATACAGAACTCCTAGCTACTCATTTACCCTTTGACTCCACCAGCATGGTTATGAAGTGTCTTTGGTCTCTCTTCAGTAGAATCAACCTTTTTATCAAAGAAGATAACAGTGAAGCAGATATGTCTGAAATGGGGTTGCCAAAAATGCACATCGGTGAAGCTTCAGAATTTTCAGCAGACAGTGAAGTGATCACAATATCCGAGATGTTTCAGATTGTAGTTGAGAAGTGATCTTCAATCATGCATGGAGAAGGTCGCTCTGCTTTATCGCAGATTCATGAAGCTTCAGGCAAGATGGGCAGTAGCTCATCTCAGTTTGCATGAAATCCACTGTATGTGAACCAAACTCACAACAAGTAGCAAAGAGCATCAAAATGATGTTCCAACCTTGGAAACAGTTCACCAAGAGATTGTTCAACAATTGTAAGCTGTCAGTGAAAGTCTAGTTATTGGAAAGGATTTACTCAAGTACGTACGGAATCAAGCCAACATTAAAGACTCAGAAATTATTAATTTGCATAAATGACAAGTGAAAACTGTAATGAGTCGCATTATCATTGGAGTTTTACTCCACATGGTAGTTTTCTAGGAACTTGGGTTTGAATCCTGCAATGGCAGATGGTAGAATTTAAATTCAATTGAAAATTAGTTGCAAGTTGGAGCCTAATGATAACCTTGAAAACATTACCAATTATTGTGGAGGAAAACTATCTCGTTCACTAATGTCTTTCAGGGAACAAAAACTGCTGTACTTACCTGGGCTGGCCTACTTGTGATCCCAGACCCACAGCAATGTAATTGACTCTTAACTGCCTTCTGAGCAACAAATGCTGTTCCAGCCAGCAATGCTCGCACCTCTTGTGTAAATTTGAAAAGAGCAAATTGATCCTCATCAGCAAACCATTCTTTTCAATGACATTGCTAAGGCCCAAACAATGGAGAACCTTTAAAAAAAGTCAAGTATCAATTGGAGCTCATAAAATGTTATTTAGGTAAGTTCTTGGAGCAGTGTGTTTTGGAAATGACCACACAGTAGGTTATTTTAGATTTGGAATCTGCAATATGACAGGATTAATTAATAACGTCAAAGTAAAGGCATTCCCAGGTAGCCCTGAAGGTGATATTTTTGAATTTTACATCCAGTTTGAAGTGGAAACGATTAAGTCTACGACTACTTTTCAAGGATAATCAAATGGGCAAGAAAGCTGACCTAGCTCGTGAGAACTAGAAGAGTAGGTTAGCATGTTATCAAAAAAATACATTTAATGGGATATTTCAGAAAACACAGAATAAGTTATTTCCTACTATAAAGAAAAATAAACTACAAAGGGAAGACTCAACAGCTGCGGTTAACTAACTTAAGGAAAAAACATAAAGTTACATAAATGTGACAGGCAGGTCAGATGATTAGTCAGAGTATAACGAACAGCAGAGAATGACAAGGTTTAATGAGGAGGAAGAAATTCAACAATCAGAGGAAGCTTACTGATATCAAAGGTTTCTCATGTGTTCAAAATGAAAAAGTAGAGGTAAAGTGAGCATTGGTCCTCTAGAAAACTGGGAGTTAATAATAGATAATAAAGAAATAGTGGATGAAATGAACAAATATTTTGCTTCTGTATTCACTCTGGAGGAAACAAACATCATTCCTGTAATAACCATAATTCTACAGGTAGAAGGGAGAGAACAACTTAGGGAAATGACAGTCACAAGGGAAAGCACACAAATAGAATTGCAGGATGACAAATCTTTCGCTTCACTCAATTTCACCGTAATGCCCTCAAAAAGGTGATCATGAGGGAACTTCCAAAATTCCCTAGATTCAGGAAAGGTTGCATCAGACTGAAAAGTAACACATTTAATCCATGTATTTAAGAAGAGAGTGCTGCACAAGAACAGCCTTTTGATTCTGATCGATAAGATTATTTCTTTGTTGGTGATGGTACACACTGACATCCTTGTTCTTGCAATGGTATATCCACAGAGGAACAATCTTGAGAGGAATAAGTATGAAGTGTTACTATGATCTGCCAAAAAAATGAATTCCTCCTATGGGAATAATAGGATTAGTCTTATCTTCAGAATCGTCTTTTGTATCTTCTTCATTCTTCTTTTCACCTCACTGAAGATAATGTTGAATGGTCCTATTGTCATCACATCCACTGTGAATGTTACAGTTGCAAAGTTCTTCACACTGAAAATGCTTCCTTTTACTTTTCAATTTTATCTTTTCCTAATGTACAGTGCAGAAAAATAAGGGAACTTCAATTTGAATCCATTGCCAACTTATTCAAGGTGCTTCAGTACCTGGAAGTTTGCTTCTTGAATTAGTTTGTCCTTGATTGGTCTTCACTGCTGTTACATTCAAGAATTGTGGGTATCAAAGCCCTGGGACCAGTTGTCCTAAGAAGATGCCATTCCATTACACCAATGTGTATACCTTCCATAGAAATGGGAATGGACCATCTACATCCTATTCCTCATGCAAACAAACCAAGAACATTGTTGAAGACTGACACCTCAAGTAAAAGAGACAGGTTGGGAGCAGAGATAGTAGGAACTGCAGATGCTGGAGAATCTGAGATAACAAGGTGTAGAGTTGGATGAACACAGCAGGCCAAGCAGCATCATAGGAGCAGGAAGGC
This sequence comes from Stegostoma tigrinum, assembly GCF_030684315.1. Classification (NCBI taxonomy): domain Eukaryota; kingdom Metazoa; phylum Chordata; class Chondrichthyes; order Orectolobiformes; family Stegostomatidae; genus Stegostoma; species Stegostoma tigrinum. The sequence continues at coordinate 16,214,549 of NC_081357.1, forward strand.
TGATGTTTCGGGCTGAGACCCTTCTTCATAAAAAAAAATGAAGAGGGCTCTAGGCCTGAAACGTCAGCTTTCCTGCTCCTCTGATGCTGCTTGGCCTGCTGCTACACCTTGTTATCCAGCTCTACATCCAGCTCTACACCTTGTTATCTCAGGTTGGGAGCAGAGTTGGGTGGGGTGCAGTTGTGGGTGAGACTAGCATGAAAACTAGAAATAATTCATACTGTTAACAGTTTGTAGGACAAACAAACTTTGGAAGAATGTGCAGTAAAGTTTTTTTTTAATCGATCTGCCCAGGGATGCTATCACACACCTCTGGAGAAAGTGGGATGTAAACGCAGGCCCTCTAGCTCAGAGATGGGGTCACTACCACAGTACCACAGGAGGCCTTGAAGTGCAGGGTTAACCATACATTTAAGAATAGCTACTGAGCCTGTGCAGATCACATGGAACTGGAAGCTGAGTCTGTGAGGTTCCAAAATGCATCTTTTACCATCTCTAGTATAACAGTGTGTTTACTTAATCAAGATTGTTGCTGTTAACTCACATGGGTATGTACTATCATTTAGAGATTTGATTTGACTTATTGCAGTCACATGTACCTGAGTGCAGTGAAAAGTTTTGTTTTGCAAGCTGTACAGGCAGATCTTAGCAAACAAGGACATTGGACACTTGGACACAGCAAGGCATACAAGGTTACAGCTGCAGAGGAGGCACACATACAAGATCAACATTAGAAAGATCAACATTATTTGAAGTTAGACAGGTCCAGCTAGCAGTCTACTATCAGCAGGGAAGAAGCTGTTCTTGAAGCATGGGTTCAAACCTCTGTATCTTCTGCCTGACAGAAGAGGTTGGAAGGGAGCATTAATGGGGTATGAGGGATCGTTGATGATTGGTGATGATGACTTATCAAACACTCAGACCTGATTTCACTCCAGCATCTTCTAAAGAAGAATATAGGAGCTATTCTCAACATCTTAGTCAAATACTTACCCCTCAATTAGCATTGGAAAAATAGATTATGTATCCGAAATGACACCGCTGCTTTATTGTGCTTTAAAATGCTTCCCCGTTAGAACAATGACTCCTCTTTAGAAATACTTAATTTTTAGCAAGGAGCTTCAAGAGGACCTGAGGTCATAAAAGGACCAATATAAATGCAAAATTAAAAAAAAACTGAAAGAACTGTGGATGCTGTAAATCGGGAGCAAAAACAGAAGCTGCTGGAAAAGCTCAGCAGGCCTGGAAGCATCTGTAAAGTAAAAATCAGAGTTAACATTTCGGGTCTGGTGACCCTTCCTCAGAACTGATGGCAGCTGGGAAAATGTTAGTTTATATGCAGTAAACAGGCAGGGGGATGAGGTAGGGAGTAAGCGACAGGGTAGAGCCCAAAGAGACAGAAGATCAGTTGGATAGACAAAGGGTTTGACATCCTTTGTATATCCTTCATTTTGTCTTGAAAGTGAGCTTTGTTTATGATGATGCTGTATATTGTGATTAATTCACTCTATTGTCTGTTTGGAATGCTGAACATACAATTCAATCTTGCTAAATGGAATTGTATTTTGGAATAAATAGTTATAGCCTTCAGTTCTTGTCACATTGGTTTCCTGAATTATTGTACCTTGGGCATAGTCTGTTTGATAGATCTTGATGGTGTCCTGTTTTGCAGGCATTCACTTTCAGCAATATGAACATTAACCATGTTTGTGTTTAGAGCCTTTCATGTGCCTGTCTAATGGATCCTTGTATAATGGGCCTTGGGTGTATGCTGTGTTACAAAGTTTAATGGTTGTGTACATTAAGCCCTTGTGATATCTTGCATCAATTCTGCAACTTGGACTTTTGTGGTATTACACTGTGTGGACTGTGTAATCTCAAGTGCTTTTACTCTCAAAGTGGAAGAGGGGCAAAAAGAAAGCTTATTAAGCAAAGCGCCCAGCGTTGGTGCTCTCTTTCACATTAAATTTTCAAACATTTATTTGATCTGATGCTTACTGATTCTTTCAACACCTATTGCTCAGTAGGACTCACTTCTGTGTTCACATTGTGAATTCAACCATGGAGGAAACATTACAAGCCCATCAATTCATATCAGAGTTCTTCGATTACAGAGATGATCCCCGGCCAAGAAACCCTTCATTTCTGGTCATCTATGCATTTGTCAGGAACTGTTAGATTGATTCTTTATCTTGATTTTTAAAGCTAGTAGGTGAAGTGTGATTGTCTTGCAATTCTTCATAATAAGACTTAAAGCTTTCTGTGTTAAATATGTCTTAGAAATATGAAGGAAATGTTTCCACATTTGAGGGAGACCCTAATCAATGCCAAAAATTATGATAGTCACCAATAAATTCAATTGGAAACTGAGTGGAGATTGTTACTCAAGGAATGGTTACAATGTGGAACCTGCTGTCTCATGGATAACTTGAGGGAACAACATAGAGAGGCATTTAAGGGGAAGCTAGATAAACACATTAGAGAGAAATAAATGGAAAGTTATTGACAGCAGTGAGAGAAATAGGAGGAGAAAACTAACTACCTGAACAATTTGAGAATGAATCAAATTGAAAATTCTGAACCCAGGTTCCAAAGCTCAAAGCAGGGAAATCACGTTGAAAGGAATGAAAGGCTTTCATTGAATGAGTAACATACATTGAGGATATCTGTAGACATAACATATTTGACGAGTTGCCACTTGGAGGGATATTGTAGAAAATAAAAGCTCACAGTGTAGGGGTTAATGCTTTAACATGGATAGAAAGATTGACTGGCAGAACACAAGGAGTGTCTGTAACTGGATCTTTGTCTGCTTGGCAGGATGGAGTATTTCAGTCAACAAAGTGTGGGGCTGGATGAACACAGCAGGCCAAGCAGCACCTCAGGAGCACAAAAGCTGACGTTTCGGGCCTAGACCCATCAGCTTTGGTGCTCCTGAGATGCTGCTTGGCCTGCTGTGTTCATCCAGCTCCACACTTTGTTATCTTGGATTCTCCAGCATCTGCAGTTCACATTATCTCTGGAGTATTTCAGTTGTCTGCTCTTTCAAAATTTACATCAATGATTTAGTTTAATTGAAGGCATGATGGCTCAACGATTAGCACTGCTGTCTCACAGCACCAGGGTCCTGGGTCCGATTCCAGCCACGGGTGACTGTGTGCAGTTTGCACATTCTCCCCGTCTCTGCGTGGATTTACTCCGGTTGCTCAGGGTTCCCCCCACAGTCCAAAGGTGTGTAGGTTAGTTTGACTGGCCAAGCAAAATTGCCCACAGTGTCCAGGCCAGGGATATGCAGGCTAGGAGGGTTAGCAATGGAAAATGTGCGGTTACAGGGATAGGGTAGGGGGGTTTGGTTTGGGTGGAATGCTCTTTGGAGTGTTAGTGAGGACTCAATGGGCCAAATGGTCACCTTCTACACTGTCAGGCTTCTATGAATGCATGGTAACAAAATTTTCAGACAGTATGAAAGTAGGTAGGTCGATAAGTATGTGGTAAAGAAGTGTAAAGAACTTGCAGAGGGATATAGCCAGGTTGGGCGAGTGAGCATAAATCTGACAGATGCAATATATTGTGCAAAACCATGTAGTTGTTAAGTTTGACAGGAAGAGCAAAAATGCAGAATATTACCTAATGGAGAACAAGTATAGAATTCCAAAATAAATATAAGGATGTTATGCTTAACTTAAACAGGGCATTGGTGAGACAACATCTTGAAAATGACGTGCAGCGTGGATCTCCCTATTTAAGGAAGGACGTAAATGTTACAAGAGCCGTTCAGAAGCTGTGAATGCTGCAGAGAGTAACTCAGTTCCTGACCCGCCCCTCCTCCAAATCCTGTCCAACATCTACAAGGCACAAGTTAGGAGTGTGATGGAATACTCTCTGTTTGCCTGGATAGGTGCAGCTCCAACAGCGCTGAAGAAGCTTGACACCACCCAAGACAAAGCAGCCTGCTTGATTGGCACCAAATCCACTAATTCTCAGGAGGAGAGCATGTACCAACTGCAAGATGCGCTGTAGAAATTTGCCAAAGATCCTTAGACAGAATCTTCCAATCCTGACCACTTCCAACTTGAAGAACAAGGACGTCAGAGTCAGTAATCACAAAAATCTAGAATCAAAAGTCTAATGATGGCCTTGAGTCTATTAACGATTGTTGGAAAACCCCATCCAGTCCACTAATGTTTATTTAAGGCCATCCTTACTTGGTCTGGCCTGCATGTGACTCCAGACCCACAGCAATGTGATTGACTCTTAATTGCTGTCTGGGCAGTTAGGGATGAGCAATAAATGCTGCCTAGCCAGCAATGGCATCATCCTCCTGAATGATTGTCTAAAAAAAACATTGAACTGGATAATATAGAGGAATTTAACGTTAGACGATAGTCAGGCCATCTCCAAGAAAACTAAGATGATTTACAATGCTACTATGGACCCATAAATTTACTTGTGTGAATAGGCCAGGAAAGAAAACATTTTTGTCTATGATGTCAATGGAGGCTCTGTCTTGCCTGCAACATCCCTACAGACTCAACTCAGCGAAATGACCCAAAGAGATCGAAGAGGTCAAGTTAATGATGGACATTCCAATCTAAACTTGACAACCTCTTTTGCTCTTTCCTTTTTACCAAGAACATTACAGCACAGTACAGGCCCTAACTCCACCTTAAAAATATTTTCAGAATCTGCTTCCACCACCTTTTTAGGAAGATAGCACTAACAAATTATGACCCTGCATTCATTTCGCTGTCTTAAATCAATGATACCTTATTTTTACACAATGACCTCCTAGTTCTAAATTCTCCCATGTTAGAAAACATCTACATCTGCAGGTAGTGGAGAAGTCACATCCTCACATTGTCTTCAGAACACCCTTTGTTCCTCTTTTCCTTAGTTAATTCAGAGATCAATGCAGACAAACGCGAGAGTGAGAATTTCCCTTCTCTGTCAGGTTTTTCAAGAGGTTGTGATCGTTCTAGTCTTGGATCCTTCTCCTTTGAATCAGCTTTCAGTCTTAGAATGGGTCACAACACAACAAAACAACAGCCGTAGCTGACATTCAGCACCACTAATGTGTTGGCATGCCACAGAAATAAGAGTATGTACACATCCTTCTGTCCTCTCAAAGAACCAAGTATACTGTCAGCAATTTATCTCAGAGAGTAGTAAGGGAATGGAACGCTTTGCCTGCAACGGTAGTAGATTCGGCAACTTTAGGTACATTTAAGTCGTCATTGGACAAGCATATGGACGTACATGGAATAGTGTAGGTTAGATGGGCTTGAGATCGGTATGACAGGTCGGCACAACATCGAGGGTGCAAGGGCCTGTACTGTGCTGTAATGTTCTATAAGTACAAGGCATGTGTGTGTGTGTCAGTGCATGTCTGTCTGTGTGTGTGGTGTGTGTGTGTATGTTTCTGATTCGGGAGGGAGGGAATGCAGAAGGGGGAGACTGGAGGGAAAGGAATTAATTATCCATGGTCAAATGCTCATGGGGAAGAAATGGGGTCAGGAAGATGCAATTGTACACTTATTCTCAAAAAAGCTACAGAGCATGTGTGAAGGGAATTATATCATTGTGACATTAGGTCACTTGAAGCAAGATTCTAGGTCCATAGGAATGCAAGTAAGAAGTTCTCTCTTATAGTCTTCTATATAAGAATTGTGTTAGATATTTTTCTTAAGGCTAAAGGGGTCAAGGGCATGGGAAGGAAGCAGAAACAGGATTGTGAGTTGGGTGATCAGAAATGGCCATTCTTTGTCAATCTTATCTAAGGCCATTTTGATCTTTTTGTCCTTGATCTCTTTTACTCCAAAGAGGATAGCCTCCACTTTCTCCAGCCTAGTTTTCTCACTAAAATCCTTGGTGCTTCCTCTCCCATTCTGGCAAATATTCATTGCACTCTTGCAAGGATCATCACATTCTTTATAAAGGGTGGTGACAAGAAATGGATATAATAATCAACTTACAGCCAATGATTTATTTCTAAAAAGGTTCAGCACCAATTTTCCTAATTTTTGTCCTCGATATTTTTCTTTATAAAGCCCAAGATCCCATATGTTACTCTTTCAATTTGTTCCACTTCTTCAATGATAGATGCACATGAACACCACCTTCCTCAGCTCCAGCATATTCATTATCATTCGATTGCCTCTCCTTTCCAGTAAAACTCGATGTTTTTCGAAATGAGAATTTATCTCAATTCAGAGAGATATCCAAACTTGATAACTGGCTCCAGTCTTCCCAGCTGTTGGCAAAGTCAAATTCTGTTCTTAATTACATGGGATTTCAGGATTTTAATTTTACTGTGAATGCATCTATTTGAAATTCAAGACCTTGTTTTACACGGATTTAAGCAATGAAAATTATTTTAGTCATGTGGGATTTCGAGAACGTTAACGGATTTTGGAAATCAGAATACATATTTCTTCTCTGGCAAAGATACACTGACGATGCGGAGCTAATGAAGATTAAATCAGACAAGTTTTCCCCTCTCCATAGAAATCCTTTTCATAAACAGTTTCCTGATGGAGGCACTTTCTCAGAAAGGTGTTCTAATGTTGAGGCCCTCCCAATCATGCATCAGACATGTAGAACATAGAACATTACAGCACATTACAGGACCTTCAGCCCTCGATGTTGTGCCGACCTGTCATACCGATCTGAAGCCCATCTAACCTACACTATTCCATGTACGTCCATATGATTGTCCATTTAAACCCTCTCTAACAACACATCTTTTCTGATGGCAAAACTATCTGAACATAAAATGCATCAGAAATTGAAACTTTTGCAACTTGTGCCTGGTAATGAAATCTTTCCTTGGAGAGGTGCCACTGGTGAGCCCATAACATGGCTCACACTGGCAAGATTATCTTCACCAAATGGTCCCTAAGGGTCAATTTCTTGTTGCAAAATGTTTCAGGGTGATGGAATTCTCTTCATGAAATGCATTTCTGACGACAGGGTTTGCTTTATAAAATATAGGAATGTGATTGACCCAGTGTCTCAGTCTCAGGCTATAGGGCAGGCAGTTTAGGACAGAGATGGGGAGAAACTCCTTCACCCAGAGACTGTTGAGCCTATGGAATTCTCTGCCGCAGAAAGCATTGAGGCCTAAACTATGTATATTTACATGATGGAGTTAAATGTAGCTCTATGACTAAAGGGATCAAAGGGTAGAAGGAGAAGGCGGAAACAGGGGATTGAGTTGGATGATCAGCCTTAAGCATATTGAATACTGGAACAGATTCAAAGGGCTGAATAGCCTACTCCGGCTCTTATTTTCGACATTTCTATGCTTGAAACAAATATTTCCTCATATTGATTAAAAAAAGTGGGATATGGGCATAACTGACAAGACCAATATTTATTGATCATCTGTGAAGGAAAAAAGAGTTAATTTTTTTCAGTCTAGTGAACCTGGGTCACCGGACCCAAAACATTAACTCTGCTTTTCTCCTTCACAGATGCTGCCAGACCTGCTGAGCTTTTCCAGCAACTTTGCTTTTGCTCTTGATTTACAACATTTGCGGCTCTGTCAGTTTTTACTTATGGTGTAGCATGTCCTAAAATGCTGTTAAGAAGAGAGTTCAAGACTTTTGACCCAGTGATGCTGAAGGAACAGTGATTCAATTCTGAGTTAAGATGATGTGCGAATGTGATATTGTTACTCGTTTGCTGCCACAGTTATAATCACAGTCATGTAGCACAGAAACAGACATTTGGTCCAACCAGTCCATGATGAACATAATAACAACTAAACTAGTCCCACCTGCCTGTTCTTGGCCCATATCTCTCCAACCCTTTCTTATTTATGTACTTATCCAGATGTCTTTTAATTGTTGTAACTGTACCCACATCCACCGCTTCATTCCAAACATGAGCTTATCTGTAAAAAAGTTGTCCCACATGTCTTTTTTAAATCTTTCTCTTTTCATCTTAAAAATATGCACCTAGCCTTGAAATCCCCCAGGCTAGGAAAAAGTCGCCTGCCGTTCACCTTATCTATACCCCTCAGGATTTTATTAACCTCTATAAGGCCTGCCATCAACCTCCTGTGCTCCGCTGAAAACGTCCTACCCTCTCCAGCCTCTCCTTATAATTCAAATCTTGCAGTACCAGCAACACCGTGGTAAATCTTTTCTGAACCCTGTCCATTAATAATTTTCTTCCTACAACAGGGTAACCAGAACTGGACACAGTACTCCAGAAGATGCCTCACCAACGTCCTGTACAACGCAACAAGACGTCCCAAAACCGAGACTCAAAGTTCTGTGATAATGGGAACTGCAGATGCTGGCGAATCCAAGATAATAAAATGTGAGGCTGGATGAACACAGCAGGCCAAGCAGCATCTTAGGAGCACAAAAGCTGATGTTTCGGGCCAAGACCCTTCATCAGAGAGGGGGATGGGGAGAGGGTTCTGGAATAAATAGGGAGAGAGGGGGAGGCGGACCAAAGATGGAGAGAAAAGAAGATAGGTGGAGAGTAACCTCCTCCTACTGCCCCCTTGATCATGACCCTATCCCCGAGCACCAAACCGTCATCTCCAACACCATCCAGGACCTCATCACCTCAGGGGACCTCCCACCCACAGCCTCCAACCTCATTGTTCCCCAACCCCGCACCGTCCATTTCTATCTCCTTCCCAAAATCCACAAACCTGCCTGCCCTGGTCGACCCATTGTCTCAGCCTGTTAAAGCCCCACTGAACTCATCTCCACCTATCTGGACTCCATTTTCTTCCCTTTGGTCCAGGAACTCCCTACCTACGTCCATTACACCACCCACACCCTCCATCTCCTCCAGAATTTCCAATTCCCTGGCCCCCAACACCTCATTTTCACCATGGACATCCAGTCCCTATACACCTGTATTCCGCATGCAGATGGCCTCAAGGCCCTCCGCTTCTTCCTGTCCCGCAGGCCCGACCAGTCCCCCTCCACCAACACCCTCATCCGCCTAGCCGAACTCGCCCTCACCCTCAACAACTTCTCTTTCGATTCCTCCCTCTTCCTACAGACTAAGGGGGTGACCATGGGCACCTGCATGGGCCCCAGCTATGCCTGCCTCTTTGTAGGTTACGTGAGACAGTCCCTCTTCCACACCTACACAGGCCCCAAACCCCACCTCTTCCTCTGTTACATTGATGACTGTATCGGCGCCGCCTCTTGCTCTCCAGAGGAGCTCGAACAGTTCATCCACTTCACCAACACCTTCTACCCCAACCTTCAGTTCACCTGGGCCATCTCCAACACATCCCTCACCTTCCTGGACCTCTCAGTCTCCATCTCAGGCAACCAGCTTGTAATTGATGTCCATTTCAAGCCCACCGACTCCCACAGCTACCTAGAATACACCTCCTCCCACCCACCCTCCTGCAAAAATTCTATCCCCTATTCTCAATTCCTCCGCCTCTGCTGCATATGCTCCCAGGATGAGGCATTCCACTCCCGCACATACCAGATGTCCAAGTTCTTCAAGGACCGCAACTTTCACCCCACAGTGATCGAGAACGCCCTTGACCGCGTCTCCCGCATTTCCCGCTACACATCCCTCACACCCCGCCCCCGCCACAACCGCCCTAAGAGGATCCCCCTCATTCTCACACACCATCCCACCAACCTCCCGATACAATGCATCATCCTCCGACACTTCCGCCATCTACAATCCGACCCCACCACACAAGACATTTTTCCATCCCCACCCTTGTCTGCTTTCCAGAGAGACCACTCTCTCCGTGACTCCCTTGTTCGCTCCACACTGCCCTCCAACCCCACCACACCCGGCACCTTCCCCTGCAACCGCAGGAAGTGCTACACTTGCCCCCACACCTCCACCCGCACCCCTATCCCAGGCCCCAAGATGACTTTCCATATTAAGCAGAGGTTCACCTGCACATCTGCCAATGTGATATACTGTATCCATTGTACCTGGTGTGGCTTCCTCTACATAGGGGAAACCAAGCAGAGGCTTGGGGACCGCTTTGCAGAACACCTCCGCTCGATTCGCAATAAACAACTGCACCTCCCAGTCGCTAACCATTTCCATTCCCCCTCCCATTCTTTAGACGACATGTCCATCATGGGCCTCCTGCAGTGCCACAATGATGCCACCCGAAGGTTGCAGGAACAGCAGCTCATATTCCGCTTGGGAACCCTGCAGCCCAATGGTATCAATGTGGACTTCACCAGCTTCAAAATCTCTCCTTCCCCCACTGCACCACACAACCAGCCCAGCTCTTCCCCTCCACCCACTGCATCCCAAAACCAGCCCAGCCTGTCTCTGCCTCCCCAACATGTTCTTCCTCTCACCTATCCCTTCCTCCCACCCCAAGCCGCACCTCCGTTTCCTACCTACCAAGCTCATCCCACCTCCTTGACCTGTCCGTCTTCCCTGGACTGACCTATCCCCTCCCTACCTCCCCACCTATACTCTACTCTCCACCTATCTCCTTTTCTCTCCATCTTCGGTCCGCCTCCCCCTCTCTCCCTATTTATTCCAGAAGCCTCTCCCCATCCCCCTCTCTGATGAAGGGCCGAGGCCCGAAACGACAGCTTTTGTGCTCCTGAGATGCTGCTTGGTCTGCTGTGTTCATCCAGCTTCACACTCAAAGTTCTGAGCAAGGAAGGCAAGCACATTAAATGCCTTCTTAACCACCAAAGGTTCTGTCAAAGGAGTCTGGGTGAGTTGCTGCAGAGCTCCATATAGATGGTATACACTGATGCCACACTGAATGCGCACTGGCTGTGAAAGGAACAAAATATTGAAGATTTTATGTGGGTTGGCAATCAAACAGGTTGCATCGTCCTTGATGGTGTCAAGTTTCTCAAGCATTGCTTGAGCTGCAACCAACCAGGCTCAAATAAAATATTCCAGCACATTCCTGTCTTGTAATCGGAGATAATGGGAACTGCAGATGCTGGAGAATCCAAGATAACAAAGTGTGGAGCTGGATGAACACAGCAGGCCAAGCAGCATCTTAGGAGCACAAAAGCTGACGTTTCGGGCCTAGACCCTTCATCAGAGAGGGGGATGGGGAGAGGGAGCTGGAATAAATAGGGAGAGAGGGGGAGGTGGACTGAAGATGGAAAGAGGAAAAGATAGGTGGAGACAAGAGAGTTGCAGTGGGAGACAGATTCCCTGAGGTTGGTCCGGAGGGAGGAGGGTAACTTCTTCAGGTTAGGCATCCCTGGAAGAGGCTTCACAGTGAGGTTAAAATGTGACCTTGCTCTATGTTCCATCCAATGCATTTTTCTGCCGCGCCGACCTCTAAGGTTTATATTCTGAGGAAGGGTCACCCAAAACGTTAACTCTGTTTTTTCCCTTCACAGATGCTGCCAGATCTGCTGAGCCTTTCCAGCAACTTTGTTTATGTTCCTGATTTACAGCATCCGCCGTTCTGTCGGGTTATTTTTGGTGTGTGTTGCAGTGGAGGTTGGAAATGCATGTCAATGCATCTGCAAATTTATGGTCACGCACAGACCCTCCAACAGGTGGCACAACTTTGACAGAGCACTGTAGATCACCCTTGTAGATGGAGGCCATGTTTTAGGGAGTCAGGAGGTGAATTAGTTGCTACAGTCTTCCTAGCACCTGGCCTGTTCATGTAGCCACTGTGTTTATGTGGCTGGTCCAGTTATGCTTCGTGTCAATGGTAATTCCAAAGATGTTGATAATGTGGGGTTCAATTAATGGCAATACCATTCATGTGAAAGGGATTAATGGTTCATTCTCTCTAGTTGCAGTAGGTCATTGTCTGGGGGCAAATTAACACCTAACAAAACAACTATCTGACGAGTTGTTTCTGACGGTGAAGATTGACACAAAGTTAGGTAGGAAGGTTTGTGTTATTCATTCAAAGGATGTGGGCATCACTGACCAGGCCAGCATTTATTGCCCTTTCCTATTTGTCCAGTCGGCTGTTAAGAGTCCATCACATTGCTGTGGATCTGGAATCACATGTGGGCCAGATCACGTAAGGATGACAGATTTCCTTCCTGGAAAAATAATTATGAATCAGACGTTTTTTTTCCTGGCATTTGACAATGGGCTTGTGGTCGTCATTACAGTGTTAATTCCAAATTTTAATTGAATTCAAATGCCACTATCTGCCATGGCAGGATTGGAACCCATGTTCAGATCATTACTGGATTGCATGGAGATGTGGAGAAGCATGAAATTGTGCATTTTGGCAGAAAGAATGAAAAAGAAGATATTGTCTAAATAATGTGAGAGGTTGTGGAGCTCTAGATGCGGAGGGATCTTGGTGCGCTAATGCAACAATCGCAGAAGGTTGGTATGCAAATACAGCGAGTAATCAGGAGAACTGATAGAATGTCATCAGAGGCAGTAAGAACTGCCGATGCTGGAGTCAGAGATAACACAGTATGGAGCTAGAGGAACACAACAGGCCAGGCAGCATCAGAGAAGCAGGAAAGAGTCAGGAGGTTATACTTCAGTTATACAGACTATTAGTTACCCTATATCTGGAGGACTGCAGGCAGTACTGGCTGTAGTACTTATAAAAGGATATTAATGCATCAGAAGCAGTTCAGAGAAGTGCCTGACTATTTCCTGCAGTGAGTGGATTGCCTTTTTAACAATACTGTCACTTTAAGAAGTTATTTTGTCCTGTTTATTTTTGAAGAGACTTTTTTAGATGGGGATAACAAGCAGTCTCTAAGAAAGTAAACAATTTGTGAGGCCTTGGATATTTTTTAAAAGTTGGAACAATGGAAGCAGGCTGGGTGTGGCCAGCTCTCTCAGACCAGGCTTTCTAGCTTTTTGTTAGTCTTTAGGTTTAATTTTGAGCAGAAACCTTTGAGATCTCAAAAGAGTTGGGAGCTTCAGTAACTGTCTCCTCACTGTTACTTTCTCTGATATTCCTCATGATTTTTTTTTCTTCCTGGATTGGAGAACTGCATGCAAGAATCTGTCTGAATTTTCATGTTTGCTAAGCAGTGTGTTTATGGGATGTTACTATATTGGAACAGTTAATTAATAACAGGTACTGTGTCTACTATTGAGTTAAGTTTTCCAATAGTTAAGTAATTCTAAATTCCTCTTTCTTTTGTTTGTATTTTAACGACAGAGTTTTAATAAATTGTGTTTTGCTTAATGTCGAGTATTTTGACCAGCCACATTGCATCTGGAACACGGCACTTCACAGCTACTTTTAAAATAAGACAAAGTTAAGGTCTAGACTCCTTTCTTAAAATATTAGAGAGGGTCTGGTCTGGTCCATAACACCTTATGAGGAAAGGCTAGGTATCCTCTGGAGTTTAAAAAGTCAGAAGTGTTATCAGTCATATGAGATCTTGAGGGGACTTGACTGTATGGATGTTGAAGGGATGTTTCTACTCATTGGAGAGTCTAGAACTAAGGATCATAGTTTTAAAAGAAGGGGGCACTTATGCAAAGCAGAGATGAGGAAATATATTTAAACTCAGAGAATTGTGAGTCTTTGGAATTTTGTTTCTGAAAAGGCAGAGGTTGCAGAATCTTTAAATATTTTTAAGGTAGAGCCAGATAGATTCTTGACTAACACGGGAGTGAAAGAACATAAGGGATAAGCAGAATTGTAGAGCGAAGATTAAAATCAGATCAGCCATGAGTTTATTGAATGGTGAAGCAGACTCGAAGGGTTGAATGGCCTAATCCTGTTCCTTATTTGTTCGTATGAAGCTGTCTCTTTAAGAGATAACGCACAAACTATTCAAAATCAACTGGTGCTGTTCCAGAGGCAATGCAAAATTAATAAATCTTGGCTACAAGATAGTTGTTGAACTTTTGTGGCTTTACTATGTTATTCGCACACTGAAACCAATTGGGTTTCTGCTCTTTGTTGGTTTCAGTGAGCAAACAGAAATGATTTGGAAATTACTCTTATGCTTGTATTCATGCATGGTCACCATCCTGGAGTATTGAAGAACATTGCTACTCTTCAGTAGTTCCTAATATCTCCAGTTTTAAACTTTTTCTTTCATAGAAAAATGGCATGTGTAGCATTGAAAGCCTAAAGAGAGGAAAGAAGAAATTGCTTCAGATTATTAAAGTATAGAATACATTAGTGTAACTATTGAAGCCAAGTAAATTGCTGCATTTAAGATTTGAATTAGATAAACATTTGAAGAGGAGAATCATTAAGGGATTCGGGAAAGGGCAGCGATTAAAGTAGACAGCTCCAACATAAAAGTAGTTCAGATAAAGACATGATGTGGTAAATGACTCAAATAAAGGGGGAATCATAATCTTCCTGCCTACAAAGTTTTTAAGAAAGCAAAGGAAGGGATATAAGGAGGGGGCGTCCATGGCTGTATTGATCAAAGATATTGTTACAGCATTGGAAATAATAAGGTACTAGAGGGTGTTCAAATACAAAATCTATTTTAGTGAAGTTATAGAACATTTGAGGGACTGTTACACTTTTGCTTGTAAAATAGGAACCACCAAGAAATAAAAAAAGTCTATTGAGGAACAAATTTGCAGCCATTGTTCAAGACAAAGCCAGAACTATACAATAGCAATAATGTTAGTATTTAGTTATCCAATTGTAAATGGGATTAATAACAACTAATAACAATAAATGAGGAAGAAAAACTCTGAAAGACTTTCTCATCAAGTGTGTTCCTAAAAACTCGAGGAAGGGAGTTAGGGGTAAAAACACCATATTCCTGGAGGATCATAGAAATGCACTCTCTAAGAGAAAGAGAGATGACTGTTAATGGATTAAGCTGAGGGTCAGGCAAGGAGAGAGGTTGAGAATGAGAATTAGGTAATCTCAGTGAGGAAAGGGAGACATACTGTATCTAATTCCAAGAAATGAACTGAGACTAAGTGGAAGAAGTTTCAGTGAGGTCAGATTTGGAAAACAGTGATAATTATATTTCTAAGATTTGGAGTAGTTATAAAAAAAGACAGGGATAAATGGCCTGGGGTGGTACAGAACTTGATTAATGCTCAAAAATAGACATTTTGGGGCAGCTTTTCATTTTGCAGTCATCACGCCAATTCACAAGAATACCAACAGAACAGGGATGGCAACAGAGATTGAATTGGAGGAGAATGCTGAGTGGTTTGCATGTTAATTGTGAACTGCCTTGGTGAGCGCAAGATGATAATGAGCCATCTCTTTCAGAAAGACAAATCAAATGTGGAAATACTCAGGTAAAAGGGAGCTAAATTTGATGGATTGAAAGGTGATCTGGTCCAGGTAGATAGATACCCAAGGAGGTGTCAAAGAATTAGAGTTTGCTGCTAATCAGTAATTTGGGGAGTGATAACCCGTCCATTACAGATTTGTCACTCTTATGCCCCAACTCCTTTAAAATAAGGGCTAACATTCCATTAGCCTTCCTGATTATCAGCTGCACGTGTGTGCTGTGTTTCATGCAAAAATGTCCTCAGGTGTTGCAAATTTCTGCAGCTTTTTTCCATTTAAGTAACATGCTATTCTTTTGTTTGCCCTTCCAAAATGATCAACTTCACTTTTTTTTCCACATTACATTCATTTGTCAAACTTTTGCCCACTTACCTAACCTATCAATATCTCTCTGTAAACTGGTTGCATCCCACTTGCAACTTGCCTGTTCACTTACTTTTGTGCTGTAGATTGAATCATGCATTACAGACGATTCCTGCCTCAACTACCCTCCCAGGCAGTCCGTTCCAGACGCCAAACACCCTCGTTCCTTAAGTCCCCTCAAAACCTCCTGCTTTTTTGTGCCATAAACGTAAGTGCCTTTTTTAAATTGCAATGCAACTAAGGGCAGTAACACCTTTCTGTCCACCCTGTCCATGCACTTCGTAAACCTATCCATCTCAATCAGGTCATCCCTCAACCTTCTCTGCTCCGAAGAAAACGCTTGTCGTGTTGCACCATGAAGCTAAACTGGAACATTCTGGAGAATCTCCTTAACACACCTTCCAGTGCAATCACCTCCTTCCTATACTCCACCTGGGCCCTAACCAAAGGCCTCTATGGCTCCAACATAATCTCTCTGGTCTTATGATATATGCCAAGGATGATAAAGTCTAGTGTGTGTAACTTATAGAACATAGAACATTACAGCATAGTACAGGCCCTTCAGCCCTCGATGTTGTGCCCACCTGTCATACCGATCTCAAGCCCATCCAACCTACACTATTCCATGTACATTCATATGCTTGTCCAATGACGCTTTAAATGTACCTAAAGTTGGCGAATCTACTACCGTTGCAGGCAAAGCGTTCCATTCCCTTACTACTCTCTGAGTAAAGAAACTACCTCTGACATCTGTCCTATATCTTTCACCCCTCAATTTAAAGCTATACCCCCTCATGCTCGCCGTCACCATCCTAGGAAAAAGACACTCCCTATCCACCCTATCTAACCCTCTGATTATTTTATATGTTTCAATTAAGTCACCTCTCAACCTTCTTCTCTCTAATGAAAACTGCCTCAAGTCCCTCAGCCTTTCCTCGTAAGACCTTCCCTCCATACCAGGCAACATCCCAGTAAATCTCCTCTGCACCCTTTCCAAAGCTTCCACATCCTTCTTATAATGCGGTGACCAGAACTGTACGCAATACTCCAAGTGCGGCCGCACCAGAGTTTTGTACAACTTCACCATAACCTCTTGGTCCCGGAACTCGATCCCTCTATTAATAAAAGCTAAAACACTGTATGCCTTCTTAAGTGCCCTGTCAACCTGGGTGGCAACTTTCAAGGATCTGTGTACATAGTCACAGAGATCTCTCTGCTCATCTACACTACTAAGAATCTTACCTTCCGGTTACTCCCACCAAAGTGCATCAGCTCACACTTGTCTGCATTAAACTCCATTTGCCAACTCTCAGCCCAGCTCTGCAGCTTACCTATGTCTCTCTGCAACCTATAGCATCCTTCGTCACTATCCACAACTCCACGAACCTTAGCGTCGTCTGCAAATTTACTAACCCATCCTTCTACGCCCTCATCCAGGTCATTTATAAAAATGACAAACAGCAGTGGACCCAACACCGACCCTTGCGGTACACCACTAGTAACTGCTCTCCAGGATGAACATTTCCCATCAACTACCACCCACTGTCTTCTTTCAGCAAGCCAATTTCCGATCCAAACTGCTATATCTCCCACAATTCCATTCCTCCGTATTTTGTACAATAGCCTACTGTGGGGAACCTTATTGAACGCCTTGCTGAAATCCATATACACCACATCAACCGGTTTACTCTCATCTACCTGTTTGGTCACCTTCTCAAAGAACTCAATAAGGTTTGTGAGGCACGACCTACCCTTCACAAAATCGTGCTGACTATCCCTAATCAATTTATTCTTTTCTAGATGATGATAAATCCTATCCCTTATAACCTTTTCCAACACTTTACCAACAACTGAGGTAAGGCTCACTGGTCTATAATTACCAGGGTTGTCTCTATTCCCCTTCTTGAACAGGGGAACCACATTTGCTATCCTCCAGTCGTCTGGCACTATTCCTATTGACAATGGCGAGTTAAAGATCAATGCCAAAGGCTCGGCAATCTCCTCCCTGGCTTCCCAGAGGATCCCAGGATAAATCCCATCCGGCCCAGGGGACTTATCTATCTTCACCCTCTGTAGGATTTCTAATACCTCTTCCTTGTGAACCTCAATCCCACCTAGTCTCCTAGCCTGTATCTCAGTATTCTCCTCGACAACATTGTCATTTTCTAGAGTAAATACTGTTGAAAAATATTCATTTTGCGCTTCCCCTATCTCCTCTGACTCCACACACAACTTTCCACTACTATCCTTGATTGGGCTTAATCTTACTTTCGTCATTCTTTTATTCCTTAGATACCTATAGAAAGCCTTAGGGTTTACCCTGATCCCACCCGCCAACAACTTCTCATGTCTCCTCCTGGCACTTCTGAGCTCTCTCTTTAGGTCATTCCTGGCTACCTCGTAGCCCTCAAGTGCCCTAACTGAGCCTTCACATCTCATCCTAACATAAGCCTTCTTCTTCCTTTGGACCAGAGATTCCACCTCCTTCATAAACCACGGCTCCCGCACTCCATAGCTTCCTCCCTGCCCGACAGGTACATACTTATCTAGGACACACAGGAACTTTTCCTTGAATAAGCTCCACATTTCTAATGTGCCCATCCCCTGCAGTTTCCTTCCCCATCCTATGCTCCCTAAATCTTGCCTAATCTCAATGTAATTGCCTTTCCCCCAGCTTTAACTCTTGCCCAGTTGTATACACCTATCCCTTTCCATCACTAAAGTAAACATAACAGAATTGTGATTGCTATCACCAAAGTGCTCACCTACTTCCAAATCTAACACCTGGCCGGGCTCATTCCCCAGTACCAAATCTAATGTGGCTTTGCCCCTTGTTAGCCTATCTACATACTGTGTCAGGAAGCCCTCCTGCACACACTGGACAAAAACTGACCCATCTATAGTACTCGAACTATAGTGTTCCCAGTCAGTATTTGGAAAGTTGAAGTCCCCCATGACAACTACCCTGTCTCTCTCTCTCCTATCGAGAATCATAGAACATAGAACATAGAACATAGAACAGTACAGCACAGAACAGGCCCTTCAGCCCACAATGTTGTGCCGACCATTGATCCTCATGTATGCACCCTCAAATTTCTGTGACCATATACATGTCCAGCAGTCTCTTAAATGACCCCAATGACCTTGCTTCCACAACTGCTGCTGGCAACGCATTCCATGCTCCCACAACTCTCTGCGTAAAGAACCTGCCTCTGACATCCCCTCTATACTTTCCTCCAACCAGCTTAAAACTATGACCCCTCGTGCTAGCCATTTCTGCCCTGGGAAATAGTCTCTGGCTATCAACTCTATCTATGCCTCTCATTATCTTGTATACCTCAATTAGGTCCCCTCTCCTCCTCCTTTTCTCCAATGAAAAGAGACCGAGCTCAGTCAACCTCTCTTCATAAGATAAGCCCTCCAGTCCAGGCAGCATCCTGGTAAACCTCCTCTGAACCCTCTCCAAAGCATCCACATCTTTCCTATAATAGGGCGCCCAGAACTGGACGCAGTATTCCAAGTGCGGTCTAACCAAAGTTTTATAGAGCTGCAACAAGATCTCACGACTCTTAAACTCAATCCCCCTGTTAATGAAAGCCAAAACACCATATGCTTTCTTAACAACCCTGTCCACTTGGGTGGCCATTTTAAGGGATCTATGTATCTGCACACCAAGATCCCTCTGTTCCTCCACGCTGCCAAGAATCCTATCCTTAATCCTGTACTCAGCTTTCAAATTCGACCTTCCAAAATGCATCACCTCGCATTTATCCAGGTTGAACTCCATCTGCCACCTCTCAGCCCATCTCTGCATCCTGTCAATGTCCCGCTGCAGCCTACAACAGCCCTCTACACTGTCAACGACACCTCCGACCTTTGTGTCGTCTGCAAACTTGCTGACCCATCCTTCAATTCCCTCGTCCAAGTCATTAATAAAAATTACAAACAGTAGAGGCCCAAGGACAGAGCCCTGTGGAACTCCACTCACCACTGACTTCCAGGCATCTTTCATCTTTGCTATCCTTTCCTCTACATCTCTGGAACTATTTGGAGGCCTATAGAAAACTCCCAACAGGGTGACCTCTCCTTTCCTGTTTCTAACCTCAGCCCATACTACCTCAGTTGACGAGTCCCCAAACATCCTTTCTGCAACTGTAATACCGTCCTTGACTAACAATGCCACACCTCCGCCCCTTTTACCATCTTCTCTGCTCTTTCTGAAACATCTAAATCCCGGAACCTGTCCCTGCTTTACCCATGTCTCCGAAATGGCCACAACATCGAAGTCCCAGGTACCAAGCCATGCTGCAAGTTCACCCACCTTATTCTGGACGCTCCTGGCATTGAAGTAGACACACTTCAAACCAACTTCTTGCTTGCCGGTGCCATCTTGTTTCCCTGAAACTTTATTTTGGACCACTCTACTCTCAACCTTTTCTATAGTCAAACTACAATTTTGATGCCCATCCCCCTGCTGAATTAGTTTAAACCCACCCGAATAGCCTTAGCAAATTTCCCCCCCAGGGTATCGGTACCCTTCTTACAGACCCTATCAGCCTGCCCTGCTACCTTCAGGAATTTGTTGACATACACCTGAAAATCCCTCTGTTCCCCGAGTTTCCTAGTGCCCTGCTATTTATTGAATATTCACTTACCTTGTTACTTCATTCAAAGTGCACCACCTCACACTTATCACGATTAATTCCACCTGCCACTGGTCTGTCCATCTGACCAATGTAGAGATGCTGAGGTACAGATCACCAATGGCCTTAGCGAGTGGCAGAACAGGCTCACGGAGCTGGATGGTCTACTCCTGTTCCTGCATCCTAAATCCACAAGTGGCAGCAAGCGCTGTGAGGAAGGAGCTTTTATCACAGTGCTCAGAAAGGTTGGCAAAACTGGGAAGCTTGGGAAGATGTAAACAAGAGTGAGCGATGTGGAGGTGGAGATGCTTCTGAGAGTAAAATTGCAATGTTAATCCTGAGCACTGGTGTCAGAAATCCCTTTTTATATCATGGGAGGTCAATGTCTGGAATGGTCTTCCAGGTGTTACGATGAAGAGAAAAACTCCAGAGTTCTTCAGCACAATGTTCCATATGTTGTTAGTGGTGGCTACCACAACTTTATGAACTGGAAGGATAAATTAGTCCTTCTAAACTCCCTGCCTAAGCGCACAATACTCTTGCTGTGAATTAACCAGTGTTTTAAACAATTCCCACATTATCATGGCCAACAGTAGAGCTGTAGTGATTGATATTGAGGGTAATAAGAGTTTCATATACACGTATATTCAAACATTTTTCACTCCCTCCTTGTTTTGATGCACTTCCCTATTATCCCACACTTTCTCTTGACACACAAGCTGCTCATAGTGTGACCAGGTACTTTTGAATCACTGTCCTACCACAACCTAATCCCTGTCCCTGTTACATTTCAGGTAAAATGGAGCCTTTTGCACATCAGAAGAGGAAGAGGAAGCTGTCACTGAAAATGCAGAAACATTGCCACTTGATGCTGCCGAAAATCCTGGCAAGAAATTCATTAAGCTAGGATCCAAGACATTCTTAGGTGTACGTTGTTGGTGCACTGGAAAGCCTGCTGGAAAGCCTATTGTGCACGAATATAGGCTGGTCCAGTGCAACTCTTGGGGGCTTTTGCTCACATAAGAGTTTAGTTCCATTGCAAAACTTCTGGAAGCCACCTCGATGCAGAATGGACAATGTCAACTCATCTTTTGGACCACAAACATCTCCTACCAATTGTTTAACTGCTGTGGTGGCATCTCAGACTGCTTTCCTTTAAGCTCAGATTTCTGCGATCCTGGCTCTGGATACCATGGTTCAAAGGATCTCCCAGATACCTTACAACAGTCTATCAGCCTGTCTCTCATTAGGGCTGCTGGGGCACTGGAATGAAGTCAAAACACTGCAGATGCTGGAGATCTGGAACAAACACAGAAAAATGCTAGATAAACTCAACAGGTCTGGTAGCATGTGTGGAGACAGGAACAGTTAATGTTTCAGATACGATTTCTCCTGAACTAGTTGAGAACAGTTCTGAAACTAAGCCTTATCAGACTCAAAACTTTAATTCTTTCTCCAGCAATCTCTATATTTGTTTGCCGAGGCATTGCCCTGCTAAAGTGGCAGTGGATCCATAGAGCAGGAGCATGTTGGCCCTCTGTCAGGTTGAATTCACCGTCCCAGCCTGGTCCTGCCCAGATTGTTACAGCCCAGAATTGTTGAAGGTCATCCTCATAGTCCACTCCGGTCTTTTTGGCAGCAGAGTCTCACTACTGATCTTGCAGCTGTTGGGGTAACACTGCATAGGAGAGCCACATTCGATAAAGGCACACAGGAGATAGGAACAATATGATTCACAACGTGAATCATTTGCTTTTTTTTTGTTTGCATTATCATGATTAATTGACAAACTGGATTGGAATGTTCCTGTCGGAAAGAGTCAGTGATGGATAGAGGGTCAGTGGGGAGATGTAGGTGAAATTGTTTGATCATTAACAGGTCAGGTTGAAAGGGACTGTCTTCATGTTGGAATGTCCCCTCCTGTTCTAGTTCCTTAACTTCCTATTGTACATCCCCCTCAGCATCCCATCTGAGAGATGGCAGGAAGCAATCCAAATTCCTTTTCACAAAGTTCTTACAATGGGCCCGCGGTGCCCCCACTCGTAACACTGAAGTTGTGCAGCATACTACCGCAAATCTCGATACCCGCTGTTCAGCCGAAAACTGCAGGGTTCCCCTGGAGCGGTCCAGGCAGTGGAAGTGTTCCTTGAGGATGACGGTCTCTTTGCAATGTCTCTTGTGGAAGCATGCCGGTCGATTGCCTGGAACAAAATTATGATCTATGTCATGAGTGGGGAACACTTGGCAACTAGCCTTTAATTTGCCCTTGGGTGAGCTAATGTATAGATGGCACTGAACATGGCCACAGAATGAAGCACTGGTAGCAATTGTTCATGGTCTCACACCAAATGCACATTGAGACAATCCTTTCACTTCATGAAAATGATGGAATTATCACAGGAGGCATTTTCTTCCCCTTTTAATTCATTCACAGGTTGGTGGATGTTGCTGGCTAAGCCAACAGTTATTGCCCATTCCTCATGTCCAGAGGGCAGTTTAGAGTTAGCCACATTGGTGTGGATCTGGAGTTCCATGTCGGCCAGATCGGGTGAGGATGGCAGTTCCATTCCTTGAAGAACATTGGTGAACCCAATGTTTTTCTCTAACATTCAACAGTGGTTTCATGGTCAAAATTAGACTGTAAATTCCAGAGGCTTCTTTTAAATTGGATTTAAATTTCTCCAACTGCCGTGGTGTGATTTGAATGCTGGTCCCAAGAACATTCCCTGTGTTGTTGGATTAATTGTCTAGTGATGGCTTTGTGGTATTATTGTTAGGTTCAATGACTCTCGATGCGATGATTGTCACAACAGCAGCCAGGTGGACCTCATAGAAAATGAGTTCCCTGACTGGGAAAGTTAATCAGGGAGCCCTGGCAGACAGATATAAACAGGAGTTTCAGGCATCCTGTTCACTCTGAGAGCCAGATCACCGTCAAGGACTCTCCACATGTTAATAAAGGGCGAGTTGTTCCGCGGTAAGGTCACCGGCCCCAAAATATTAACTCTGATTTTATTCTTCATAGATGCTGCCAAACCTGCTGAACTTTTCTGTTTTTGTTCCTGTGTTAATCAAGGGTGACTTAGTGATGTGATACCAGCCTCAGTGGAGTTTTCTTTTACCCTGCACTAGGGGAATCCTGTAATCAGGTCAAACCCTTGTGCTTGCTCTGTATATTCTTACCAAGAGGGAATGGAATGAAGCTGTTACTCTGTGCAGAGGAAGCTTTCATGACCACTGCAGTGTGCTACAAGATCTGTGATGCTGCTTACGTGTTAAGAACTGTGATAACCCAGACATCCACAGGCAATACTGCCCTCAGTGCATCCAATACTCCTGTTACTGCAGAATCCAGTCATGGTCTCTTTGATGAAGGGAAAGAGTCTCAAACATTGTTCCTGAGGTAAGGGAATTTTTCCCGAACAACCCTATGCCTCTCACTGAGTCCTGGCCTTTATTTTCCTGGCTTCTTCTAGAAAATCCTCCTTATCTGTGTGGTCTTCTTCACCCTCTTGGTCATGCTTAATTACAAGATGAACACGTACCATGCCATTTATGTGTGGAATCCACTTATTTCAGCCCAAGTTTTTAAGGTATCATAAAACTACACCAACATGTCCACTCACTGTAGATTAGTTAAATATAGGCAAATGAGAGAATCCAGGGGAAACAGCGCAGCATCTAAGCTGTGAGTAATTCACTTTAAATAGGTAAGGGAGTGTGGGTGTGTGGAGCTGTCTATGATAGTAGATATTGCTGATGCTGGAGAGTCTGAGATAACAAGGTGTAGAACAGGATGAACACAACGGGTCAAGCAGCATCAGAGGAGCAGGAAAGCTGATGTTTCAGGTCTGGACCCTTCTTTGTATTTTTTTCTGAAGAAAGGTCCAGACCCAAAATGCAGCTTTCCTGCTCCTT
Source organism: Stegostoma tigrinum (assembly GCF_030684315.1). NCBI lineage: Eukaryota > Metazoa > Chordata > Chondrichthyes > Orectolobiformes > Stegostomatidae > Stegostoma > Stegostoma tigrinum. Next base: position 16,238,642 of record NC_081357.1, read on the forward strand.
TGATGCTGCTTGGCCTGCTGTGTTCATCCTGTTCTACACCTTGTTGTCTGAGGCTATATCTGTCCGGGTTTTTTTTTAAGCTTGCAGTTAGGTTTATCAAGCTAAGACATGATATTAAGTAGTGTATGCTGATGAGGACAGCATTGGCATCTAGTCAGTATTGGTCATCAATTGGCATTACCCTCTGCCTGTTCTGCGTAGTGTTTCTGGTGTACAGATATGTGTTCAAACCCCCTTCACCAAGATGGTGCCAGGAGCAATGGAAGTATGTTCATCTATCTCAGTCACCATTCACCATCATTTCCAAGCAAAGACCACTGCAGAACCCAACTGCGCTGCTGACCTATACCCAAGTGCCCACCTTATCTCAATAAACATGCTTTGATTTAATATCACAAGTTCCTCCAAATGTATCATTGAGAAATCTCTATTTTCTAAACCAATGATCCTTAGAGCTTGTCCGAGCTGGCTTATAGTTATTACATGTCAACTAACATAAATCTGCTGATTTTATTCTGTTTCCAGTTGTGTCTCTCAAGCGCAGAGTTTTGGCAATTCTGACCCTATTATTTTAAAGTTTTACAATTTATTTGAAGAAGCACAGAATATGTTCAATGAGATTCAGTTGTTAGTACTGGAGTTAGAACACTTTCTACACAAGACAACTAGCATTAGCATCAAGTATGCTTAGATTGGATACTTCAGGAAGGTTCTGAAAAGTTTGAGTCCCAACTGCAGAGGGTCAACCTTTATACAAATAAAACTAAAATACTGAGGATACTCGAAATCTGAAACTAAAAGGATGTGCTGGAGAAACTCAACATGTTTGAAAGCTTCTATAGAGAGAGAAACAGAATTAATGTTAATGTAGGACTCTGGGAAGCACCAAGGCTCAGACAGCTCTTGGTGTCCAGGTCCACTGGTCCCTGAAGATAGTAGGACAGGTAGACAAACTTGTAAAGAAGGAGTATGGGATACTTGATTTCAATTGTCAAGGCACAGAGTTTAACAGCATTGAGGTAATGTTGGGAATATATGAATTTTGGTTAGGCCACAGATACAGTATTGTGTGCAGCTCAGGTTTACACATTATAAGAGGAATGTAATTTCCCTGGGGAAGGTGAAGAGGAGATTTACCAGGATGTTGTCTGGGATGGAGTGTTTTAGTTATAAAGAGAGATGAGGTAGACTTTGGAGCAGAAGAGATTGCGGTGGGAGACGATTGATATGTTTAAAATTATGAGGAACATAGACAGGGTGGACAAGAAGAAACCTTTTTCAGAGATAATAAGAACTGCCGATGCTGGAGTCAGAGATAAGACAGCAGCCCAGGCAGCATCGGGGGAACAGGACAGCTGATGTTTCGGGTTGGGACCTTTCTTTCCCTTTTTTCCTTTATTCTCCTTGATGGAAGGATCATTGAGAAGGGAATCACAGACGTAAGTTAAGGGGCAGGAGGTTTAGAAGAGATGTTAGGAAAAATAATTTTGCCCAGAAGGTGGTGGGAATTTGGAGCTCACTGCCTTTAGGTGTGGTAGAAGCAAAAATTCTCTCAACACTGAAGATGTCGTTTATCTCAAGAGGGTTGGAGGCAGTGATGTGCTTCTGAGGCTTTATAAAGCTCTAGTTAGGCCCCATTTAGAATACTGTGTCCAGTTTTGGGCCCCACACCTCAGGAAGGACATACTAGCCCTGGAGCGTGTCCAGTGGAGATTCACACGGATGATCCCTGGAATGGTAGGTTTAACGTATGATGAACGGCTAAGGATCCTGGGATTGTACTCATTAGAGTTTAGAAGGTTGAGGGGAGATCTAATAGAAACTTACAAAATAATGTATGGCTCAGAAGGGGTGAACACTGGGAAGTTGTTTCCGTTAGACGGGGAGACTAGGACCCATGGGCACAGCCTTAGAATTAGAGGGGGTCAATTTAAAACTGAAATGAGACAACATTTCTTCAGCCAGAGAGTGGTGGGCTTGTGGAATTCATTGCTGCAGAGTGCAATGGAGGCCGGGATGTTGGATGCCTTCAAGGCAGAGATCGACAAATTCTTGATATCAGAAGGAATCAAAGGCTACGGGGAGAGTGCAGGGAAGTGGAATTGAAATGCCCATCAGCCGTGTTTTAAATGGTAGAGTGGACTTGATAGGCCGAATGGCCTTACTTCCACTCCTATGTCTTATAGTCTTATGGTCTTATGTATTTAGATGTACACTTGTGATGCGAAGGTATACAAGGCTATGGGCCAAGTGCCAGAAAATGGAATTAAAATTGTTAAGAGGTTGTTCTCGATTGGTGCAGACTCAATGGGCGGAAGGGCCTTTTCCTGTGTTGTAGATCACTATCACTGTGCACCTCTCTCCACTGCTGCGTCCAGACCTGTTGATTTTCTGCGTATTTTTGGTCAGATCCCCTACTATTGTGCGACCTGTTCATTCCTACAATATTTCTGAACTTTGGATGTAATTGCATTGGTGGCAGATCAGAGAAGGTTCTGTTGAATATTGGGGTCCCTTAAAAACTGAATTTTCCTAGAACTTACTGTGTAGCATGAGATTTCATTTAACAGCTTGCACAGCAGTAATTAACTTTTCAAACTTCTAGCATGGGAAAACGAAGAAAGGAAAGTGCGAAATTGTTCATTTTGGAAGGAAGAACAAAAGAACAGAGCATTACTTAAATGAAGAAGAACTACAGGAAACTGCAACACAAAAAGAATTGCGGATGCTTTGTACATAAAACACTGAAAGCTAGCACACAAGTACAGCAGGTAATCAGGAATGTTGGCCACCTTATAAAAAAAGATATTATTTTAGCAGAGGCAGTTCAGGAAAGATTCACTAGGATGCTCCCAAAATGGAGGGGTTATCTCATGCATACAGGTTAAACAAGTTGGGACTCTACTCTTTGGAAGTTAATAGAATGAGAGATGATCTCATTGAAACATGTGCGATTCTTAAGGGGATGAACAAGGTGAATCTTACTGAAAGGGAAAATCTCTGTCAGATTAATGCAGGCAACTATGTAATTACTTTATGTACTGTATTTAAGCTAGTTCTGAACAAACTTAATAAACTATCAGAAAATTACTTATAAATCATTGATTACGAATGGTGAGCATGAACTCTTTAAAATCAACAGTTCCATAGATTAATTACAAAGATGAAAGGCTTGTAATAATGAGGAGAAATTGAGCAGTTTAGGCCTGTAATCACTCGAGTTTAGAACTAGGAGAGGGAGTCAGAGGGCATAGCCTCAGTGTTAGGAGACAACAATTTAAGACAGAGATGAAGAGAAATTTCTTCGCTCAGAGCAGCATGAGCTTTTGGAACTCCTTGCCACAGACAGCTGTGGCGATTTAAGGCCGGGATAGGTAGATTTTTGATCATTCCGGATTATGGGGAAAGTGCGGGAAATTGGTTGTGAGGAATGCCAGATCAGCCATGATCCTATTGAATGGCAGAGCAGCCTTGAGGGGATGAATGGTCCAATCTGTTTCCTTGTTGTTAGGTTCTTAAGGTAATTATGAGGAGGTCATGATGCCCACTGAACTCATGTCAAAATCTATTTGGTGCCAACCGCACCCTACCATTACTGCATTTTAAGGATCATTTGTTCTTCAAAAGAAAGGTAAAATATTCCTCAGATGAAGGAAGGCAACTATCTAATTACTTAATGTGCTATATTTTAACTACTTCTTACCAGTTAATAAACTATCGGAAGATTTCTAATAATTCATTGACTGCCTGGATTAGGAACAATGAGCATGAACTCCCTAAAATCAACAGTTCCCTGGATTAATTCCAGAGATGTCAGTATGAGGAGAGATTGAGCAGTTTAGGCCTGTACTCACTTGAGCTTAGACTGAGGAGAGGGAATCTAATTGAGTTATATAAGATACCAAAAGGGTTTGCCAAAGTAGACATAAAGCAGATGTTTCCCCTCATACTGTGAAGTGGAACCAGAGGTCATAGTTTTAGGCCAAGGGGTGGCTGATTTAAAACAGAGATGGGGAGGAATTCTCTCTCTCAAAGGGTTGCGAATCTGTGGAAATCACGATTCCAAATTGCGGTGGATGTCTGGACACTAAATTGAACGAGGAGGCAGAGAGATTTTTAGTTTGTACTACTTTAAAAGGTTATGGGGAGCAGACAAGAAAGTGGAGTTTAGACCAAGATGAGATCAGCCATGGCTGTAACAAATGGTGGAGCATGCTTGAGAGGCGCCTAGTCCTTGTGGTCTAACTTTAAGTCAAGAACATCAAAACCATCAAAAACTTGTCAGTTTGCTTTGACAATATCTGAGATAACTCCATACGGGACACAGAACTTTTTTATCGCTTGTTTCTGAGATCTGCTGTATTTTGCTTTTGTCTCAGAGATCTGCTCTCCCTTGGGCTGGGCTTTATTTACAGCCTCTGTTCTCAGCCTATGGCACAAATCCAAAACTCACAGCTTTCTCTGGCAATGTGTTAAATGGCAGCTATCCATGCTGTAATTTTTAATCAATTTACATTAATCTGTCACGTACAGACACAAGCACACCACGCATCTTTTTTTCTCAAACAACACAACAACTATGTCTTACAAAGAAAATTTACGCACAAATCTTTTTTTGAGGCTGGCAAAAATCGCAAAGTGCACCTGAAACAAAAGCCTTTCAGTGTATTGTTTCTGCGCCAGTTTCTTTTCTTTGAAACAGCAATCCAACCAATCCTGATCCCTCAGTCTGTCCCCAGAGCCTGACAAATGTTTTCCTTACAATTTACTTCTGAAGTATATTATTGAACCTGCTTGCTCCCATCCTCCTAGGTAAGGTATGCCAGATCAGAGAATAAAACTCATTGCAGGAGGGAAAAAAAAACCCATTGGTTATTTCACAAATTATTTTAAACCTGTATTCTTTCTGCACTGATTCATCTGCTTTGGAAGCACTATTTCCCAATTTTACTTTGTCGAGCACCTTAAAAATTTGAACACCTTTATTGATGCTCTCTTCATCTCTTAGAGAGGAAGAACTAATATAGGTTCCTCATTTTTTTTCATATCACTGACATTTCATGTCCCTAATCCTAATCTTGGATGCCTCTTTTGCAATTTCTCCAAGGATTTGACATTCTGCTTAAAATCTTAAATCAGTGCCCTGTGGGTACCGACAGGATCAGCCAATGGAAGCAGTTTACATTGCAGACTCTGAAAACAGCTTCACAAATTGGCAAGCATGTCAGCTGGAAAATGAAGACCCCCTCCGAAATGCCCAAGGTGGCTCGGTGTGTGCCAGTTGCAGAAACAAGAGAGAGGGGAAAAAAATGCAGAAGCGATTTTCTTTTGTAGGCATTTGTAACGACTTAAATAATGCAGCTGGTGAATCTGAGCCAAGCAGGGCCATCAAAGAAGCAAAAGAAGCTTTGAACCAGAAAATTATATCTCAAAATCGTAAATGGTCCGGTCGGCATTTCAGATTGTAATATCCCTCTGATGGATGAGTGATGTCGAACAGTTAGGCGACTATGGAAGATATCCTTCATGTTGTAAATTGAAACTCTCGCTAATTAGAGAACACAATCGCACATCTCCCTTTTTCATTCAATCATTCAGAAGTCTAACTAGACTCAACGGCAGTCAAGGGTGAGGGGAAGCTTATTCAACTTTATTCAAGTGGCAGCCTTTTATTGTCCTTTTCAATCTCACATGCATTGCAATGAGATAGTGGCAGGTCTCACCTCAGTCAGAAATTCAAGGCCAGGTCCACAGACAGTACTGAAGGATCAATCAACTCAAAAAGGGGTTCAGAGCGGTCTTCAGATGGCTGGGTCACATGCTGGATGGCCTGGTCCTGATCTCACAGCACCCATTACTCATGATGAATAGAGGCTTTTGAAAGAGCCTCTCTTATTTCCCTCAACCACGAGAAACTCTAAAGGCTGAATCATGTTCCAACATCACTTGCACTGAGTCTGAGCACTTTGGATTGAACTCTTGCTCCAATCATGCAACAGGACGTGGGATGGTTTCTCCACTGTTATGGCTAGTTGAGGAAGGGAAATTGACTCCCATTCATTTACCCACATCTCAGTCAGTCACTACAACTATTTTTATTTCTTTTTTAGCTCACAGAGATCACACTTCAGTTAGACACTGGATTAAAATGTAATTGCATGGTGTTCTTGAAAGAAAGACAAATTTTATTAGTTGAGAACTCTGAGAAAATAATAAATCAGATCAAACACAAAGAAAAGTAACAAGTTTCTAAATAAGCGGGGGAAAGGCACAGACAAGAAGATAAAGGCAGTTGCAATGGTGAGAATGAGCTGAGTACTGATCGTTCAATGATTGCCTTGTTTATTCAGCACTGGCAGAGTTCACAGACATCCTTAAGTTCTCAAAGGATGGTTGTCATTCCAAATTTCCTTTTACACCTAGCGCTGGACTTGGAGGGTAGCAAGACAGGGAGAGAGAGGCTTAAACGTCATTGCTGCTATCAGTTCCTATTTCTTACTTTCCCTGTTTCTGCTCAAAGCTGATCTTGATTGATATTCATTTGTAAATTCCTAAATCTGTACCATTATCCTTCCAAGTGAACAATTGCAGATAACCCTTTGATATTCAACTTATTTTCGACTTTAAATTAAATCTGTGGTGCAAGTTTTCTTGAAGTTTCCACAGTTAGTTACTTTCCATTTTTAAGTCACACCAAAGCCTCAATGCATACAGTTTTGTTTATTTCATTTTGGGTCCCTGGATCTGCAATAATTGGTGATTAGGTGGTCACAGTAATCATTCTAGGTTACCGTTTCTGTTTTTATAAAAACAATTTCAATCTATGAATCACATGAATGTTTATAGCCTATGTTTACAACTTTTGTAACAATATCAAATAATGGATCCCTGGGAGTGATTACAGACTGGAATCTAATTGAGGGTTTTAGATGTTTTCTGCATGGAATACAAAATACCTGGGTGTGATTACTGAGTCGAATCTAATGGAGCTGTTTAGATGGTTGTGTACAGAATAAGACTACATTAAACTCAAGGAGCAGAAGTGGACCATTACACCAATCAGGTCTGCTCTTGGTTCCAATGAGATTAAGACCAGTTGAATGATTCTCAACCGACTTTTCTGCCATTTCCTTATAACGCTTGATTTCCTGACAGAATAAAAATCTGTCTTTCAAAGCCTTGTGTATGCTTAATGACCCAATCCTGACAGCTCTCTCTATGAAAGGATTTCACACATTCAGACAGAGAGGAGAAATCCCTTCTCATCTCTGTCTTAAATGTGCTCAGAGGTTATGCCCTCTGATCCTAGCCTCACCCACAGAGACGGATTCATTCATGGGATGTGGGTATCGCTAGGAAGACCAGCAGTTACTGCCTATCCCTAACTGACCTGCAGAAGCCTCTGCCCTTGAGCTTGTCTAACAGCTTTAAGGTTCATGCTTCCTGTGCGGATGAGAGCGTGGACTGTAGGGAGGATGAGCAAACTGACCACAGTGCATGGGTACAGGGAGCTATTCAAGAGGAGGCAGAAAAGAGAAATATTGTGACCAGGGATAATACAGTCAGGGGAAAATACACTGTTCTCTGTGGCCAGGAACACGGCTCCCAAAGGCTGTGTTACCTGCCTGGTGCCTACGTTCAGGATATCTCATCTGGACTACAAAGGAACTTGCAGTGGGAGGGGAAGATCCAGTTGTTGTGGTCCACATGGGTACAAACGATTCATTTGGAAAGAGGAAAGAGGCTCTGCTCAGGGAATATGAGCAGCTAGGGGCTAAATTCAAAAGCAGAACTGAAAAGCTAATGGCCTGTAGATTGCTACCTGAGCCACAATCAAATTGGTACAGGGTCAATAAAATTAAGGAGGTAAACATGTGGCTGAAAGATTGGTATGGAAGAAATTGGTTTGAATATATAGGATATTGGGACCAGTATTGGGGAAGGAAGGAGATAACAAGGTGTGGAGCTGGATGAACACAGCAGGCCAAGCAGCATCAGAGGAGCAGGAAAGCTGACATTTTGGGCCTAGACCCTTGGATGGTCCCCAATTAATCACACTGGGAGTTGAGTCCTGGCAAATTGTATACTAAGGACATGAGTAGGAATTTAAGTTAAACAGCTAGAAAGATGATTCAGGTGTGTGCAAATTTTTTTAAAAAATCAATTGTCAGGAGAAGGTAGGAATGCAGGCATGTGATGAGGCTGATTATTACAATAAAATGAAAAGTAGAGACAGAGCACTTAAATATCATATTGCATCAAGGAATCACACAAGAGTTGGGAAAATTGATAATAGAACCAATGTCAAGGCTTTATTTCTGATTATGCATAGTAATAAGAATAAAATTAATATATTAATTGTGCCAATAGAGACAAATGGATGTGATTTTGTGGTGATTGCTGAGATATTGTTGCAAGGGGACCCGGTCTGGAATATCCAAGGGTACCTAATGACTCAGAAGGATAGACAGAAATGAAAAGGAAAAGGGGGCAATAAACTTTGATAGGAAAGGAAGAGATTGGTGTGAAATGATTTTGGGTCTGGAGATCAAGACATTGAATCAGTCTGGGCAGAAATAAGAGAGAGTAAGGGAAAGAAGTCCCTGGTACGAGTAAGCCATGGATCTCCTCACAGTAGTTACACAATAATACAGTGTAAACCAAAAAAAAGTAAGGAGGCTTGTAAGATAGTTAACACGATAATCATGTGTGATTTTAAAATGCATACCGGGTAGATTAGTCTTTTTTTAAATTTATATGTTTATAGGACATGGGCATAGCTGGCTGGCCAGCATTTATTGCCAATTCCTAGTTGCCCTTGAGAAGGTGGTGAGCTGCCTTCTTGAACAGTTGCAGCCCACGTGTTGTGGGTTGACCCGCAATGCCATTAGGGAGGGAATTCCAGGATTTTAACCCAGCAATAAAAAAAGGAACAGCGATATACTTCCAAGTCAAGATGGTGAGTGGCTTGGAGGAGAATTTGAAGCTGGTGGTGTTCCCATTTATCTGCTGCCCTTGTCCTTCTAGCTGAAAGTGGTAATGGGTTTGGAAGGTAACCCCACCTCTTCCTCCGGTACATTGATGACTGTATCGGCGCCGCCTCTTGCTCCCCAGAGGAGCTCGAACAGTTCACCCACTTCACCAACACCTTCCACCCCAACCTTCAGTTCACCTGGGCCATCTCCAGCACATCCCTCACCTTCCTGGACCTCTCAGTCTCCATCTCAGGCAACCAGCTTGTAACTGATGTCCATTTCAAGCCCACCGACTCCCACAGCTACCTAGAATACACCTCCTCCCACCCACCCTCCTGCAAAAACTCCATCCCCTATTCCCAATTCCTCCGCCTCCGCCGCATCTGCTCCCACGATAAGACATTCCACTCCCGCACATCCCAGATGTCCAAGTTCTTTAAGGACCGCAACTTCCCCCCCACGGTGATTGAGAACGCCCTTGACCGCGTCTCCCGCATTTCCCGCGACACATCCCTCACACCCCGCCCCCGCCACAACCGCCCCAAGAGGATCCCCCTCGTTCTCACACACCACCCTACCAACCTCCGGATACAACGCATCATCCTCCGACACTTCCGCCATTTACAATCCGACCCCACCACCCAAGACATTTTTCCATCCCCACCCCTGTCTGCTTTCCGGAGAGACCACTCTCTCCGTGACTCCCTTGTTCGCTCCACACTGCCCTCCAACCCCACCACACCCGGCACCTTCCCCTGCAACCGCAGGAAATGCTACACTTGTCCCCACACCTCCTCCCTCACCCCCATCCCAGGCCCCAAGATGACATTCCACATTAAGCAGAGGTTCACCTGCACATCTGCCAATGTGGTATACTGCATCCACTGTACCCGGTGCGGCTTTCTCTACATTGGGGAAACCAAGCGGAGGCTTGGGGACCGCTTTGCAGAACACCTCCGCTCAGTTCGCAACAAACAACTGCACCTCCCAGTCGCAAACCATTTCCACTCCCCCTCCCATTCTCTTGATGACATGTCCATCATGGGCCTCCTGCACTGCCACAATGATGCCACCCGAAGGTTGCAGGAACAGCAACTCATATTCCGCCTGGGAACCCTGCAGCCATATGGTATCAATGTGGACTTCACCAGTTTCAAAATCTCCCCTTCCCCCACTGCATCCCTAAACCAGCCCAGTTCATCCCCTCCCCCCACTGCACCACACAACCAGCCCAGCTCTTCCCCCCCACCCACTGCATCCCAAAACCAGTCCAACCTGTCTCTGCCTCCCTAACCGGTTCTTCCTCTCACCCATCCCTTCCTCCCACCCCCAGCCGCACCCCCAGCTACCTACTAACCTCATCCCACCTCCTTGACCTGTCCGTCTTCCCTGGACTGACCTATCCCCTCCCTACCTCCCCACCTACACCCTCTCCACCTATCTTCTTTGCTCTCCATCTTCGGTCCGCCTCCCCCTCTCTCCCTATTTATTCCAGTTCCCTCCCCCATCCCCCTCTCTGATGAAGGGTCTAGGCCCGAAACGTCAGCTTTTGTGCTCCTGAGATGCTGCTTGGCCTGCTGTGTTCATCCAGCCTCACATTTTATTATCATGGGTTTGGAAGGTGCTGTCTGAGGATCTTTGGTGAATTTCTGCAGTGCATCTTGTGGATGTAGGACCAATCAAACGGGCTGCTTCCTCCTGGATGGTGTCAAGCTTCTTGGGTGTCATTGGGGCTGCACCCATCCAGGCAGGTGGGGAATATTCCATCACACTCCTGACTTGTGCTTTGTAGATGGTGGACAAGCTCTGGGGAGTAAGGAGGTGAGTTACTCATTGCAGTATTCCTAGCCTCTCACATTATCTTGCAGCCAATGTATTTTTATGGTTAGACCAGTTCAATTTCTGGCCAATAATAACTCCAAAGATGTTAATAGTGGAGGATTCTGTAATGTTAACTCTATGGAATGTCAAGGTTGGAGTTTCTCTTGTTGTAGATAGCCATTGCCTAAGCCTTATTTGGGTGGTGTGAATGTTACTTGCCATTTGTTAGTCCAAACAAAGAGACATCATTGAAAGAATAGCTCCTATCTTATGCCCACACAGGTCCCCGACTGATGTACAGCAAGTCACGAGATTTGTTGCACTGGACTAGCAAGTTTGACTATGATCCACTCTCTGGACAGTAGAGGCATGGAGACCTGACCTTGACTTTCTAAAGTTACTGACTCACCTTGTCCAAGCCTTACATCAGACGATGCCTTTGTCTTACTGTGCCAAGTTAACCTGACTGAAAGCTGCCGCTTTGACCCGATTGATGACTATACTTATACTTTGAGACTTGTCCAGTTGGTTGAAACACATGCAGAGTGTGTTTGCTTCTACTGACATGTGTGAGAACGTGGGAAGTTGGTGCAAAATGGTGGCATGCTAAGAAAATAAGTAAGAAAGCCTCTGATATACCCTGGTTGATTCCACAGGTGGGTGCCTGTCCCTGTGTGCAGATGTCTTGATCACATAACACTGTGCAGAACTGTATTGTAAGTGGGTTGGAGATATCTCATGAGGGTGGTGAGACTGGTTTGTGTCTGATGCCAATATCCATGGAGGGGGGGTGGGGGATTTGAGGCTGGTTGCTACCCATGGAGTGTACTTTGAGATGTTGGCAACTGCTGTCCCTAGAGACCCAGAGCAACAGGCTGCAGGCTAGGCTCTCCAGGTACCTGCTCAGATATCCGTATCAGGAACTGTTGTCATCTAGTTTTTATCCAGCGAGTTGGAGAATAGAAAAATGCATATCAGTGAGGCAAGGTTAGGTACAATTGCATGCTAATGGACGCTAAATGATTGTGAATGGACAACTCAATATTCACTAGTGGCACTCTTGTCTCTCCAATCTTGTGGGATCATACGCCTTTTCTTGAACTTCAGAATCTCACTTCTGTCAATTTCACCCATTTTTGCGAACTGACTCACCAATGCCCACGTCATTATGAGGCTGTAAAAGTTCTGATCATGTTCTCCTCTGGATCAGGAATTGAAAGTAAGTTAGGAACAGATTAGATCATTTTGCCTCTTAAGTCTGCTACTCAATTAGATATTGGCTGAATTTCGTTTTCACTCATGAGATGTGGGCATTGCGAGCTGGACCAGCATTTATTGTCTGTCCCTATTTGCCCTTGAGAAGGCAGTGGTGAGCTACCGTCTTGAACTGCTGTAGTGCATTTGGTGTAGGGACACCCACACTGACATTACGGAAGGCATTCCAGGATTTTGACCCCATGACACTGAATGAACTGTGATATATTTCAAAGTCAGGATGGTGAGTGGCCCAGAGAGGAACTTGTAGTAAGTGGTGTTCCCATGTATCTGTTGTCCCTTGATGATAATGTCACATGCTTGGAAAGTGCAATGTAAGACCACTTTCCTACATTATTCCATATCACTTGATATCTAACAAAGCTGTCAATTTCCATATTGAACCTGCTCAATGCTTAATCTTTCACACACCTCTGAGGCAGCAAATTCACAACACTGATCACCGTCTGAGTGAAATAATTTCTCTTTATGTCATTATTAAATGGCATACTCCTTAAGATTATGTCTGTTACACTCAGTAGTCAGGGAAGACGTTTCCTCCACATCCACCCAGTCATGCCTCAGGACAATTCTGTAAGCAATTTCTTATAAGGAGGGCACAATTTCAAAATAAGGTTTGATTTGATTATTGTCACATGTACCTAAATGCAGTGAAAAGCTTTGTTAGGACTGAGATGAGGAGATGTTTCTTCATAGAACGTGTTGTGAATCTTTGAAACTGTATGCCTCAGAGGGGTGTGGATTCTCAGTCACGAACTATGTATAAAGCTAAGAAAAATACATCTTGGTCTACCCGATAATGAGGGATATGGGAAATGGAGCAACATGTTGATTTAAAGCTCAAGGTCAGCCATGATCATGTTGAATGGAGGAAGAGGCTCAACAAATTATATAGTCCTGATGAAGGGTCACTAGACTCGAAACGCTAACTCTGCTTTCTCTGCACTGATGCTGCCAGACATGCTGAGCTTCTCCAGAAATTTCTGTTTATGGTCATTTGAGATCTCCAGCTTTGGCAATTCTTAGTTTTATCAGAAACCATGATCTATTTCTGCTCCGATCTCTCATGTTCTAACAATCTTGTGTGCCTCAATCCTATATTAAGAGATGTCAGTGTTCTGAGGTTTGTTTTTAACTCTTATCTACTCTAATATGGCTTTACTATCCACTCTAGGTTGCTGTTGAAAAGTTGGCCTTGGTGGATCTTGGCCCTTGACCGAATTCCTAGCTGTGGCTCAGGGACCAATCCTTTCAAATCATTGAGCCTACAATCTTCAAATGAGACAAGTCCAGCAAATCACAACTGTGAGTGGGGCTCTGGGTTTGTGTGCACCCCTCCGGGGCTGCCAGTTTCTTTTTCCCATCCTGGATGAATGCACCTTGATGGGCCAAACAGCCTGAGCGAATCTCAGGCCCTGTTTTATGCTCAGAGTCTGTCGCCGCGGGCCACTGAGCGTGACATAATTTGCCTTCTTATCTGTTTTAGCGTCCCTTCCCTTATTTCTATTCCCTGCTCCACATTAAAATTCAAAGTGCTGGGAGAGTTGTCACTTTTGTGCTTACTGCTTTGTAAAAGGAGTGCCTGTATTCTGCTCCTACAGCAAGATGGATAGAGATAAAAACAGAAGTTGCTGGAAAAGTTCTTCAGGCCTGGTGGCATCTGTGAAAAACAAGTCAGGGTTAACGTTTCGGGTCCCTTGACCCTTCCTCAGAACTAGTCACCGGGCCCAAAACCTTAACTCTGATTTTTTTTTTTCTTCACAGATGTTTCCAAACCTGCTGAGCCTTTCCAGCAACTTCTGTTTTTGCCCCTGATTTACAGCATACACGGTTCTTTTGGTTTTTATTAAGATGGATAGAGACTTCAACCTATGAAATATTGATCTTCCCACCACCCAGAACTACCACCAGCAATAATCAAATGCTCCACACAGGCAGAGTGACATGAACTGAAGTGAAAAGGTGTTTCAATATTGCCCACACTGACATCAGTTCGAACAAGTCATCTGATATGTACATAATCTGAAGTGCGGCAAGAAAAGCAAGTCAAAATGTGAGGGCAGTGCATACACTCGAGGCACAAACCAACACGCAGGATGAGAGTGAATGAAGAACACTCTATTGTCCCACAATTACTAAAAGCAAGACTTCAAACTGAGCCATGCTGCATTGGGATAGATGGTGATGTACAGGACTAAAAATCCCACAGGCTCACACAAATCCTCTGGAAACCTATGCTCGATCTACATCGAAGCAGCTGGAATTCAGAATTCCAGAATTTCTCATCCCTGTGACATTGTTTAGGAACTACAGACAATAGTTTGGCAAGTGTACACGATTTACAGCACAGGTGACGACCACTTCTTTAAGGCAAAGATTGATAGGTTTTTGAACAGTAAAGGAATTAAAGGATAAGGTGAAGGGGCAGGTAACGAGCTGACTCCATGAAAAGATCAGCCGTGATCTTATTGAATGGACGAGCAGGCTCGACAAGCCAGATAGCCCACTCCTGCTCCTATTCCTTACATTCTTGTGTTTATGTCTGGACCAATTGCAAAATGGGCCAGGCAACAAATGCTACTCTCCAGCATTTAGCCTGTAGCTTATGGCATGTGAGGGGCTTACCAGGCACTGGTTCACTGATGCATACCTGCTCCTGGGTTAAGGAAACGTGTCATCCTCACCTATGTGACTCCAAGTCCACAGTTTTGTGGCTGACTCTTAACCGCCCTCTGAAACGGCTCAACAAGAGCTGTTCAACAGTGATTTGGGACAGTCAGGGTATTCAAAACAAAGGACGGAATTATCTATTTTACTTAGCACAATAAATCATCTGCGGATCTCCAAAATATTATGAACAGAAGATATTGGAAACAGTCAGCAGTATGGGCAGAGTGGTATTGGCATTAGACAAGATGGTGTGAAAACCAGGCTAATATTCCAGGGTACTGGTTCAAATCCCATTGTAGGAGTTGGTAGAGTTGATGTTTAATGAATAAAATCTGGAATTGAATGCTAGTCCAGTCTCAGTAATGGTGGCCGTGACAACAAACATAAATTACTGCGGTTGCTAATGACAATCGTCAATCATCTGATTCACCCATGTTTTACGGAAAGAAATCTGCCATTTTTACCTCATCTGGCCTACAGGTGACTCCAGGTCCTATGTGGTTGACTCTAGGATTAACAGGTCACTCAGCTTGAGGGCAATTATGGATGGGTAACAAATGCCAGCCGTGCCAGGGATACTCACATTCCCATCACAGAGAGAAAAAAAATGTTCTGGTAGTACTTGTGGTGCAAAAGCAGAGTCAACGTTTTGTTGTATACTTAATCAGCAATGATACAAATTTCAAAATGTGCAGGAACTTTACTAGCGGAGTTCTTACAATGCTTTGAACTATTTGCACTCATTCGCTTCTCACTGAATCACAGAGGTGTGCAGTGTGGAATCAGACCCTTCAGTCCAATTCATCCATGCCGACCCCTCTCTGATGAAGGGTCTAGGCCCGAAACGTCAGCTTTTGTGCTCCTGAGATGCTGCTTGGCCTGCTGTGTTCATCCAGCTTCACACTTTGTTATCCAAAATTAATCTCGTCTATTTGACAACATATCCCTCTAAACACTTCCTATTCAAGCATCTGCCCAGATGTCTTCTAAATGTTGTAATCATACCAGTCTCCATCACTTCTTCTGGCAGCTCATTCCATACACACGCCACCCTTTTCAAAAAATTGTTGCCCTTGAGTTTGCTTATGAAAGGAATCAAACTCGGGTCAACTGCTTGAAAGGCAGCGATATTCACCACTGTACTACCACCGCTTAAATCTTTCCCCTCTCACCTTCGTTTGGATTCCCCCACCAAGTGTGAGGTGATGCACTTTGGTAGGAGTAACCGGAATGCAAAGTACAGGGCTAATGGTAAGATTCTTAGCAGTGTAGATGAGCAGAGAGATCTCGATGTCCATGTACACAGATCCTTGAAAGTTGCCACCCAGGTTGACAGGGCTGTTAAGAAGGCATACAGTGTTTTAGCTTTTATTAATAGAGGGATTGAGTTCCGGAACCAAGAGGTTATGGTAAAGCTGTACAAAACTCTGGTGCGGCCGCACTTGGAGTATTATGTACAGTTCTGGTCACCGCATTATAAGAAGGATGTGGAAGCTTTGGAAAGGGTGCAGAGGAGATTTACTAGGATGTTGCCTGGTATGGAGGGAAGGTCTTATGAGGAAAGGCTGAGGGACTTGAGGCTGTTTTCATTAGAGAGAAGAAGGTTGAGAGGTGACTTAATTGAAACATATAAAATAATCAGAGGGTTAGATAGGGTGGATAGGGAGAGCCTTTTTCCTACGATGGTGATGGCGAGCACGAGGGGGCATAGCTTTAAATTGAGGGGTGAAAGATATAGGACAGATGTCAGAGGTAGTTTCTTTACTCAGAGAGTAGTAAGGGAATGGAATGCTTTGCCTGCAACGGTAGTAGGTTCGCCAACTTTAGATACATTTAAGTCGTCATTGGACAAGCATATGGACGTACATGGAATAGTGTAGGTTAGACGGGCTTGAGATCGGTATGACAGGTCGGCACAACATCGAGGGCCGAAGGGCCTGCACTGTGCTGTAATGTTCTATGTCTATGTCTACCCTGGGAGAAAGATGTTGGCAATTTACCCTGTCCATGCCCCTCATAATTTTACAAACCTCTATATTGTCATTCCTCATCCTCTGTGGCTTCAGAGAAAATAGCCCCAGCCTATTCAGCCAATGGCTATAGCTCAAACCCTCCAACCCTGGCAACATCCTTGTAAATCTTTTCTGAACCCTTTCAAGTTAAACATCTTTCCTATAGCAGGGAGACCAGAATTGAACACAGTATCCCAAAAATTGTCAAAACAATGTACAGTTGCCACATGACATCTCAACTCCTATACTCCATGCATTGACCAATAAAGGCAAACATACCAAAAGCCTTCTTTACTATCCTATCTACCCACAACTCCACTTTCAAGGAACTATGTTCCTGCACTAGGTCCCTTTGTTCGGCAACACTCCCCCAGGACCTTACCGTTAACTGAAAAAGGCCTGCCCTGATTTCCTTCCAGCTCCTTCTGAGGCTCCTAGTTTCTAAGCGTCTAAGCTTAACCAATCAAGCATAGAGAGCTTAGCTCAATTAGGAGCATGACACAATCGAACATGGAGCAATTGATTTCCAGCATCTACAGTTCTTTCGTATTTTTTATGGGACAGTTAAACACTTCATGTCCACAATTGAAGTATATCCTTCTGAGGCCAGGGCATTTTGTGGCAACGATGAGAGCTGAAATTAAATTTAATGACTTGTGTCGTTGGCCCTCATTGGCCAACCTAGCAGCTAGTATTGTCTTGCTGGAAGTGACTGTACCTGCCCTCTATCAGCCTTCCTCCCCAGAATTAATGAGGCATCCAGCTGATATTACTACAAAAATATGAAAAGTTGTTGGAGAAGCACAACTGGTCTGGCATCACTGGCAGACAGGAAGCAATTCCAGTGGTGACCCTTCTTCAGAACTGACAGCATCGTGGAAAAAGTGATTTGTCTGCTGATGACAGTTTGTGGGGAGATGAATCCCAGAGAGAAAGAAAGATTAGGTAGACAAATGCATGGGTTTGGAAGAAGAAAAGCTAGATAGATAATAATGGGGCCATTGAGTAGGTGAGAATGGGTTGGCTGTTCTGAAAGCAGCCCATGTCACGACAGGCAGGACCGGGGTGTGGGGGAGGGTAAAAGACATGGAAGATGGTGTTCAGGCTCTAAAATTAGTTAGCTAATGTTTCTGTCAGCTCCCAGTCATATCAGCCATATTTACAGAAATATTACACTGCTTTCTTGCCAGTCTGTCTCATATGCTCAACCGATTCAATTCAGAAAAGAGTCAAGAAGGATTCAAATCAGTGAAAGGGAGTCACTGTTCTAACATTGATTGCTGCTAGTTTTCTTCAATTACCTGCTTAGTTGCAAATCGTGGGAGTTATAATTGGAGTCAGTGATATTGCACTGTTTTCTTGCCAGTCTGCCTCATATGCTGAACAGGTTGAACTCAGAATAGAAGATAACAAAGTGTGGAGCTGGATGAAGGGTCTAGGCCCGAAACATCAGCTTTTGTGCTCCTGAGATGCTGCTTGTCCTGCTGTATTCATCCAGCTCCACACTTTGTTATCTTGGTTTCTCCAGCATCTGCAGTTCCCATTATCACTGAACTCAGAATAGAGCTGGGAAGGATTCAAATCAGTGAAAGGGAGTCACTGTTCTAACATTGATTGCCACAAGGCTTTCTTTGATTACCTACTTTATTGCAAATAACAAGTTATAATTGGAGCCAATGACCGAGGGAGTCAGTAACATTGCAATAGCAACAGCTTACACCTGTATCACATCACCACCTCTGTAAAATGTCCCAAAGATTGGTTTAATGGACATTGTATGTAAATATTCAATTGGCTACGTGGGTGTCCTACTGGTGGTAGCTACTTGTTAAAAAAAAGAAATAAAACAATGTCATGGTCATTTTAGTGGTGGGAAGACACTCAGTTGTGAGTGAAAAAAAGTCCCAAAGATTTTAGGACTGAATTCCAGCAGATTAGGGACTGGGTAGCTTCCAGGCAAAGCTACTGACAGGATACGTTGAGAATCGGTGTTCTACAAGAGGCCAGTATTTGGAATTTAGATGAATGGGAGGTGATGTTATTGAAACATATTGGATTCTTAAGGGGCTTGACAGGATAAATGCTGAGAGGATGTTCCCCCTCACGGGAGTGTCAAGGACCAGAGGGTATAGCCTCAGAATTAAGGGGCACCAATTTAGTAGTAAGATGAGGAGGAATTTCTTCTCTCAGAAGGTTGTGAGTCTTTGGAAGTCCTTGCCACAGAGAGCTGTGGTGGCAGAGTCCATGTGTATATTTAAGACTGAATCAGATAGATTTTTGACCAGCCAAGGAATCAAGGGTAACAGGGGAAGAACAGGAAAAGCCATGGCCCTATGGAATGATGGAACAGGATGAATGGTCTACCCCTGTTCCTACTTTTTACTGTTCATTCATGGGAAGTGGATATTGCTGGTAAGGCCAATATTTATTGTCCATCATAATTACCAGAACATAGATGTGAATCAACCAGGTTGCAGTGGGTCTGGAGTCACATGTAGGCCAGACTAGGTAAGGATGGCAGTTTCTTTCCCTAACCAGATGAGGTTTTTTTTCCAGCAATAAACTATGATTTCATAGCCATCATGAGGCTCTTGATTCCTAATATTAAAAAAAACTGAACTCAAATTTTACCAGGATGTGAACACAGAAAATTTGCTAGCTCGCTGGTTTAAAAGTCTAGCAGTAATAGCACTAGCCATCACCTTCTCAAGTTTCTGTTGGTCTTAGGATAGGAGGGGCACAGGGAATTTGGAATATTATAAAGCTGCAACAGGTTGTCATTCTAAGGAAGAGTGAGAACAACTTTAACAGCCAAGAAATAACATGGAGAAAGAGAAACAGAGAGAGATGCTCACAGTAGAGGGGCAGAGAGTAGCCTCAGACTGTAGTCCTAACCAAGTGGGACTATTAACAATCAGTGAGTGAGAGGATGAATAAATGCTCACCCTTGCTTTAAAATGCCTGAATTGTCTCAATTTTTGCAATTGTTTCCAAACTACACGCCTCTGAGACATAACCATGTCTCTCACCTTTTGGCATTTCTGATTAATGACTACTCCACTACCATCTGTGCTTTCAGCTGCAAAAGACTCCAGCCCTGGAATTAACTATCTGAACATCTGCACTTTTCCATCTCACATCCCTCCTTTAAAGATGCTCCTGAAAACCTCTCTTTGGCCACACTTTTAAACATCTGAGCCAAAATGGTGTTGCTCATTGATACATCCTGTTCGATAATGGTCTGCAAAGTGGCTTGCACGATGCTAGAGGAGCTGCGGAAACCCAATTTACTACTTTTGTTTCGAACTGGTAGTCTTTGCTGTTAGCCGGGGCACTGAACAGGTGGAGCTTGGGTCTGGCCCAGAAATTGTTAAATTTGAAGATATCCTTTGGCCCAATTTCTCGCTGGTCAAGACAATTCTAATTTCCAGTGTGGATACGTGGTAATTATGGGGACGTTGAGGAGACACCCTCATGCCACGTATTGAAGGAATTGTTCCAGAAGTGGAAAACTCCAATTGCTGGAATGCTCTGAATGTCTTCATTTAAAATGGAGACTTTGGATGGTTCAGATGAAATTAACAAAATAGTTACTCAGGAAAGCTTACACGATTGTATATCTACTCTAACTCCTGAATAAATATCAAATAAAACCTCAAACTTACCTGATAACCATCTACCACACCTCTTATGGACCCCTTGCATCTTAGACCTTGACCTGACATCCCCCATGACCCAAAATTCCTGGGTCCCTCAAACTGCTCTGACCCTGTTGGCCCCATTCCACCACTCTGGAACCATCACCCCCAGCTCCTCTCTGGATAAGATGTCATTTACCCTGCTTCAGAACCACTGACTTCCTGTCCCACTCTGGACCTAACCATCATCATTCTTGTTTTCCCCCACCCACCCCACTTCTAGTCATGACATCCTCTTCCCAAGCCCCAGAACCAACCAGCCTTCGCATTTGAAGAGCTGATCAAACTTGTTCTATGCCTGACCTGCTCCGCCCATTCCACTCTATGGCACAATTGGCTTCATCTCTGGAATCAAAATCCCCTCCCCAACAAATTCCCCCAGCTACCAGATCCGATCCCACCCCCACATCTTCATTGCACACACTAACAGGACACATTTCTCCCACAAACTCTGACCTACACCAAACATCACCTCCTTTGGCTTACCCCATTCCTGCCTTGCACTCTGGCATCCTCCCCTTCCCCTACCCCCATGCTGGACTCACTGACCATTTGCCACTCTCCTATCTGCAGCCCACTTTTGTCACTCAGTCTGTGACCTGGTCTGGACCTGCCAGCTTCCACTTCACCCCCTGCAATTCCCCATTTCCCTGCTCCGCCTTTCTCGTTCTGGATCTGCCCCCTGCACCCCAAGTGCCAACAGCCCCAGCAGCATCAGAGCCAGACAGGGGCAGTTACCTCATTGAAAGGGCCCCATGGGTCCCTGGATATGGGTGGGTAAGGGTACATTAAGTGGGGTGGGGTAGGTAACTTTGGGCGTGGCAGAAAGTAGGAGAGGGGATGGTGAGAGTGGTTGAAGGTTGGATTTTGGAAACAATACTGAACGAAAGGGGAGCCGAATACTGCCTGGTTCCTGATGGCCCTGAGGACCCTCAAGAGGTAGGACTGCCCCCACTCCCCACCACTACAGCATTCTATACTTTTGCAACATTTATAGATAAGGACTGGCCATGCCAACATTATGATAGCATGTGCAGAGCAATATTGGGCTTATGCGAGATCTGAACAGACTCAGTTGAGTTGTTATTAGAGGGTGGTCTGTTGGTTATTATATTATGGGAAGTGGACTGGTGGGGCTGGACCATGCGCCCATTCTACGTAATTTGCCTTCACCGCTATTTGAAACACACCTGCCAGGGGCATTTATCCTGTTGAAATCTTTAAAGACTTCCATGAGAAAGACTTCTACATATAAAGAATTTTAAAAATTTGGAAACCATAGGAAACAGAAATTAGGAGCAAGAGGAGGCTATTCAGCCTTAAAAGACTTCTCTACTATTCAATATGGTCATGGCTGATCATGTATCTCAATAGTATATTCCCACTTTATCCCCATAATCTCATGATGCCTTAATATATAAAAATGCATCATTCTCTGTCTTGAATATCTTCAGAGACTTGGTCTCTGTAGTTTTCTGTGCTATTTCCTAAATAGCTCACGCTGTATCCAAGGAAAGTGACCTGGGAAATTCTCTTCCACAGCAACAGTTAATGATCGGCCATTTGTGGACTTTAAGATCTATCTTTGACAGAGCTTCCTTTGCACCAAGTGTTAAATGATATGGAGCAAGGGCAAGTGTGAAGTTTGGCTAGAGTTGAAACATTGTCTTATTGAATGGTGGAGTAATCTGAAGAGACTGAATGGCCTCCACTTGATTGGATGTAGGAGAACACTGACAGAGCAAGAAAGAGAAAGATATACTCCCTGAGAAAGAGAGACCAAAAGACTGACAGAAAGCTTAACTCTCATGGAAGACAAATAAACTAACAGAAGAAAATACCAATGGAGCAAAATTCTGGGAGAGAATTGCCACTCGATGTGAAGGGTTTCAGTTGACACTGCATTTAAAGCTTACTCTCTGAAGGAACATTTGATTTTCTAAGACATAAAAGCAGATATAGGCCATGCAGCCTGTCAGGCCTTGTCTGCCATTCACAGCTGATTTGATAATCCTCAAGTCCACTTGCCTGCCTTCTCTCCATGAATCCGTGATTGGTTGAGTAATTAAAATCTGTCTACTTCAGCCTTGAATATACTTAATGACCAGCCTCAACAGCCCTCTTTGGTAAAGAAATTCCTCCATGTCTCCACCTGAAATCTGAAACCCCATATTTTGAGATTCTGCAAGGCTGTCTGAATAAAATTCAACCGAAAAAATGGACCGTGTGCCTTCTTAGTGTGAGATCATCGACGATGCAAATCCTATAGATGCCTGAACCTTTACCTAGATGCTTTCTTACTTCACTGGTGGACAATTAAATTAGAAGTGACGGGGTCAGGACAGGGTTATTGACTGTATTTCATTCAATGGAAAGTGACTTCTAGTGCGCTCTGTGGAACAATTGATTTATTGGACATCAATTTTGAGGCTGTATGAATGGCAGTGCTAAGATGGGCTTTTTGTGAGGTTGAGCATGAAATTTCTCCTTTGTAGAGCTTGTTGCCTTGCTACTTGTCTATTTCCACACAGTCAACACATGTGCACAAATGCATATTCATGGATACCTGATTGCGATATACATTACAAAGAAGGACAGAATGAATACTATTCTGTTCCCCTTGTGGGGTGCCTATAAACAAAAAAGATATTTATTTTTACAGGAGAATTTTTCTTGTTTGTGGAAATTTATTTGTTAAGGTGGCTCACAGCACAGGCACTTTTGAATTTAATGTAGAGTGTTACTTAGCCTCACATTCAATCATTGAAGTGGCCAAACATAACTTTAAACACAGCCACTTGTGAGAGATATATTAAGGAGACTAGAGTTTCATGCTGAGGAACACATAAAGCAGAAACAGCATTACTAACAGATAATTGAACCTAAGAATTCAAGAGGCTGGAGTTTAGAGTTGTAGAGTTCTTTAAAGTTGGAGACTCAGTGATGGTTTTTGGTCAGAGGCAATGGGGGCTGCAGATGCTGGAGAATCCGAGATAACAAAGTGTGGAGCTGGATGAACACAGCAGGCCAAGCAGCATCTTAGGAGCATAAAAGCTGACGTTTCAGGTCTAGACCCTTCATCAGAAAGGAGGTGAACAGTTTACCATAGAATTCTGGATCGGTGGCTCAGTGGTTAGCACTGCCGCCTAACAGCGCCAGGGACCTGGGTTTGATTCTCCCCTCTGGTGACAGTCTGTGTGGAGTTTGCACATTCTTCCTGTGCCTGGTGGGTTTCCTCCGGGTGCTCTGGTTTCCCCCCACAGTCCAAAGATGTGCAGGTTATGTGTATTAGCCATGCTAAAGTACAACAGTCCAACACCAGCACCTCCACATCATGGCCTGCATTAGCCATGGCAAGCCTGCACATCTGTGGAATGTTGGGCACTGTTGGGATTCCATGATTCTATGAATTGAGCATGGCCAATGGTTTTTGGGTGTGTTTGTGGGCAGAGCAACAGTTGGTTCTTCCAAATGATTTCAAGTTCTTTCACAAAGTAGGTTTCAAGAAAGTGTTTTTATTAAACCTTGGACAGCCCTGTTATTATTCAGGAGTCTGTTACTGCTCCCTTCAGCTATCATTAACACTAGGGTGATTCACAAACTTAGAATGCATCTATGCTTCTCCAGACTTCTGAAGGAACTTGAGTCACATGGTGTTGGCCACTATCAGATAATGGGCCACACTCCTCTTAAAAACCTTTCATAATAGCTTCCAAAACTCTGGCTAGCTGTGTTGGTAATTGGGCTCTCCTCAAGCTTATTTTAACTCAACATTCCGTATTTTGTTTTTCTGATGAAGCATAAGACCAAGCTGTGTTACAGGAGTAACTTGGGGGTCAGTTAGCTGGATGGCTGGTGTGCGATTGATGTAATTGATGCAGAATCTCTTCTTGCGCTGTTTGAGGTTATCATGAAAGTCATGTCTTCTCAACATCACCTCTCATCTATAGGTTGGTGACCCTCAGTTTAATCTCAGTACCAGTGACGTCTCTTAATGAAAGAGCAGCCACATGATCCCCTCAGACTATGACATCAAGATTCATTGGGTGCCACATTGCCCTATTTAAAAAAAAAATGTTCAAAACTAGGATTTTCTTCTTAGAAGGAATGAAAACTAGCCTCCGGATGGAGATGATCGATGTCATGAGTATCTGTCCCATAGCCACTCACCAAAAGGGTTCAGACAACTGATTAACACAGCAGAGATGGCCAGCTCCCAAAATAATGTATATCCGTTCTGAAAAAAGGATATCTGAATCCAAAATGTTAACTCTGCTTTCGCTCCAGTTTTTTTCAGTAACTCCTGATTTTGCTTCTGATTTCCAGCATCCGCAGTGCTGTTTCTTTGTTGTGTAATGAATATCGAAGGGGAGAGGAGGATCCGAACAATGTGGGGGTGGGGGCAGCGAGCCACCATCTTCATGTGGGAAAACCAGGGGTTCCCTGACATCAGCCTGAGGCAAGAGCAAAGGAAGCTGCAACAAAAGACTGCAAGCCATCTGAGATGTAGGAGTATGTGGTCTCTGCTCCTCCATTCTACAGATTGGATTCAGAATTAGCGCAATATTCTCATTTTGTAGATTGTACACTTCCCTCTTTTGCCTAATTATCTAACATATTATACCTAAAATGCAGCTTCTCAACAAACGGAATATCAGAAAATTGCTACAGTAGTCGACTGCCTATTATCAGATAACTGTTACTGTGAACCCCTAAACTCAAATACTGTAGGCCCTATAGTCTGTGGCCATTCTCCTGAAGGGACACAGGAAAACGACAATCTATAACATCCTCCCTGCTCCTCTTTATGACATACACAAAAATACATATTTATCTGTCCTCTCCTTAAGGAGGCTATTAGTCTACGTTTGTTGACTTAGTTCACAATGGAAACAGAGCAAGACTTACCATTGGGTCAAAATCCTGGAATTCCCTCCTTAATGGCACTGTGCATGCACCACACCCCAAAAATTGCAGCTGACCAATTGCAGTAGGAATGGACAATAAAATTCTCACCCATCCAGCGATGCCCACATCTTATATATGATTTAAAATCAAAAGATGCAACTGGACGCTTTGATGAGAAAATTATTTCACCAGAATAGTCTAATGTCCATCCCCTGTTTAAATATCTGGTAGAAATGCCTCCAACTCATGGACCTTGGCTCCCACCCCTTCTCAGTGCAATCCAGGTGCAATATCAACTAATACTTCAAACCTTTAATGACTCTAGCTTGGGAGATGGTGGTGTGGTGGTCATAGCGCCAGTCAGTAGCCCAGCCTAATGATTTGGAGCCATGATTTCAAATCCCACTGATGAAATTTAAGTTCATTTGGTGAATCTAGAATCAAAAGCAAATCCCTGTAATGCTGTGGATAACATTATCATCAGTTGTTGGAAAGTCCCATCCAGTTTACTGACTGCCTTTCGGAAGGAAGCCTGCTGTCCTTAGCTTCTCTGGCCTACTCCATATTGACAGCTATGTGCTGGACTCTTAACTGCCCTCTGCTCTAACAAAGCGCACAGTTCAAAGGTAATTAGGGATGGGCAGCAAATATGCCTTTGATGATGACACCCGCCCCGTGAATGAATAAATGTAACTGATGCTATAAAAATGCAAGTTTTACTGTTTCCATTGTGAGAAGGGAGGTGAACTGATATAAAACAGAAATCTGGCACGGTGGCTCAGCAGTTAGCACTGCTGCCTAACAGCGTCAGGGACCCAGTTTCGATTCTCCCCTCTGGTGACAGCCTGTGTGGAGTTTGCACATTCTCCCTGTGTCGGGTGGGTTTCCCCCGGGTTCTCTGGTTTCCTCCCACAGTCCAAACATGTGCAGGTAAAGTGTATTAGCCATGCTAAAGTACAGCAGTCCAACACCAGCACCTCCACATCATAGCCCGCATTACCCATGGCTAGCCTGCACCTCTGTGGGAATTTGGGCACTGATGGGATTCCATGATTCTATGAATTTCCAATGGCCAATCCACCTAACCTGAACATCTTTGGACTGTGGAAGGAAACCCACGCAGGCACAGGGAGAAGGTGCAAACTCCACACAGACAGTTGCCTGAGGATAGATTTGAAAACATGCCCCCAGCACTGTGAGGTGAGACTTTGGGCTATTCAGTATATTCAAGGCTGACAGATTTTTAACCAGTGAGGGAGTCAGAGGCTATGAAGAAAAGGCAGGAAAGCACAGTTGAAGATTATCAGATTAGCCACGGCCTCATTAAATGCAAGAGTAGACTCAATGAGCACTGGAAGGCGACAGCTTGGAGGGTCAAAGCAGAAATGAAAAATTCAGAGAAAACAGAGGCAAGTGAATAGCGTCCCTGCCCGGCCAGCAGTTAGCCTCTGCAGCAGGAGTAACAGACATTGCCAAGCTAAAGCCTCAACAGACCATCATGGTGCAAGCCATCATTTTACAGGACTGAAGCTGCCAAAGAAAGTTGCCAGATGGGAAGAGATGAGTACCTTACTGCGGGACATGTGTATCACACATGCTGCCAGGAGAACAGGAGTTAAAACGTAGGAGAACAAGATCTATCGGCGCAGAACATTTCTTCAATTCCTGAGAGCTCTCAATAGGCTAGGCAATGCAATACAATACAATCCATTTTAAACCACTCAACAATACCCATTCAAGCTGTAAATCAAATAAAGAATTAATTATAGAAAATGTCGGATTCGATTGGTGCAAGGAGGTCTTTGAAAATGACCGAACACACAAACTGGCTTTACGCCATCTTAAACAGATTGATCCACTTCCTGCCCCCAAACCCCACCCACAAACCACAACTGCACCTCCCCCCACACCCCACAAACCACAACTGCACCTCCCCCCACACCCCACAAACCACAACCCTTCAGCATGGCCACCAGCTTGCAGTTTTCGAGCTGTGGTAAATGGAGCAGCTATAATATTTATCACTCTCTTCCTGATAAAATCACATTCAAATGACTATATCTACCGACTGAGTGGAGAGAGAAAAATATTTGCCATATTTTTGTTGTCCCCTCTTAGCACAAGGTGGAATGGTGCCTGATATGTAAAAAATGTCACTTGTTTGTGCTGTTGGGCCAAGCTTACATTGGGAGAAGTAAGTAACCTGCAATCTGGTGGCAGAGTTCTCTAACAGGCCACCACCAAGTGCCACTCAGTTAACGGGGTGCTTTCTGAAATCAATGCTTATGTAGAAGACACAGCCATTAATATTGATTGGTGCCATGCCAACAGATCAAAACCCAAAGTAGCATGGATGTTGTTAAATTTTAACTCCAAACTGTGTTTCTTTTGAATAAAGAAGTCTGCCTCAGTCAAAAATGACTCCAGGTGCAAATGTAGACTGTCAGGCAAAGTTCTTGTGTGGGACACATAGAATGTCACACCTGCAGAGTGTCAGGGAAACATCCAACAGAAAGAGAGAAATGTAACAGGAAGAGATCATGAGGCAGCTATTCCCCACCCAGCCCAGCCCCCTCCCCCAACACCTCAGCTACCTTTTACAGAATCTTTGAGTCTTGGCCTTCCTGGCATACACAGTAAAGGTGTTAAATCGAAATACTAGTCTGCATGGATTGCATAGAAACATAGAAGCAGGAGTAGGCCATTCAGCCCTTCCAACCTGCTCCACCATTCAATATGACCATGGCTGATCATCCAATTGTCTAGCCTGTTCCTGCTTTCCCTGCATGTCCTTTCATCCCTTTAGCCCTAATAATTAGATCAAACTCCTTTCTGAATACATTCAATGTTCTGGCCTTAACCGCTTTTTGTGGCAGTGTATCCCATAGGCTCACCACTTTCTGGGTGAAAAAATTTCATTCTTAAATAGATTACCCTATCTAAGGACTACAACCTGGTAATCTGGAACACCTTTTCTGGTCTTGTTATAATCTTACAGGTTTCTATGAGATCCTACCGCCCCTCCACCATTCTTGTCAACACCAGTTAGTATAGCCCTAACAGTCCAAACTTGCTACATCAGTCCTACAATTCCAAGAATTAGTTTAGCAAGCCTTCATTGCATTCATTTCATACCAGGACACCATTCCTGAGATAAGGAGACCAAAACTACACTCAGTACTCCAGGTGTGGTCTCACCAATGTCATGGACAATTGCAGCAAGACATCTCTACTCCTGTATTCAAATCCAACATATCATTTTGCCTTCTTCATCCTCAGCTGTGCTTGCATGCTTATTTTCAGTGACTGGTATACAAGAATATCCACATTTCATTTCACCACCCCTTTTCCAATTTATTATTGTTCAAATATTACAATAATCTGCCTTCCTAAGTCCAAGTCTATCGGCTCATGGGTGTGTGGGCGTGGGGGTCACATCTCTGGGAACAACCATTTAAACACTATTGCATTGCAGGTCAAAGAAAAGAGAAAGACTCTCTCTCTCAGACTAAGGGCAGCCATCCAGCTGGAGCTGAAAGAAATCAGGCCAAACTCTCTCCATGATTCCCTTGTTCGCTCCACACTGCCCTCCAACCCCACCATACCTGGCACCTTCCCCTGCAACCGCAGGAAATGCTACACTTGTCGTCACACCTCCTCCCTCACCCCTATCCCAGGCCCCAAGATGACTTTCCATATTAAGCAGAGGTTCACCTGCACATCTGCCAATGTGGTATACTGCATCCACTGTACCCGGTGTGGCTCCCTCTACATTTTGGAAACCAAGCAGAGGCTTGGGGACCGCTTTGCAGAACACCTCCGCTCGGGTCGCAATAAACAACTGCACCTCCCAGTCGCAAGCCATTTCCACTCCCCCTCCCATTCTTTAGATGACATGTCCATCATGGGCCTCCTGCAGTGCCACAATGATGCCACCTGAAGGTTGCAGGAACAGCAACTCATATTCCGCTTGGGAACCCTGCAGCCCAATGGTATCAATGTGGACTTCACCAGCTTCAAAATCTTCTCTTCCCCCACCGCATCCCAAAACCAGCCCAGTTCGTCCCCTCCCCCCACTGCACCACACAACCAGCCCAGCTCTTCCCCTCCACCCACTGCATCCCAAAACCAGTCCAACCTGTCTCTGCTTCCCTAACCTGTTCTTCCTCTCACCCATCCCTTCCTTCCACCCCAAGCCGCACCTCCATCTCCTACCTACTAACCTCATCCAACCTCCTTGACCTGTCCGTCTTCCCTGGACTGACCTATCCCCCCCCCCACCCCCCACCTCCCCATCTATACTCTCCTCTCCAACTATCTTCTTTTCTCTCCATCTTCGGTCCGCCTCCCCCTCTCTCCCTAATTATTCCAGAATCCTCACCCCATCCCCCTCTCTGATGAAGGGTCTCGGCCCGAAACGTCAGCTTTTGTGCTCCTGGGATGCTGCTGGGCCTGCTGTGTTCATCCAGCCTCACATTTTATTATCTTGGATTCTCCGGCATCTGCAGTTCCCATTATCACAGGCCAAAAGAAGTTCAGGGAACCTACTGAGAGCAGAATGTTGGAATCAACAATTCAACTACTCATGTCAAACACTACTGTAATATCCAAAACAATGGCCATACTGTTCAGTAATCTAAACAGTTCTGACACTGACCTGTATAGATTTTTAAACTTTCATGTTTTTGTTTTCAACTCTTATTTCTGTCTTGTGTGCATTTGCATTGAGTTGCTTTCCGCTTTTAGTAATTAATAAACTTGTTCTTTTGTTAACCTGAGAATGTCTATTATGGACCAGAGCAGTGCCCCTCAAAGTATTTTAAGAACGCAGTTTAGGACCTAACTTTTTATTATTTTAAAGACAAACGTTTTATCCTATTGTTCACTATTGTACACTATTTTAAAGTTTCATGTTCCAGATGCAATGCAACTGATCAAGCTACTCGATGTTAAGCAAAACACAATTTATTCAAACACTATAGTTAGAATACAACAAAATAAAGAGGAACTTCGAATAACTTAATTCCGTTGGAAAACTTAATAGAATATTAGATGATTTTACTACTAAACAATAACTTTTCCAATATAGTAACATCCCATAAACAAAGCATCAGCAAAAGGTAAATTCAGAAAACAGAACTGTCTCACATATGACACCCATAGCCGAGGAGCAAAAAACATCTAGAGAAAACTCAGAGAAAGAGTATAGCAGTCAAGAGATTCACTGCCTTCCAACCCTGCAGAGGCCCAGCAATAACTAGGAAAAATAATTTTAAAAACCCTGGATCTGTGAGAGCCTGACCATGCTCACTCAGGCTACTTCTATTGTTCCAACTTTAAAAAAACCTAAGGAATCACAACTTGTTTGCCTTCTCATAGATTGCTGTCTACTCCTGTCCCCCAACTTCTCTCTAAAAGAAATCAGGACACCACAGTTTCACATCTGTCTAAATTGGCTCCTTTTAATTCCTACATTTTATTTGAGTTTGGGAGATATGTATCCACAAGGGAAGGGACCCTTTTTTTAAAAAAATTAACTTTGTTTTGAACAACCATACAAGTTGGTGAATAATGAAAAGGAGTCAGTACACCACTTCTCACCTAGGAGCTTAACGGTTCGAGATAACCGGACTGGGGAGATTGTAAACTGGGGAAGCATGCCTGGGAACCAGTTGTAACAACGGTAAGCTTCGGCAAACAGCAATGTGCAAAGCGATCAGCTAGTCTGTTTCAGTGATTTTTTAAATTCAACCATGGGATGAGGGCTTTGCTGACTAGACCAGCGTTTATTGCCCATCCCTAACTGCCCAGGGGGGTAGTTAAGAGTCAGCCACATTGCTGTGGGTCTGGAGTCACATATTGCCAGACCAGCTAAGGATGGCACTTTCCTTCCCCAAAAGGACATCAGTGAACCAGATGGATTTTTCCGACTGTTGACAATGGATTCATGATCATCATTACTCTCTCAGATATTTACTGAATTCTAATTCTACCATCTGCCATGACAGGATTTGAACCTGGGTACCTAGAACAATACCTGGGTCTCTGTACTAACAGACCAACAATAATGCCTATAAGCCATCATGATGATGAAGAGATGACTATTGGCCATGCTCCTCGACAAATAGTGAAAGGGAAACCTTTACCTGCACCTTAGAGGGCATCATGGGTTTCAAATCCTCTCCGAACGATAGCTCATAGCCATTGCAGCACTCTTTCAGAGTTATTCTGGGAACGCCAACCTAGATTTTCTGAAGTGGGATGTCAACAACAGCAACCTTCTGTCTCTGAGGTGTGTCTCCTGCTTCCTGAAATACAGAGTGAAATCTCAATTTTGCAGAGAATTGTATTCCTCCAACATCTTTGCTCAGAGGAAAAAACGGTTAGAGATACTTCATCAATGGAAGCTAAATCAGAGGAGATGCCTGCGAATATGATGGGAAATGTTTTCGATATGGAAGAGAAAAGAGCACAGCAAGAACCTCAGAAAGTAGAGCCTACGTAAGTGTTGTTTTTGTGGCCAATGGTGGATGGTGAGATGTCTAAAAAGCTGGAACGGAGGAATTGAAAACAATGCACGAGGAACTATGGGCCTGGTGGAGCTGGCAGAGAATAGCAGTGAAGGAAAGTCTTCAGCCTTTCTGGATAATTTCTTATGCAACATAAGAGTAAAGACTGGGGTCTGTTCAGTTCACTGCTGACCAACCTGTCAGTCACATGCCGTTGGAAATGCAGCGATCAATTTTCATCAACACATTCATACAGAAGCTACTCAAGCAAACCTCATCCACAGCGACTTTAGGGAGATCATAGACGCAGAATATCCTTGCTTTTTCTCAGAACGCTATATTTTATATTTGCCGTAGCCCACATTATGCTTTGAATACTTCTCCAAAATCTATTGCATTTGCATTTTAGTGAATCAGCACTGCCTGCTCTCATCACATGTCCAGGCAATCTGCTTCAGAAATTGACCGCTGCATAATGATTCCTTAGTCTCCCCTTGGTGAAGTATTCCTGCTGGACTATTAATCTGTGTCTTAGTATTAATCTGGGGACCTGGGCTTGAATCTCACCATGAATTCCATTAAAAAATAAATCTGGAATTAAAAGGTAAATGATGACCATGAGGCCATTGCAGACTGTCAGGGTAAAACCATTAGGAAACTGCCATCCTCATTTGGCCTGCTCTATATGTGACTCCAGACCCACAGCATTGCAGTTGACTTAACAGCCCTCTGGGCAATTCAAGATCGGTAATAAATGCTGGCCTAGTTGGTGACATCCATATCCTGTAAATGAATGAAAAGAAAGGTTGGCTTCAAATTTTTCTCCAGTGAACCCCTAGGCTCGGGTCTTCATTCACCAAGTCCCAAACTTTCTCAGAGATAACACAGTGCGGAGCTGGAGGAACACAGCAAGTCAGGCAGCATCGGATGAGCAGGAAAGTTGATATTTCAGGTTGGGACCCTTCTTCAGAAATGTGGAAGGGGGAAAGAGCTTAGAAATAAATAGAGAGGAGAGGGGATGCTGGGGAAGGTAGGTGGGATGGTGATAAGTGAGTGCAGGTAGGCAGTGGTTGGGATTGGTCAGTGAGGTGGGGGGGAATAGGTGGGAGAGAAGATGGACGGGTTGTGTCAGGTCAAGAAGATGGGATGAGAGGGAGGATTGGTCATGGGATGAGGCCAAGGGTGGGGAAGGTTTGAAACTGGTAAAGTCCACATTGATACCATTGGATTTTACGGTTCCAAGGCAGGATATGAGGTGCTGTTCCTCCAGTTCCCAGGTGGCATCATTGTAACACTAGAGGAGGCCCAAGATGGACATGTCGCCCAGGGAGTGGGAGGGGAAGTTGAAGTGGTTCGTGACGGGAAGTTGTTATCGTTTGTCATTAACTGAATGCAGGTGCTCTACAAAGCGATCCCCGAGCCTCCGCTTCGTCGTACCGATGTAGAGGAGCCCACATCAGGAGCAGCGGATGCAGTAGACAACATTAGCTGACATGCAGGTGAACATCTGTCTGATGTGGAAAATCTTTTTGGTTCCTTGGATGGAGGTGAGGGGGGAGGTGTGGGGGCAAATGTAGCTCTTCCTGAGGAGTTGGGGGAGAGCGTGGAGCAGACAAAGGAGTCGCAAAGAGAGCTGTCCCTATGGAAGGCAGTTAGGGGTGGGGAGGGAAAAATGTCTTCGGTTGTGGGGTCAGATTGCAGATGGCGGAAGTCGCAGAGAATGATATATTGAACCCGAAGGTTAGTGGGGTGATACGTGAGGACAAGGGGGATTCAGACATTGTTTTTGTTGTGGGGAGGGGGTGCAAGGGCTGAGGTGTGGGAAACGCAAGAGGTGCGTCCGAAAGCATTTTTGACCACTGAAGCGGGGAAGCTGTGGTCCTTGAAATACGAGGACATCTGGGATGTCCAGGAGTGGAACACCCCAACTTGGGAGCAGATGTGGTGGAAGTGGAGGAATTGTGGAGGAGGGGATCACATTCTTGAAGGAAGGTGGGTGAGAGGAGGTGTAGTCCAGGTAGCTGTGGGAGTCGGTGGGCTTGTAATAGGTATCAGTTTCGAGCAACAACATGTTACCTGTGGCATGCACGTGGAAGAGCCTTTGCACATTTTGGAAACTATAAAGGTGGAGATCCCAGGTGGAGCAAAACGTACTGCAATGATGGAAGTCAACAGACCATTAAGCGGGGCAGGGTGTGCCCCTTTCTCGCTCTGAAAGTACAGGTCTGTCGAATCACATTGTGTGCAGAGAAGGAAGGATAATTTACAACATACCAAATAACGAATAATGAGAGGGCTAACATGAGCAAAGCTGAAACAGGGAGTCAGTTTAGCTCCAATAGTGCAATCATTACAAGGCACCAACTCCTCACGCACACAGATGGCTGGGATTCAAACGCCCATCTGCACAGGACGAAGGTTATTAGATTTCTAGCATTTTTAGTGATTTGCTTTTGTATCTAATGATTATACCTAGGTTTGCAACTTAAATCTCCTGCAGTTTAAACACTGACAAAAAAAACAGAAATACAGATGTAACAAGGTGTTGGGCTGGATGAACACAGCAGGCCAAGCAGCTTCAGAGGAGCAGGAAAGCTGATGTTTCGGGCCTAGACGCTTCTTCAGATTTTCTGTACTCATCCAGCTCTATACCTTGTTACCTCAGATTCTCCAGCATGTGCAGCTCCTACTATCTCAGAAATACAGATGTGACAGCAGTTGTCTAAGCGACTATCAATAGGTTTTCCTGTGTTGCAGAACTACACATCAATAGTTGTTTGGTAGAACGTCTGTCACAGTTCAACATATCGCTAAACTAAAGCAAATACAGAATGCTGGAGAAATTCAACAAGCCTGGCAGCATCTGTTAATGTTTCAAGTTGAATATGACTCATCTTCATAACTGCCGAGGTAGAATATTAACTGGACATTATCGTTTGTTATCTGTGGGAGCTTGCTGTGTTCAAATTTGCTGCTTGGTCTCCTACTTTACAACAGCAACTGCACTTCAAAAGTACTTTCTTGGCTGCAAACTGTGAAACATCCACTGATTGTGAAAAGTGCTATAAGAATGCTATTCCTTCTTTCTTATATTGAATTCCCACCGTTTTTATTTCAAACAGTGCTTCAAATTTCATCCTGATTTTCAAGTGGCACAGCAAGTAAGCCACTGTTGGTAGGGCAGATGGCGAAACTCCAGGGTGGTGTGTTGCCTCCCTGGTGCCAGGGTCAAGGATATTCTGAAGGGGGAAGGTGAGCAACCGGAGATTGTAGTTCATATTGGTAGAAATGACACAGACAGGCAGAGAGATGAGATCGGCAAAAGGAGTTCAGGGAATTGAGTAGGAAGTTAAAAAGCTGGACTCTAGGGTTGTAATTTTGGGATTACACCCTGTGTCCCACGTAGTGAGGCTTGGAAGTGGAAGGTAGTACACTTTAATGGTGGCTTAGGATGGAGGGTTTCAGGTATGTCGATCATTGTAATGTCTTCCGAGGGAGATGGGGCCTGTACAAGAAGGACGGGTTGTGCCTAAACTGAATGAGCACCAATATCCTATCAGGGAGGCTTGCTAGTGTCACTCCAAATGATTTAAACTAGTCTGGCAGGTGGTGGGAACCGGAGCAGTAGGTCAGCAAATAAAATGACAAAGGAGGAGTCAGAGCCCAGGGCCAATAAGGCCAAGAGGAAGGACAGACTGGGAGAGGGTGCTGACCAAGCGGGACTGGCAGCATGGGATGTATTTATTTTAATGCAAGGTAAATGATAAAGTAAGGCAGATGAACTTAGAGACTGGATTAATAAATGTATCTATGATGTTGTAGATATTACAGAGATTTGGTTGAGAGGGGACAAGACCAGCTTCTTAATGTGAGATAACATGGTGTGAAGCTGGATGAACCAAGCAGCATCAGAGGAGCAGGAAAGCTTGACGTTTTTGGTTGGGACCCTTCTTCAGACTGGCTTCTTAACGTTCCAGGATTTAAATGTTTCAGGTGAGAAAGAGGTGGGGGAGTTGCATCACTCATAAGGGAGAATATCACGGATATACTGAGGAAGACACCTTGGAGGGCTTATCCAGCAAGGCCAGATGGATAGAGCTCAGGTATAGGAAGGGGGAAATCACCTTGATGGGGTTGTACTACAGGCCTCCCAACAGCCAGCTGATGACAGAAGAACAGATATGTGTATAGATTATGGAAAAATGTGAAAACAACAGGCTTATTG
The DNA here is from genome assembly GCF_030684315.1 of Stegostoma tigrinum. NCBI lineage: Eukaryota > Metazoa > Chordata > Chondrichthyes > Orectolobiformes > Stegostomatidae > Stegostoma > Stegostoma tigrinum. The sequence goes on from NC_081357.1 coordinate 16,274,735, forward strand.
TGGTGGGTGTTTTTAACTTCCTCTACGTTGACAGGGACTTACTTAGTGCCAGGGGCTTGAAAGAGAGGATTTTGATAGATGTGCCCAGGATGGTTTCTTGAAACAATATGTAAATTGTCCAACTTGAGAAGATTAGATTTAGATTAGATTGGATTCCCTACAGTGTGGAAACAGGCCCTTTGGCCCAACAAGTCCACACCGCCCCTTGGAACATCCCACCCAGACCCATCCCCCTATAACCCACACATCCCTGAACACTACGGGCAATTTAGCATGGGCAATCCACCTATCCCGCACATCTTTGGACTATGGGAGGAAACCAGAGCACCTGGAGGAAACCCATGCAGACACATGGGTGCAAGCTCCGCACAGTTACCCGAGGCCGGAATTGAACCCAGGTCTCTGGTGCTTTGAGGCTGCAGTGCTAACTACTGAGCCACCGTGCTGCCCCAAGACCTGGTAATGGGGAATGAACACAGCCAAGTGATCAAAGCTTCAGTGGGGAAGTGTTTTGGGAACAGTGATCATAATTCTGTAAGTTTTCAGGTATTTATGGATAAGGATAAAAGTAGTCCTTGAGTCATGAGGGAAGGCTAACTACCACAGTGTTCAGCAGGAAATAGCTGCTTCGGTAATCTGTCATGTGAGCATATTTTGAAGATCAGTTGATTAGACTTCAGGGCCAACGCATTTCTGAGAAAATGAAGGATATGGATGCCAAGATTCAGGAACCTTAGCTGAGAGGAGAAATTTAGATCTTAGTGCGAAAGAAAACAGAGGCATACGTAAGGTTTAGGAAACTGAGGGCAGACAAAGCTCTCAAGGAATACAAAGCTAACAGGAAATAACTCAAACAAGAAATTAAGTAGGCTAAACAGGACCAAGAAATGTCTCTGGCAAACAGGATTAAGGAAAGGCCCAAGGTGCTCATGCAAATATAAGGATCAAGAGAGGAGCTAGGAAAAGTGTAAGTCCATTCAATGACAGAGGACAGAAATTATGCATGGAGCCAGAGGTAGTGAGTGCGACCCTGAACAAATGTTTTACATAGGTATTCACAAAGGAGAAGGACAAGGTGAATGGTAAGATTAGGAGGGAGGCTATGTCAATATTCAAGGTCATGTCAGGATAACAAAGAAGTAGGTATTGGGTGTTCTAAAAGCATTAGGTCCCCTGGGCCTGATCCTATCTATCCCAGAGTGGTGAGGGAGGCATTTGGCAATGTGTTGGGGCCTTGTACAAAATCTTTGTACCCTCTTTAGTCACAGGAGAGGTTCCAGAGGATGGCAGAATATCCAGTTATTCCTTTGTTTAAGAGCAACAGGGATAATCCGTGGTAGAGAAATTAGTGGAGAAGATTATTTGGGATAGGATTTGCTAACATTTGGAAAAATATGAACTTCGTAGAATAGAATCCCTACAGTTTGGGAACAGACCTTTTGGCCCAACCAGTCCACACTGACCCTTGGAGCATCACATCCAAACCCCTGTAACCCACCTAAGCTACACCTCCATGAACACTATGGGGAATTTAGCATGGCCAATCCACCTAGCCTGCACATCTTCGGACTGTGGGAAGAGACTGGAACAGATGGAAGAAACCCGTGCAGCCATGGGGAGAACATGCAAGCACCACGCAGACAGTTGCCCAAGGCTAGAATCGAACCTGGGTTCCTGGTGCTGTGAGACAGCAGTGCTAACCGCTGAGCCACCATGTTACCCAATATCAGCATGGCTTTTTCGCAGAGAAGTTCATGTCTTACAAAACTTGATTGTGTTTTTGAGAATGAAACAAAGATGATTGTTGAGTGTAGGATGGCAGTTGTTGTCTACATGGACTTTAGCAAGGCCTTTGACAAGGTCCCTCATGGCAGGCTGATACAGAAGATAACCTCATGTGGGATCCATGATGAGCTGGTAAGGTGGGTGCAGAACTAGCTTAGTCTTAGAAGACAGAGAGTAGATGTGGAAAGGTATTTTTGGAACTGGAGATCTGTGACCACTTGTGTTCCACAGGGCTCAGTGCTGCACCCCTGTTGTTTGTAATATGTATAAATGATTTGGAGGAGAATGTAGGTGGCCTGATTATACGTTTGCAGGCAACACAAGGATTGGGGGTGCTGTGAGTAGTGAGGAGGATTATCAGATGATACAGCAGGATATAGATAGGCTGGAGACATTGTCACAGAAACAGCAGATGGAGTTTAATCTGAACAAATGCTAGGTGATGCATTCTAAAAGATCCACTAGAAAAAGGAACGAAGAAGAATGAAAATTACAGCATAGGAACAGGCCCTTCAGGCCTCCGAGCCTGCACTGACATGCTCCCCGTCACAACTAAAACCTCCTACCCTTCCAGGGACCGTATCCCTCTATTTCCATCCTATTCACGTAATTGTCAAGACGCCCTTTAAAAATCACTATAGTATCCGCTTCCACTACCTCCCCCGGCAGCACGTTCCAGGCACCCACCACCTACTGTGTAAAAAAAACTTACTTTGTACATCACCTTTAAACCTTGCCCCTCACACCTCAAACCTATGGCCCCTGGTACTTGAGTCTTCCACCCTGGGAAAAAGCTTCTGACTGTCCTCTCTGTCCATGCCGCCCTTCATAAACCTGTACACCTCAATTAAGTTGCCCCTCAACCTTTGTCATTCTAGTAGGCACAACCCAAGTTCCTCCAATCTCTCCTCATAGCTAATGCCCTCCATACTAGGCAACATCTTGGTAAATCTTTTCTGCACCGTCTCCAAGTCCACCACATCCTTCTGGTAGGTAACCCAAATTGAACATAATCTTCCAAATGCAGCCTAAATAAGGCTCTATAAAGCTGCAATATTACCCGCCAATTTTTAAACATAATGCCCTGGCCGATGAAGGCAAATATGCCATATGCCTTGTTGACTACCTTCTCCACCAGCGTTGCAACTTTCAGTGACCTGTGTGCCTGTACACCCAGGTCCCTCTGCGTATCAGTATTCTTAAGGGGGTGGGAACCAAAGCAAAGGTGAATTGACTGAAAGGGAACTAGAGAATAGGACCAGTGATTTACAGAGGAAGAGCAGGCAGGGTGTGGTTGCTGATCAAAGTGGGTCTGGTGGACTGAAATGCATCTGTTTCAATGCGAGAAGTGTAACAGGTAAGGCAGATGAACTTAGAGCTTGGATTAGTGCTTGGAACAGCGAAGCTGTTGCAATTACAGAGATTTGGTTAAAGGAGAGATAGGATTGGCAACTTAATGTTCCAGGGTACAGATGTTTCAGGTTGGATTGAGGGGGATACAAAGGGGGTGGGGGAATTGCACTACTTGTTAAGGGGAATATCACAGCTGTATTGCGGGAGGATACCTCGGATGTCTCATACAGCAAGGCAATATGAGTAGAGCTCAGAAACAGGAAGGGAGCAATCTCAATGTTTGGGATTTACTGTAGGCCTCCCAACAGCCAGTGGGAGATAGAAGAACAGATACGTAGACGGTTTTTGGAAAGGTGTGAAAGTAACAGGGTTGTAGTCGTGGGTGATTTTAACTTCCCGTATATTGACTGGAACTCTGTACTTGAGTTTCGGATGGCGCAGATTTGTAAGGAGCATCCAGGAGAGCTTCTTGAGACAGGATGTGGATAGTCCAACTAGGAAAGGGGCCATACTGGACCTAGTACTGGGGAATGAGCCTGGCCAGGTGGTCTACATCTCAGTGTGGGAGCAGCTCAAGAACAGTGATCACAATTCAGTACTCTTTAATGATGGATAAAGATAATTATAATTGTCAGGTGAAAATGCTAAATTGGGGGAAGGCTAATTGCAACAATTTTAGGCAGGAACTGAACAACGTAAATTGGAGGAAAATGTTTGAGGGCAATTCAATATATGATATGTGGGAGACTTTCAAGTGTAGGTTGCTGGGAACTCAGGACCGGCATATTCCTGTAAGGATGAAGGATAAGTATGGCAAGTTTAGGGAGCCTTGGATAACAGGAGATATTGTGAACCTAATCCAAAAGAAAATAGAAGCATTTATCAAGACTAGGAGGCTGGGAACACAAGGGTCAAGGGTGGAATACAAGGAAAGTCAAAAGAAACTTAAGCAAGGAGTCAGGAGGGCTAAAAGGAGTCATGAAAAGTCATTGGCCAACAGGATTAAGGAAAATTCCAAAGCTTTTTATACATATATAAAGAGCAAGAGGGTAGCCAGGCAGGGGGTTGGTCCACTCATGGATAGGGAAGGGAACTTATATATGGAGCCAGAGGAAATGGGTGAGGTATTAAATGAGTACTTTGCATCAGTATTCACCATAGAGAAGGACTTGGTGGATGATGAGTCTGGGGAAGGTTGTGTAGATAGTTTGGGTCGCATTAAGATCGAAAGGGAGGTGGTATTGGGGTCATGAAAAACATTAAGGTCGACATGTCCTCAGGACCTGATGGGATAGACCCCAGAATACTGAGAGAGATAAGGGACGAAATTGCTGGGGCCTGGAGGGAAATTGTTGTATCCTCACTGGCTACAGGGGAGGTCCCAGAGTATCAGAGAATTGCCAATGTTTTTCCTTTGTTTCAGAAGGGTAGCAAGGGTAATCCAGCTAATTACAGGCCAGTAAGCCTTACGTCAGTGGTAGAGAAATTATTGGAGGGGATTCTTCGAGACAGGGTTTACTCCCACTTGGAAATCAATGGGCGTATTAGCAAGAGGCAACATGGTTTCGTGAGGTGGAGGTCGTGTCTTACCAACTTAGTTGAGTTATTTGAGGAAGTGATGAAGATGATCATGAGGGTAGGGCAGTGGATGTTATCTTCATGGATTTCAGTAAGGCCTTTGACAAGGTCCCTCATGGGAGGCTGATAGAGAAAGTAAAGTCGCATGGGGTCAGAGGTGAGCTTGCAAGAGGGATAAAAAAACTGGCTTGGTCATAGAAAACAGAGGGTAGCAGTGGAAGGGTGTGTTTCTGACTGGAGGGCTATGACTAGTGGCGTTCCTCAGAGATCAGTGTTGGGACCTTTGCTGTTTGTAATATATATAAATGATTTGGAGGAGAATACAATTAGTCTGATTAGTGAGTTTGACGACAAAAGTTGGTAGAATTGCGGATAGTAATGAGGACCATCAAAGGATAAAGCTTGATATAGATTAGTTGGTGACTTGGGCATTGAGGTAGCAGATGGAGTTTAACCTGGAAAAATGTGAGGTAATGAAATTTGGAAGGTCCAATCCAGATGGAAAATATACAGTGAATGGCAGAACCCTTAAGAATATGATGCTTAATGCAGGAGGAAAATGCACATGAAATCACAGAACCCCTAAAAACATCAACATTCAGAGGGATTTAAGCGTACAGACCTATAATTGCCTGAAAAGGCGACAGAGAGAATGATGTAGTCAAGAAGGCATATGGCATGCTTGCCTTCAACAGTCAGGGCACAGAGTATAAAAATTGGCAAATCATGTTACAGCTGTATGGAACATTAGTTGGGCCACATTTGGAGTATTATGCACAATTCTGGTTGCCAGAATGGATAGTCAGAGTCTTTTGCCCACGCTAGAAAGGTCAATTACAAGGAGATGTAGGTTTAATTTAAAAGTTTAAGTGAGAAGTCAAAAACAAGTTCTAATTCATGATAACGAAATGTGAGTCTGGATGAACACAGCAGGCCCAGCAGCATCTCAGGAGCACAAAAGCTGACGTTTCGGGCCTAGACCCTTCATCAGAGTAGACCATTCATCTGATGAAGGGTCTAGGCCCGAAACGTCAGCTTTTGTGCTCCTGAGATGCTGCTGGGCCTGCTGTGTTCATCCAGCCTCACATTTCGTTATCTTGGGTTCTCCAGCATCTGCAGTTCCCATTATCTCTAATTCATGATAGTTTGTGAAGGAGCAAATAAGGACAAACTGTTACCAGTGCCAAGAGAGCAGGTATCTAGAGGAAACAGATTTAAGGTCATTAGCAAAGGAATCAGTGAGGACACAAACATTTTTTTTCTGAGCTGCAAGTTGTGAACTGCCTGAGAAGCTGGTGGGACCATATTCGGCAGTGTTTTTCAAAAGGGAATTGGATACATTTTTGAAGGGATAAATTTTCAGTGATATGGGGGTACAGCAGAGAAACAGGATTAATTGGAAGGCCCTTTCATAGATACAATGGGCTAAATGACTTTTGTTTTCCGAGCTGTATCAGTCTGTAATTCCTTAATCTTATTCAATTTATTGGATTCCATCTTAAACTCACCATTTCCAGATGACAGGTTACTATTGTTACACCATAAACAGTTAGCTTTAATACAGATCCACTGTACAGTGTGTGGTACCTGCAACCTGTCCGGCAATGTTGGCACACTTGGAGTGACCCCTTTGATGGTTCGTCTGTGCAGTTGTCATTATGCTTGCCATTTGGTCCACCCAACACCAGGTGGCAGCCCTGTACCTCCAAGGCTTGTCTCCCAAAACTATTGGACCAGGTAATGCAGGTAAGTATATGGTCACATGTTTCAAACCCCTTATACTCTTCAGCTGATTGTACAAGTCGCCATATTTGTTTAATTCATCTTAATTCACTTTACAATTAAATCCAATTCATCTAATATTCTTGCTACTTCTTCCACACGTGTAGGTTTCTCTACTTCTTGGTGTCCATCCTGTACCTTAATGCTGATCAGTGATAATGGGAACTGCAGATGCTGGAGAATTCCAAGATAATAAAATGTGAGGCTGGATGAACACAGCAGGCCAAGCAGCATCTCAGGAGCGCAAAAGCTGACGTTTCGGGTCTAGACCTCTGATGAAGGGGTCACTGCTCACTGCTCTCACCCATCCACCACCTTCGTCTATCCTTACACAGATTGGTCCTGTTTATTCCTCTGTCTGTATCCTTCCCATTATTCCCTCCTGTGTTCGAGATGAGCTGCAACCTCCCCTGGTTAAAATGGCTGAAGGACACCACCACATGTTACTCATCGTCAACAACAACAACTTGTCTTATATAGTGCCTTTAATGCAGCTGGGGATCTGGTGATGCAGAGGTACAGTCACTGGATTAATAACTAGAGGCGCAGGCTAATGACCTGTTTGCGAGGGTCGTGGAAGCAGAGGCGATCCGTAATTTCATTAGAGAATCATTACTTGAGGGGAATAGGCTTGCGGGGCTAAAAGTGATACGAGCACAGACCCAATGAGCCACATTACCTCCTTCTGTGGGACAACTTTGATCCAATAACTCTACCAGCAATCATCAATGAACACAAAAGATGAATTGAATGAGATGATGTTTAGGTTAGATTCCCTACAGTGTGGAAACAGGCCCTTTGGTCCAACAAGACCACACTGTCCCTGAAAGAATCCCACCCAGATCTATCCCCCTATAACCCACTCACCCCTGAACACTATGGGCAATTTAGTATGGCCAATCCACCTAGCCTGCACATCTTTGGACTGTGGGAGGAAACCGGAGCACCCAGAGAAAACCCACGCAGATACAAACCCCACATAGACAGTCGCCTGAGGCTAGAATTGAACCTGGGTCCCTGGCACTGTGAGGCTGCAGTGCTAACCACTGAGCCACCGCGCCGACCCTCTCCCCTTACCATTTGTACTCCTTCACCAGGCCAGGCTTTGCACTATTCACTCAGAACGTCACTATTGTCTGAGCCTGGGATCCTGTATGTTTGCTGGACTGGAGTTTGAACTGAAAACCTTTTTATTTAGAGTTAACAGTGATACCGACTGAACCAAGCAAACTAAATCTGAGAAATTTGACCCCTTCTCTTCCTGCTTCCACACCATTTCATTTGCTGTCGTCATTGGCCCATTTATTGTCTCCTCCTGTTTCTCATCAACGTTCCAGTCCTTGGGCGAAATCGTTGGAAACACTGGTTGCCTTCACATGAACACTGACAACGCTCAGCTCTAACTCACTGCCAGCTCGCTCGAATTTTCCACGTCTACTGATTTATCAGTCTGCTATTATCTGACATCCAACACTAGACTAAAAACTCCCATTCAACATTTGGAGGGCTGAGGACATTGGTTTTGTGTCTTCACTCCCTGACAGCTGACTCTGTCCTGTTCCCTGGTAACTATCCATAGTATTTGCCCCTTCTCCTGGGATCAAATTTCCTTAGCATCTCACAGCCGGCCAAGTTCTATATCCATAATATCACGGGGCTACTGGATCCTCCCTCTCCCATTCTAATTCTTTAACGTCATTAACCTTGGCATTGGGCAGACTGCACAAATTTTGTACCTTCTGCCTATCCCTTGGACTATAGTGTCGCTTATCGTTACCAAGTTTATTTTTACTCCTCGCCTCTACCACACCCACCGAATGTCCCTGAGTTCCTGCTGGTCAGCTTTACCTGGCAGACCCTTCCCTCAACCACACAGGTATCGAGAACTTTGTACCTGCTAGTTCAGGTCAGAAACCAAGGCTCTTTTTCCACTGCATCATGGATTCCTTTACCATAGGAACTGCAATAACTCTTCCCTTCTCTGGTTATTTGCCTGGCCTGTGTTCTAACCTTGCATGACTGGCAGCACAGAGGAACCATGGTTAACACTGCTGCCTCACAGCACCAGGAGCCCTGGGTCCGAGTCCAGTGTTGGGTGATGGTGAGGTGTTTGCACGTTCTGAGTGTGTTTGCTCCCAGATGCTCTGGTTTCCTCCCACATTACAAAGATGTGTTGGTTAGATAGATTGGCCATGCTAAATTGCCGCATAGTGTCCAGGGACAAGCAGGATAGGTGGGTTAGCCATGGCAACTGCGGTATGGGGAGAGGGTGGGGACTGGGCCTGGGAGGGATGATCTTCAGAGGGTCCATGCAGACTCAATGTGCTGGATGGTGTCTTTCACCCTGCAGGGATTCTATGACTGACTCCTGGATCAGAGAGATGGTGCCCTGTGAAGTTGACTCCTTGGATTCTAGCTCAATAAATCCAAACTGAAGTTGCAATTTCCTGGCTCAGGAGTGGGGACACTAACACTGCACCACAAGAACTCTAATTTAGCTACTTTGACTAGGCTAGAATCTAGATGGCCAGTGTGGATGAGTTAGATATTGACTTCACATCTGGAATCCGTTGCTAATGAAGTAACAGCAGCACATTTGAAAAATCATTATGGAAGGGGAAAACATGTTTGACAAATTTAGTGGAGCTCTTTGAGGATGTAACAGCAGGATCAATAAAGGACTCAGGGGCAACCAGGGATGGGCAATAAACGCTGACCCACGCAGAGACGCCCATGGTTCATGAGTGAGTATAGAAAAAAACCTGCTGATATGATTGTCCATGATCAAAATGCCCTCCAAATGCTGCACGTGTGATAGACCTTCTGCACTGCCATCTTCGACTAACCACTTTTACTGATTTAATTGACTAAGTATTCGATCAACTTTGCTTATTGGCTTTATTCATTTAATAGTTGAGTTAAACGAATTACTTACCAGTAACAGAAATGCTCCTACTACTAGATGCAAAAAGTGGCACTTCCTTTCACATCATGTACCAAATTCCCTCTTGCACCAAATTGTCAACTGTTATACTCACTTTTGCAAGCTCCCTGCGCTGACCGAAGATCAGCAGAAGCTACTGCGCTCTCCAGCACTGCAATCTCTCAGACACTGGGGAGTGATTGTGATTGCATCTTCAAGTTTGTGGTGTGTGTCAGTGGAAGGATGATGGTATATTTGATGGTACTGACGTTAGCTCCTGTCCGGTGTCCCAGGAAATAGACAGTGCTGGATGAGGCCTGTTGACTGCTCCTTCCCACTCCTCTCCTGCATGTGGCCACTTCACTTGGGAAACTGGACCATTGATGGCTGTATATCAGGTTTCCCGAACTCTGAAATTCTCTCTCTAAACCTCTCTATCTCTCTAATTCTTTCTTTATGACACATTCTTGACCCTATCTCAGTGATCAAACTTTACGTCAGCTCTCCAAACATCTGAAATAAGTCACTGGCAAATTAGTTTGGATAACTGTTTGCACGCAATGTCTGTAAGAAGTTAGTCTTTACAATGGTGCAAAAGAAATGCAAAATACTGGTGTGTTCAGCTATTCCTTGTTGCAGCTGGGTTTTGTCCTTGCTTGCCACTTAGTCAGTTGTCATCAACTTTCACAATGTACCTTTGCCCACTTTACATCCTTCCTTTATCAGCACCGTCACATCTTACCTTGCTCTGGATTAAATGCCCTCTCAGTATACGCCTGATACTTTTCAGCACATGATCTATATAATAGAATTACAGAATCCCAACGTTGTGAAAGCCAACCAGTTCGCCCATACTGACCCTCTGAAGCGCAGCCTACCCCAACCCACCCCCAACCCTGTAAATCCCATGGCCAATCCACCTAGCCTGCACATCTTTGGACTGTGGGAGGAAACCAGACCACCCAGAGAAAACCCACACAGACACAGGGAGAGTTTGCAAACTCCACACAGACAGTCACCTGAGGGTGGTATCAGACCTGGGTCCCTTGTGCGGTGAGGCAACCGTGCTAACTACTGAGCCACTATGTTGCTTGTTCCTATACGCAACATGTGGGAGAGTAACCATAATCCTACCAGACAAGACCATAAGACTGCTCTCTCATTAATAGGAGCTGACTGGTAGTGGTTTAGCCTGAGGGTCACCATGTCTCAATGAGAGGGGAGGTTGAGAAGGAGAGTCCGTCATGGTAACTTCAGCGAGTGTGGGAATTGAACCAATGCTGAGGATCTCAGTTCTGCATTGCAACCCAGCCATCCAGCCAAATGACCTAACTGCTCCCCTACAGCATGCATAATATATGTGAATTCGCCCGTGTAAACAGAAATAAAGTGATGCTTATTCAGATAAATTCCTGGGACGGACCGTACAGAGGGTCAGTTTAATCCCTTGCCCACCAATAGCGCAGCATTCCCTCAGCGCTGCACTCCTGCGCCAACCAAATTAGATGCTAGTGTGTCTGGAATGGACTGAATTTACTGTGCCTCTAGCATTCTGCTTGAGCTGATCATAAAATATTTTTGAGCATACCAGAGCGGGAATTTTTTTTGACTCATTTCCCCAGCCTGGCCTATGTATGATTCTAATTCCTTTCTGCATGGATGAACCATAAGTTCCGAAGTACATGTGGTGTAGGTTTGAAGCTGTTTCCAGTAAGACAAACTGAATCGGAGTGCTTGCAGGAAAGAAGCAATGCTGAAAAGGGGAAGGGAGAAACATAAACATAGAAACATAGAAAATAGGAGCTGGAACAGGTCCCATTTGGCTCTTCAAGACTGCTCCTCCATTCAGTATGATCATGGCCTGATCATCCAACTCAGCCCCCTGTTCTCACTTTCTCCCCATACCTTTTGACTCCTTTAGCCCTAAAAAGGCCCAAACTAATCATACGGACAACCGTCGTCTGTGACGGGGCCTACACAACATAATGGGATGCCAAATGAAGCAAAAATAAGTAACAGACAAGGAAACATCCTTCCCTGATGCGTGCAGTATCTTTTACGCTCGGGTTGAGCAGAAAGCCAGTGGCATGGTGTCACCTGCTCCGACAGCCCGGGATGCATCTGTTCCCTCCACCGTGGCCGCAAATGTCAGATTGGTCTTCCTGACAGTAAACCCAAGGAAAGCAACTGGCCCAGATGGAGACTCCAGGCCATGCACTCAGATCCTGTGTGGACCATCTGGCAGATGTGTTTGCTGATATCTATAACCTCTTGCTACTACAATCTGAAGCCCCCAACTGCTTCACGAAGACCGCCATCATCCCAGTACCAGAGGAAACACGTGCAGTGTGCCTCAATGACTACCGCCCAGTGGCTCTGACATCCATAATCATGAAGCGCTTCAAGAGGTTAGTCATGGCCCACGTCAACTCTAGCCTCCCGACCTGACTCAATCCCCTGCAATTTGCCTACCACTGCAATGGATCCACATCAGATGCCATTTCCTCGGTCCTGATCTCAGCCCTGGATAAAAGGATACCTACGTCAGGCTCCTGTCGATCGACCACATCTCCACTTTCTACACGATAATCCCTACCAGGCTGATCTCAAAACTTCGAAACCTAGGCCTTAGCTTGGCCGTCTGCAAATGGATCCTCAGCTTCCTGATCCACAGACCACAATCAATGAGGATAGGTAACAGCACCACCTCCACGAAATTCCTCAACACTGGCACCCCACAAAGATGCGTATTCAGCCCCCTACAATGCTCCCTGTACACTCATGAATGTGAATGCCATCCACAAATCTGCTGACAACACCACAGTGCTAGGACTGATACTAAACAATGAGTCAGAATACAGAAGGGAGGTAGCATGTTTGGTGTCACTGTGCAATGATAACAACCTCGTTCTCAATGTTAGCAAAACCAAAAGGACTGATCATTGACTTCTGGAAGGAAGGAGGAGGACACCCCCCCATCTACATCAGCAGAGCTGAGGTGGAGAGGGTCGAGAGTGTTAGGTTCCCAGGAGTGACGATAGCCAACAATCTGCCCTGGACTTCCCACACAGGTGGAACAGTCAAGAAGGCACAACAACGCTTCTTCTTCCACACATGGCTTAGGAAATTTGGCTTGTCCATAAGGATCCTCACCACTTTTGCAGATGCACCATTGAAAGCATTCCAATCTGGGTGCAAAATGGCCTGGTCCCCTTTAGTCATTAACAGGATGAGGGTGTCGCTGAACAAGCAACTTTTATTGACCATTGCTAATTGCTCAGAGGGCAGCTCAGAGTCAACCACATTACTGCGGGTCTGGAGTCACATATAGGCCAGACCAGGTAAGGATATCAGTTTCCTTCCCAAAGGACATTAATAAACCTAATGGGTTTTTCTGACAATCGACACATGGTCATCATTAGAATCTTAATTTCAGATATTGTATTAAATTCAAACTCTACATCGGCTGTGGTGGGATTCAAACCCAAGTCTCCAGAATGTTAACAAAATGTGAAGCTGGATGAACACAGCAGGCCAAGCAGAGGGTCTAGGCCTGAAACATCAGCTTTTGTGCTCCTGAGATGCTGTTGGGCCTGCTGTGTTCATCCAGCTTCACACTTTGTTATCTTGGATTCTCCAGCATCTGCAGTTCCCATTATCTCTCTCCAGAATGTTATCTGGGTCTCTGGATTAAAGTGCAACAATAATATCACTAGGCCATCGCCTCCCCTTTCCAACTGGTACAGCAACTGCTGTGCCCAGGACTGTAGAAACTGCAGAAGGTTGTGTTCACAGCCCAGACCATCACAAGAGCAAACCTTCCATCCATGGACTCCATTTACACTTTTCGTTGCCACACAAAGGCAACCGACATAATCAAAGACCTCTCCCACCCTGGTAATACTCTCTTCCAACCGCTTCTATCAGGCATGGGATACAGAAGCTTGAACACATACACCAACAGGTGAAGAACAGGTGCCTCTCTGCTACCATTAGAATGCTAAGTGAGCCTCTCTAACTTCAAATCTATGGTTGATTTTGCTTTCATGCACCTCCTGTGTGGCTGTACTCTGGTATGCCTCGCTGTATGCACTCTATGATCTGTATGCCCTTGTTTGTTATGACCTGTCTGTACTGGCCACAAGATGAAACTTTTCACTGTATTTAGGTACATGCGACAATGGAAAATCAAATCAAATTAGCTACTTCTTGAAAGCGCTCAATATTTTGTCCTCAACCATGACTTGTGGCAAAGAAGCCCACAGGCTCATTACTCTCTGGATGAAGAAATTTCTTCCAACCTCAGTCCTCAATAGCCTACCCCATTACCCTTAGACTGTGAGCCCTGGTTCTGGGCTCTTCAGTCATCAGGGACATCTTTCTTGTGTTTCCTCTGTCTGGCCTTGTTAGGATGTTTTAGGTTTCTATGAGATCACCCTCACGCTACTAAACTCCAATAAGTCCTGACTGATATAGATTCCCTTCTTCCGGGGTCTAAGAACGAACATCTTGCATGACATTCCAAAGTGTCTTACAGCCAAGAAAATTCTTTACAAAGGGTAACTGTTCATGATTAGGTAGTCAGTACAAGCGAGGTGTTGTTTGGAGCCTAGTTATTGGCAATGGTCAGGGAATGCAGAGCTTGGGTTTAATTTGTGAGAGATTAGTAATCATCAGGCCACACTGGAAAAGCAGTAGCTGATAATTGAAGATTTTTTTTTCCTCTCTGGCGGTTGTAAAAGCTATGAAGACAATCGATCAGTGTAATTACCCGAGAGAGTGAGTTTAGTATGCATCCGTTGAGTATTTAAGGGATTTATTCGCAATCAGCAAAGTGCAGTTTGCCAACCTGCTGGCTAAAATTTGCACACAATGAAACAACACAAACCAGACACAGCTTCTGCCACAAGTAGTTGGGGCTACATTTCACTGCCAATCAGAAAGAGAGCCGAATCAAACTTAATTAAATGAGGGCCGCTCATCACAAGTAGAGAAGGGAGCTAACCTCCGAAGACGCTCAGTTTTAATCCTGGGAATTGTCTGATCCCAACTGGGCAGGGGTGGGGAAACAAAGGACCGGAAAAGACGTAGACCATAGAACAGCACAGCACAGCAACAGACCGTTCGGCCCACCATGTCTGTGCCAACCATGATGCCATAAACTAATCCCATCTACATGCACCTGGCCCATATCCCTCTATTTCCTGCCTGTGTTTGTCTAAATATTTCTCAACTTTGCGCTTGTATCTGCTTCTACCGCCTCGCCTAGCAGTACGTTTCAGGGACCCACCACCTTCTGTGTAATAAAAGCTTACCTTGCACATCTCCTTTAAACTTTTCCTCTCTCATATTAAACCTATGCCCGCCAGTACTCGATTTTTTCGATCTGAGAAAAATATTCTGACTATCCAACTTGCCCATGCCTCGCATAATTTTATAAACTTCAATCAAATTAACTCCAGCTTCCAATAGTCCAGTGAAAACTTTGTCCAACCTCTCCTTGTGGCTAATACATTCCAATCTAGGCAACATCCTGACAATCCTCTTTTGCAACCTTTCCAAAGCCTCTACATCCTTCCTGTAATATGGTGACCAGAACGGCATCACTTCACACTTGTCTGCATTCAACTCCATCTGCCACTTCTCCAGCCAACTTTCCAACTGATCCGTATCCTGCGGTATCCTATGCCAACCTTCCTCACTTTCCACAGCCCCACAAATTTTTGTGTTGTCTGCCAATTTAGTAATCTGACCACCTATATTTTCATCCAAATCATTCCTACAAAACCACAGAGGTCCTTGGAGAATACCACTGGTCATAGAACTCCAGTTGGAAAAAACACTGTTTCACAGCTTCCCGCTGTCCACTATGACCAAGCCTGTTTTGTATCCAATTTACCAACTCACCGTGGACCATTGTAACTTAATCCTCTGGACCAATTTACTTTTCAAATGCTTTAGTAAAGTCAATGCAGGCAAAATCTACTGCCTATCCTCATCAAATATCATTGTTACTTCTGTAATAAACCCAATCAAGTTTGTGAGCC
This sequence comes from Stegostoma tigrinum, assembly GCF_030684315.1. Taxonomy (NCBI): domain Eukaryota; kingdom Metazoa; phylum Chordata; class Chondrichthyes; order Orectolobiformes; family Stegostomatidae; genus Stegostoma; species Stegostoma tigrinum. The sequence continues at coordinate 16,290,203 of NC_081357.1, forward strand.
ACGGCCACACCCAGATAAGGCTATGCTGACTGCCCCAAAAAGTCCATCTTTTGAACTGTGAGTAAACCTTAAGAATCTTCAATAAGTTCCCTACCAATGATTAAAGATTTACCGGCCTATAATTTCGGGATTATCCTTGTTGGCCTTCTTAAACAAAAGACCAACATTAATTACTCTCCAGGCTTCTGGGTACTGTGGTTAAAGAGGATGCAAGTAATTTTGTCATGGCCCCAGCAATCTCTTTCCTTGCTTCCCTCAGCATCCTGGGATACATCCCATCAGCCACTGGGGATTTATCCACCCTATCCACAGTTCAAAAAGATGGATTTTTTTGGGGCAGCTAGCATCTGGATGTGGTCGTGGCTCACAAATTTGATTGGGTTCATTACGGATGTTTTTAAAGAAACCCAACATCTTTTATTGACAAAGTGTGGAGCTGGATGAACACAGCAGGCCAAGTAGCATCTTAGGAGCACGAAAGCTGACGTTTCGGGCCTCAACCTTCCATCATTTTCTGATGAAGGGTCTAGGCCCAAAACATCAGCTTTCCTGCTCCTAAGATGCTACTTGGCCTGCTGTGTTCATCCAGCTCCACACTTTGTTATCTCGGATTGTCCAGCATCTGCAGTTCGTATTATCTTTTATCTTTTTAATCTTACCATCACCCTTGCCTTTCATGATAAATACTAATGCAAAGTATTGATTAAGCAACTCAACCACTTCCTATGGCTCCATGCATAAATCATTTCCTTAGTCCTCAGGTGGACACACCCTTTCCCTAGCTACTCTCTTGCTCCTAATTTATGTACAAAATGCCTTGGGGTTTTCCTTAATCCTAGTTTCCAGAGACATTTCCTGGTTCCTCTGAGCCCTCCTCATTTGTTATTTAAGTTCTTTCCTGCTTCCTTTATATTTCCTCAAGGGCCTTGTCAGATTTCAACGTCTTAAACCTTATATTCACTTTCTTTTTGCCTTTTTAATAAACTTTTAATCCATCTAGGGTTCCTGAATCATGCTATTTTTATCTTTCATCCTTACAGGAACATTTTGGTCCTGAGCTCTGATCAATTGGCTTTTATTTGCTCTCACATGTCAGATGTGGATTTACTCTGAAACGGGTGTCCCAACTAATTTCTCCAGTCCCTGGCCATTACTGTTGTAGTTAGCTTTCATCCAATTTGATACTTTGATCCTTATTATCTTAAAACTTACAGAATTGTGATCACTATTCCCAAAATGCTCCCCCAGTGAAAATTCAATCACCTGGCCAGGTTCACTTCCAAGTAACACGTATAATATGGCCCCTTCCCCAGTTGGACTGTATACATATTGTTTGAAGAAACCCTCCTGGATCGAGGTTGATGGCTGTGATCACACAGGGGCAATTTATATTTTTATGCTACCTTACAGTAAATCGTAGGAGCAAAAGGCAAGAAAACTTTGACAGCAATACATGTAAGGAAATATTTGGACATGTGACCAAAAGCTTAGTCAAGGAGGTGAGACTTAAAGAGTCACTAAAAACAGGAAAGAGAGTAGGGAAAAGTTTTATGTTGTATCATAGTTTTTTTTTCACTATGTTCCCCTCTTTCCCTGGCTGTGGGCGTACTCCACAATAAACACTCACAAGGATCAAAGACCCCATTCCCACAGCAAGCAAAACTGGTTTAGTTTACAAAATACCACGCAACAACTGCCACAAACACTACATCGGGCAGACAGGAAGGAAGCCAGCCATCAGAATACGCAAACATCAGCTGGCAGCAAAATAACACAACCAACTTTCCTTAATAACAGTACACCCAGACAATGACGGACATCAGTTTAACTGGAACAATGTAACTACAGTAGAGATAGTAAGAACTGCCGATGCTGGAGTCTGAGATAACACAGAGTGGAGCTGGTAGAACACAGCAGGCCAACCAGCATCATAGTAGCAGGAAGGCTGACTTTTCGGGCCTAAAGCCTTCATCAGAAGGTGACTGGCAGATGCTTTTTTCCCTCAGGTGGGGGGATTGCAAGAGCAGGGGACATAATTTTAAGATGAGTGGAGAAAGATTTTAAAAAGACATGACAGGTAATTTGTTTACACAGAGAGGGGTTCATATATGGAATGAACATCCTGAGGAAGTAATGGATATGGATACAGTTACAACATTTAAAAGACATTTGAATATGCACATAAACAAGAAATGTTTGGAGGGGTCTGTGCCAAAGCACTGGTGGGGCTATTTTAATTTGAGATTCTGTTCGGCATGGACTAGTGGGGCCAAAGTGTCTGCTTCTGTGCTGTATGAAGTTATTTCCTTCAAGGTATCAATTAATCCAAAGTGAACATTTGTATTTTAATAAACAGTCGAATGCCCAGTGGTGAAAAATCCACAATCCCGCTCAACACCTGAGTCCTGCGTTCAATAACAATTAACACTTGTTCACTGCAAGTTAAATAACCTTTGATTTTGCTATTCTGAAGACCTGAACTGAGTGTCTCACAGGGTTATCTTTCTTCTGTAAAAATGTAATCGTTTTTCATAAACACAGCCTCTTCGAAGATCTGAAGGATAACTACTTCACTAATAGGGAAATACTTTTTTGAGTTTGATTGATGACCAAATAAACCCTTTTCAGTTTGGGTAGAATGAACTCTTTCCCATTCTATGCATGTTTACTGCTGTCAACGCCTATATGCATTTCTTCGACATTAGCAGTCATTTGTTATTCTACATCTCATTTGTGTAAATAGTTTAAATTGTCTTGAACACAATCAATCACTGCTCTACTAATTGCCTGCCCAGTGAATTTTACAATGTTGATCTATTTAAATCTGATATCATTAAAAAGCAATATCAATAGGACGGTTTTTTTTGTGGAATGCTACAGGTTACTGTCAATTTTCAACGCACCAGCAAACATGGATTCTATTGCATTAACTGGAACTTTATGTGGCAACCTTGTCTGAAGAAACTTCAGCAATGCAGGTTCAACAATGACATTAAAAATCTTTCCTAATTTAAAGCTTTAATTTATTTCTTATTGCTCAACAGTTGCTAATGTAGAATTGAAGACAAATCACTAAACCCAAGGGGTGGTTGCAAAGTCAAACAGTAGAAACAAGATGGAAGGAGACTCGTGTTATGTGTAAGCACCGAGAGAGAGCAATTAAGGTGAGTGGCCTCTTCCTGTGTTTTGCAATTGACTTTATTTCCAGAAGCAAGTGAGTTTTGGTGAAAAAAAATGAGCCCAGGGATGAAGGAATTGTCATATGAAGAGCAGTTGAGGACTCTGAGTCTGTACTCAATGGAGTTTAGAAGGACGAGGGATAATCTCATTGGAACTTGCAGAATACGGAGAGGCCCAGATAGAGTTGATGTGGCGAAGATGTTTCCACCAGTAAGAGTGATTAGGACCCAAGGGCACAAGTAAAAGGACGATACTTTAGAGCTCAGAAGAGGAGGAATTTCTTCAGCCAGGCTCATTAACGTAGAGGGCTGTAGAGGCCAAGTCATTAAGTGTCTTTAAGACAGGGGTAGATTCATTCTTAATTAGTAAGGGGATCATGGATTACAGGAGAAAGCAGGAGAATGGGGTTGAGAAGAATCTCAGCCATGATCGAATGGCAGAGTAGACTTGATGGGCCAAATGGCCTGACTCCACTCCTATGCTTCATGGTCTTATGGTTGTTTCTTGGACTGGAAGAACATTTAAAGTAGGGCTCCTAGCAGTCAGTGTTAAGATCCCTACTTTTCCTGATTAATGACCTCAGCCTAATGACAGTCCAAAGATGTGTAGGCTAGTTGGGTTAGCCATGCGACATGCAGGGTTTCAGGGATAGGGTAGGGATGCGGGTTGGGTGGGATACTCTTTGGAGAAGAGTTGTGGACTCGATGGGCTGAATGGCCTGCTCTCGCACTGCAGAAATTCTATGAATCCATGATTTGGGTGTGAACGACACAATCTCAAAATTTTCAGGTCACACAAAGCTTAAAGAATCATAAACTGTGACAAGGATGGGGCTAAACTGCAAATGGACATAGGCAGGCTGGTAGAAAGCATGGACAAATAGCAGATGAAATTGACTGGAAGTAAATCTCATTGCCAGGAAGAATGCAGAGAGATAATACAAAATGAAACACAAAATCCTCAAGTAGTGCAGGATTCTTTTGTGAAATTAATTCAGGGACGTGTGAGTTAATAACTCGGTCAGCACTTACTGCTCTTCCCTAAATGCCCAGAGAAATGTTGCAAGCCAACCTCATTGCTGTGTGCCCTGTGTCACATGGAGGACAGACTCAGGTAAAGGTGGCAGATTTCCTTCTCCAGAGGACATTTACAGCCTCTTCCAACAAACAGCAACAGTTTCATGGTAATCATAACTAAGTTCAGATCTCAACTTCAGATTTCAATAACTGAAATTGAATTCTACCAGCTGCAAATTTAACCCATAACATTAGCTCAGTTTCAAAAATTCTGTCATAGGATATGGGCATCATGGGATGTGGGCATCTCTAACTGGTCTAATGTTGTTTCCCTATTCCTACTTGCCCTTGAAAAGCTGCCCTCTTGAACCATTTGGTGTTGATGCACCTACAAATATCATTTGAATGGGACTACCAGGATTTTAGTGTCAGAGAAGGAACGGTGATGGTGATGAATGGATAAGTGCTGCTCTGACAACATTCAAGAAGCTTGGTACAATCCAACACAAAGCAACCCACCTGATTTGCCACATATTTACAAGCATTTGCTCCCTCCATCACTCGGTGACAGCAGTTCATACCATTTATAAGATGCACTGCAGAAACTCACCAAGGGTTCCTGAGACATCAGCATCCAAAGATATGATCACTAAAGGTTGAAGGGCAGCAAATACATGGGAAGCCCCACCATAATCCTGACTTGGAAATATATTCCTACAGAGTCACTGAATCAAAAATCCTAGAACTCCCTTCCTAATAGCTCTGCATTGCCAGTGTGCTTAGATCTGAATGACTGTGTCAGGTAAAAAAGGCACTTTCGTAAGGAGAATGAAAGATGGATAGTAAATGATGGTCTGGACACTGATCATGCCCTTGACCACTGGATTAAAGAAATTGAGTGCTAAAAGTTGGCTAAGAAACTACCTTTTCAAAAATAAAATACTGCTTGTATTCACAATCAATATTTAACTGAAATTTATAGTAAATTTACTGCCTACTGCTAGATTTCATCCGGGCCAAAGCAAAGAGACACAAACTGTTCACTTAGAGCAGTTGAACTTAATCAGCTAAGAAAACAATTTGAACTGTTTTTGAGAGAAAATCTTATTTTCTGCAGCTGGGGCTGAGCTAACTGAAAACACATAAAAACAGGCGTCTCACTGTAACTCAGCACTAAGTGTGACTTTCAACAGAACACTGAGAGTGAGGGATAAATAGACACAGAGAAGAAGGTAATAAAATGTGAAACTGAATGAACACAGCAGGCCCAGCAGCATCTCAGGAGCACAAAAGCTGATGTTTCGGGCCTAGACCCTTCATCAGAGAGGGGGATGGGGAGAGGGAACTGGAACAAATAGGGAGAGAGGGGGAGGCGGACCGAAGATGGAGAGAAAAGAAGATAGGTGGAGAGGAGAGTATAGGTGGGGAGGTAGGGAGGGGATAGGTCAGTCCAGGGAAGACGGACAGGTCAAGGAGGTGGGATGAGGTTAGTAGGTAGATGGGGGTGCGGCTTGGGGTGGGAGGAAGGGATGGGTGAGAGGAAGAACCGGTTAGGGAGGCAGAGACAGGCTGGACTGGTTTTGGGATGCAGTGGGGGGAGGGGAAGAGCTGGGCTTGTTGTGTGGTGCAGTGGGGGGAGGGGACGAACTGGGCTGGCTTTGGAATGCGGTGGGCGAAGGGGAGATTTTGAAGCTGGTGAAGTCCACATTGATACCATTGGGCTGCAGGGTTCCCAAGCGGAATATGAGTAGCTGTTCCTGCAACCTTCGGGTGGCATCATTGTGGCAGTGCAGGAGGCCCATGATGGACATGTCATCTAAAGAATGAGAGGGGGAGTTAAAATGGTTCGTGACTGGGAAGTGCAGCGGAGGTGTTCTGCAAAGCAGTCCCCAAGCCTCCGCTTGGTTTCCCCAATGTAGAGGAAGCCACACCGGGTACAATGGATACAATATACCACATTGGCAGATGTGCAGGTGAACATCTGCTTGATATGGAAGGTCATCTTGGGGCCTGGGATAGGGGTGACGGAGGGGGTGTGGGGGCAAGTGTAGCACTTCCTGCGGTTGCAGGGGATGGTGCCGGGCGTGGTGGGGTTGGAGGGGAGTGTGGAGCGGACAAAGGAGTCTCGGAGAGAGTGGTCTCTCTGGAAGGCAGAAAAGGGTGGGGATGGAAAAATTGCTTAGGTGGTGGGGTCGGATTGTAGATGGTGGAAGTGTCGGAGGATGATGCATTGTATCCGGAGGTTGGTGGGGTGGTATGTGAGAACGAGGGGGATCCTCTGGGGGCGGTTGTGGCGGGGGCAGGGTGTGAGGAATGTGTTGCGGGAAATGCGGGAGACGCGGTCAAGGGCGTTCTCAATCACTGTGGGGGGAAAAGTTGCGGTCCTGGAAGAACATGGACATCTGGGATGTGCGTGAGTGGAATGCCTCATCCTGCGAGCAGATGCGGTGGAGGCGGAGGAATTGGGAATAGGGGATAGAATTTTTGCAGGAGGGTGGGTGGGAGGAGGTGTATTCTAGGTAGCTGTGGGAGCCAGTGGGCTTGAAATGGACATCAGTTTCTAGCTGGTTACCTGAGATGGAGACTGAGAGGTCCAGGAAGGTGAGGGATGTGTTGGAGATGGCCCAGGTGAACTTGAGGTTGGGGTGGAAGGTGTTGGTGAAGTCAATGAACTGTTTGAGCTCCTCTGGGGAGCAAGAGGCATCGCCGATACAATCATCAATGTAACGGAGGAAGAGGTGGGGTTTGGGGCCTGTGTAGGTGCGGAAGAGGGACTGTTCCACGTAACCTACAAAGAGGCAGGCATAGCTTGGGCCCATGTGGGTACCAATGGCCACTCCCTTTGTCTGTAGGAAGTGGGAGGAATCGAAAGAGAAGTTGTTGAGGGTGAGGGCGAGTTTGGCTAGGCAGATGAGGGTGTCGGTGGAGGGGGATTGGTCGGGCCTGCGGGACAGGAAGAAGCGGAGGGCCTTGAGGCCATCTGCATGAGGAATACAGGTGTATAGGAACTGGACATCCATGGTGAAAATGAGGTGTTGGGGGCCAGGGAATTGGAAGTCCTGGTGGAGGTGGAGGGCGTGGGTGGTGTCATGGACGTGGATAGGGAGTTCCTGGACCAAAGGGGAGAAAATGGAATCCAGATAGGTGGAGATGAGTTCAGTGAGGCTGGAACAGGCTGAGACAATGGGTCGACCAGGGCAGGCAGGTTTGTGGATTTTGGGAAGGAGATAGAAACGGGCCGTGCGGGGTTGGGGAACAATGAGGTTGAAGGCTGTGGGTGGGAGGTCCCCTGACGTGATGAGGTCATGAATGGTGTTGGCGATGATGGTTTGGTGCTCAGGGGTGGGGTCATGAACAAGGGGGCGGTAGGAGGTGGTGTCGGAGAGTTGGCGTCTGGCCTCGGCGATGTAGAGGTCAGTGTGCCATCCTAGCACTGCGCCTCCCTTGTCTGCGGATTTGACGGTGAGATTGGGATTGGAGCGGAGGGAGAAGAAGGTTCTTCATTAAACTTTTTTTTCTTGCAGTAATAGGTCACAAACATACGATCTAGGAGCAGGAGCAGGCCATTCAGTCCCTCTAGCCTGCTCTGCCATATCACAGTGAATTCGATTCTAAGCCACATGCACCAAAAATCTTCCCATCCCCTTGTTTAACAAGAATCTATGGGAGCCAAAAACACTGAAGATTTTCGGGAAAGATAGAGAAATATTGCTCAGGACTGAAGGGAACAAAAAGTATTGGGAGAAAGCAAGACAGGATACTGAGTTGGATAATCAGCCATGATCATATTGAATTGCGGTTAGGTTCGAAGGGCTGAATGGCCCACTCCCACTCTTATTTTCTCTGGTTCTGTGATTGGAACAGCAGAGCTTCACCATTTCTTGCTATTTTACTCATGGGGCAGGGTTGAGGGAAAGAATTGTATCTGATTGGTTGGTCCCATTCAGGGAAATTCCAGGATGATTTGTGGACTACTTTGGGGCAGATCCACCCACTGCACTGCTGTATCATGAGTGTTGGTATGAAGGTACAGCAACTAATTGGGAAAGCTAAGAGACTGTTATTATTTATAATAAAGGGTACTGAATACAAAAGTAGGGAGGTTATGATTAATTTTTGGGAGATAGGTTGTGAGACCAGATCTGGAGTACTGTGTGCGTTATTGATCTCCTTATTTAAGACAGTATGGAAATGTATGGGAAACAATTCAAGGAAGATTTCTGAGACTAAGACTCAGCATGGGAACATTATGTCACAAGTCAAGTTTGGAGAGGCTCGTCTTATGTTTGCAGGAGTTTGGAAGAGTTAGAGAGGATTGCATTGAACCTGTAGGGACATGAGAAGATTGTACAGGGAAAGAATGTTCCCTGTAACGAGAGAATCTAGAACTAAAGGTTGCTGTTTAAAGACAGGAGTTTACCCATTTAAAACAGAGGTGAGGAGTTTATTTTTTCCCAAAGCCATGAATCTTTGGGACTTTGTTCCTCAGATCGCTGTATTCTGCAGTCTGCTGTACTTTGTATGGTATGATCCGTTTGTATAGCACACAAAACAACATCTTCCACTGTATCTCAGTCTACGTGACAACAATAACCCAATCCATTAATCCAAAGGCAGTGTAAGAAAAGTCTTTGAATGTATTTAAGGCAGAGTTAGGTAGAACTTGCTAGGCAAGGAGTGAGATGTTACCAAGCTAGGTGATGTTATACTTACTGGTGATGGTTTTGATTTATGATAGAGTGCTGCCAACAATCCCCCCTTCTTAACTAAAATGATGTGGACGCGCCAATGTTGGACTGAATGAGCAAAGTCCAAAGTCACACGACACCAGGTTACAGCCCAACAGGTTTGTATAAAATCACAAGCTTTCAAGGCACTGCCCCTTTGTCAGGTGCAGTGAGAGACGAGAGCACACAGACACAGAGTTTATAGGCAGAGAGATGAAGAGCAGAGAGATCAAAGGATCATACAACTGGTGTGAGTGGAGTGAAGGAACCGAAAATGGCTGACTGATGGCCTCCTATTGAATCTTTATTCATTCATACATTCCTTCTTTCTTGAGGGAACAAAATATGAAGAACTCTGTAAGAAAGGAGACTCAAGTTTTGATTGATTGAGATGAAAATTCCAGAATCTATTTCACGCTACTGCCCCAAGATAATTAAAGGTTACATCAGTGTCTGCCTCACTTTCCAAATTTCAAACAGGCATTTAAATGTGCCACAGCGAAAAACCACAAAGGTGTCCTCGGAAGACAGACACAGGACACGACCGTTACAGCACACTTTGTCGTCCAGTACTTCACAGGAGCAGAGAGTCTACGTCATGTCCTTCACAGCCTTCAACCTGTCATTGATGATGCTGAGCATCTTGTCAAGAGCATTCCTGCACCTCTATACTCACCTTCCTGTAACCACCATGTATGGTATATAGCTGAGACTAGGCAGACTCAATGGCAACGGATGAATGGATACTGTGCAACAATCGCCAGAGAGTGATGTTCCCTCCCAGTTGGGGAACACTTCAGTGGCCAAGGACATTCAACCTCCGATCTCTGGGTAAATATTCTCCAAGGTGGCCTTCGAGATATACAACAATGGAGAATCGCTGATCAGAAACTTATGGCCAACTTCAGTACCCATGAGAATGGCCTTAACAGTGATCTTGGGTTCATGCCTTACTACAGGCAACCCCACCATGTTGTGTTCTGTATCTGTAAAATCTTCCTTACTGTCCCGTTTTGACAGCATCACTTTGATAACTTGTTTGAATCTCTCCACACTTAAATGTACAGTTTTGGATTACTTATTACAGTCTCTCACACACACACACACACACACACACACACACACACACACACACACACACACACACACACACACACACACACACACACACACACACACACACAGATACACACACACAAACACAAACACACACACACACATACACACACCTATAAACCAATAGGATGAATCATTTCGCCGAAGACTTTGTTTATTTGTAAATACAATGTTTCGTTCAAAAAACACACAATTTGTAGTCACAGTCAGCCAATGTGGCATTTTAGAAATGGGTGCTTTTGGAATAAAACCAGTCTGATTCCAGGTTAAAACTGAGACAAATTTTGGACAAACCCTCGTACCTACCTGTAATGTCACTTTTGCATATTCCTATCTCTCTATCCATGAAGCTTGGAAAGTTAGGCAGACACTGATGAAACCTTTAAGTATCTTGGGACAGTGATTTGAAACAGATTCTGGCATTTTCAGCTTAATCAATCAAAACTTGCGTCTCCTTTCTAACAGAGTTCTCTAGATCCCACTTCTGCAATTTCTAGAATGCAGGAATGTATGAGTGATTAAAGGTTCAACAGGAGGCCATCAGTCAGCCATTTTAGGCATGTTCACTCTTGCACCAGTTGTAAGATCCTTTGATCTCTCTGCTCTTCATCTCTCTGCCGATGAAGTCTGTGTCTGTGTGCTCTCCTCTCACTGCATCTGGCAAAAGAGCTGTGCTATGAAAGCTTGTGATTTCAAATAAACCTGTTGGACTGTAGAGTGCGGAGCTGGATGAACACAGCAGGCTAAGCAGCATCTTAGGAGCACAAAAGCTGAAGTTTTGGCCCTGGACCCTTCATCAGAGGATCTTGGCCCGAAATGTCAGCTTTTGTGCTTCTAAGATGCTGCTTGGCCTGCTGTGTTCATACAGCTCCACACTTTGTTATCTCGGATTCTCCAGCATCTGTGGTTCCCATTATCTCTGTTGGACTATAACCTGGTTTCATGTGATTTTTGACATTCTCATCGAAAGCGACCATATGAATTCTATAATTTCCTAATCAACCTGCTCAGAGGTGTTATGACACAATTTTGGGACAAGTGGGACTTGAAGCCAGGCCGCCAAAAAGCCTCTCTAACTATAAATGGTAGCACACAAACCACTCTTGAAACTTCATGAGAAAAGACACTTGGCTTGACAACAAGATGAAACTTATTGCATGATAACAATAGGTACAAGGTACAGTGACAAGTTAGGCAAAGACTATCAGGAATGAGAGTTGACGCATCTGCCTCCTTATTACAAGACTTCCTTGCTCTTATATTTTATGCCGTGGCTAATGAAAGCAAGCACCCTGTATACCTTCTTCACCAACTTACGTTCCAGTCCTTCCTAGGGACTATCTTTTATTGTGTAAACACTTCTTTTCTTAGACCTCCTAAAATATAACACCTCACATTCACCTGGATCAGGTTCTCTCTGCCATTTCTCAGCCCAATTTACCATCTGTTCAATATCAAGCAGTAGCCTGAGCCCATCCTCCTCACCAAACAACAACACCACTAATTTTTGTGTAATCTGCAAATTTATTAATTAGACCTTCTACATTCTCATCCAATTCATTACTGCACATAACAACAAGGGTTCCAGCTTCGATCCCTGTGGTACACCATAGGTCACAGGCTTCCAGTCACAAAAGCCACACTCACCAGCACTCTGCTTCCTATTCGTTAGTCAATTTTAGACCCAGCTTTCCAACTTATCTTGGATCCTATGGGCTCTTACCATTTGGGCCAGCCTCCCATGTGGGACCTTGTCAAAGGCCTTAGTGAAGTCCAAGTAAACCAGACCAGCTGCACTATCCATATCAATATATTGAACTATCTTTTCAAAAAACTCAATTTGTTCCTCCAACAAATCCATGGTGGCAATCCTTGATCAATCCCTGCCTTTCCAAGTATTGATTAATCCTGTCCCTCAGATTTTTTCTTTTCCCAATGACTTCCCGACCACTGACATCAGACCAACTGGTATGTCATTACATGATCTATTCCTGCTGCCCTTCTTTAAAAGAAGGAACCACATTACCAATCACGCAATTATCCGAAAATGGGTTGGCTGGCTTGAGGGTTGGTAACCTACCCTTGTCCAATTCATATGTCCACATGTTTGTGCATATTCCAGAGGTTTTATGGCTGGAAGAGATCTCAAGCTTAAGGAGGGTAACGAAGTCATGGAGGGACATGTAACATTTTCCCAGACAATAATTATCTTATTAAAAAATCAGCATAAATGAAATCATCAAATTAATTAGTTCTCCGTCTCATTTATTGTTTGTGGTGCCTTTTAACACAGATGGTCTGCTGCATTGCCTTGAGATCACAGGTTACAAGATATAAAACAGCTTAATTTTCTACCTTTGGATCTTTGGAGCACCTCTGGAGCTCCTAAAGTAAAAATCAATGAGAGTGCTATGAATTGTTTGCCACAGCCAACCAGGAATCCATAAATCATGCTATTAAAATCATTCAGATCACAAAGTAGATTTTATTAATGCTGGAACGCATGAATACTGAAGGTGATAGACCATGCAATTCATGTTTCTCACTGACATTATGAAAAAATGCCCTTAAATAGCAATGAAAATGCAATTGATTTAATACAAAAATTTGAGAAATGAATTCAAATGGCTTCAGAATAAAGTGTATCAATTCCAAAGAATAAGAGACTTTGTTTAAAGAAGTGGATGAGGTGCAGATCATGCAAATATCCACTGTCATTCTTCAGACTTGCCCCATTTCATACAATGAGCTAGTCATGTATCGGCCAAATCTTCTGGTACCTGAATAGTTTGGGGCTAGATGGACGTCTGACACTTCACGTTGGGACCCTGGAAGCCCTGATGCATGTGGAGAGTGAGTAAAACAGATAGCGAGGTGCCAAACTCAAAAGATAAAGGGAGTGCTAATGTTGGTAAAGTAGATATTCAAGTGTAAAATAGGTGTAAATCATAAAGTGTGAAAATAGCCCCACTCTGCTCAGGGTCTACTCTCTACCTATTTTACATCACAAGTGTGCCTTAAATCTATGATATCGGTTATTGACACCTCTCCTAATGGAAGTGATATTTTCCTATCCACCATATCTATATCTCTCATAATCATATACACATCTATCAGGTCTCCTCTAAACCTTTGGTGCTCCAAGGAAAGCAATCTCAACCTATCCAATCATTCCACATAGCTCACACCCCTCGGCTGAGTAAATCTCCTCTGGACCCTCTCTCATGTAATTACTTCCTTCCTTTAATGTCGTCAACAGAACTGCACCCAGTGCTCTAGTTGTGGTCTAACTACATTTTATACAGTTTCAATATAATCTCCTTGCTCTTGTATTCTATACCACAGCTAATCAAGCCAAGTATTCCATATCCCGCAATAACCATTTTATCTACATGGATCTCCGAGCTCAACATGTCTGTGCCTACGCAAACACCAAGGTTCCTGAGAACTTCAGTAATTTCTTGGGTCCTACCTTTCATATTGTAATTCCTTCTTTTGTAAGCCCTTCCCAAGTGCAGTATCTCACACTTTTCTGGGTTAAATTGTATTTGCCACAGCTCTGCCCACCTGACCAGTCTTCTATTTCAATCCTGCAATTTACAGTCATTCTCCTCGTTATATACTTCTCAATCATTTTTTGCATCATCCATGAACCAATAGTTCACAACCCCGACATTTACATCTAACCTGTCAATATGCACCACAACAACAAGGCCTCCAGCCCTGAGCCCTGCAGAAGCCCATTAGAAACAGGCTTCCAGTCACTAAAACTCCCCTCAACCATCACCCTCTGTCTCCTACCTCTCAGCCAATTTTGAATCCAATGTGCCACTTGGCCTTAGCTCCTATGTCATCTTACTTCCTTGACCAGCCTGCCATGAGGGACCTCATGAAAAGCCTTGCTAAAGCCTATGTGAGCAACTTCAAATGCATTACCATCATCAATAATCCTGGTTAGTTCTTCAATTATGTCAATCAAATTTATCCAGCATTACATCCATTTAACAAACTCATGCTGACTATTCTGATTAAAACAAAAGCCTCTGAGTGTAGATACGTGCTGTCCCTCCCCCGGCGCAAGACACTTTGGTGCTAGTCCCGCTCGCTCCAAAGACCTTTGAATAGGTTGGTTAGAAAATATCTAAACCTACATTGTCCTCAGATTTTTTTTCTTATAACTTCAGTGATTACTGAAGTTAAACAGACTGTTTGGTAATTTCCTGGTGTATCCCTATCCTCCCTTTTTAAATTATCGGAGCTCCAGTCCTCAGGTGCGTCCTCTAGAGATGTTGCATTACATCTTTGCAGATGGTGCACACTGATTTTCCCATGCATCAGGGAAATGGATGGGATGAGTGTTCATTATGGGGTGCTGATGAAGCCAACTGCTTGAATGTTATTGGAACTGCACTCATTCAGGCAAGTGGGGGGTATCCCACCACTCAGAGATAATAGGAACTGCAGATGCTGGAGAATCCGAGATGACAAAGTGTAGAGCTGGATGAACACAGGAGGCCAGGCAGCATCTTAGGAGCACAAAGGCTGACGTTTCAAGCCTCGACCCCTCATCAGAAAAGGGGGAGGGTGAGTGGGTTCTGAAATAAATAGGGAGGGAGGGAGGCAGATCGAAGATGGATAGAGGAGAAGATAGGTGGAGAGGAGACAGACAAGTTAAAGGGGCGGGGATGCAGCCAGTAGAGGGGAGTGTAGGTGGGGAGGTAGGGAGGGAATAGGTCAGTCAGGGAAGGACGGACAGGTCAAGGGGGCAGGATGAGTTTAGTAGGTAAGAAATGGAGGTGCAGCTTGAGGTGGGAGGAGGGGATAGGTGAGAGGAAGAACAAGTTAGGCAGGCGGGGATGAGCTGGGCTGGTTTTGGGATGCAGTGGGGGAGGGGAGATTTTGAAGCTTGTGAAGTCCACATTGATACCATTGGGCTGCAGGGTTCCCAAGTGGAATATGAGTTGCTGTTCCTGCAACCTTCGGGTGGCATCGTTGTGGCACTTCAGGAGGACCAGGATGGACATGTCGTCTAAGGAATGGGAGTGGGAGTTGAAATGGCTCACGACTGGGAGGTGCAGTTGTTTATTGTGAACCGAGCGGAGGTGTTCTGCAAAGTGGTCCCCAAGCCTCCGCTTGGTTTCTCCAAGGTAGAGGAAGCCACACCGGGTACAGTGGATACAGTATACCACATTGAAAGATGTGCAGGTGAATATCTGCTTGATATGGAAAGTCTTCTTGGGGCCTGGGATGGGGGTGAGGGAGTAGGTGTGGGGACAAGCGTAGCACTTCCTGCGATGGCAGGGGAAGATGCCGGGTGTGGTGGGGTTGGAGGGGAGCGTGGGGCAGACAAGCGAGTCACGGAGAGTCGTCTCTCTGGAAAACCCAGCAAGGGTGGGGATGGAAAAATGTCTTTGGTGGCGGGGTCCGATTGTAGATGGCGGAAGATTCGGAGGATGATGTGCTTGATCCGGATGTAGGTGGGGTGGTTTGCAATAAACAACAGCACCTGCCAGTCACCAGCCTTTTCAATTCCCCCTCCCTTTCCTTAGACGACATGTCCATCCTGGGCCTCCTGCAGCGCCACAATGATGCCACCTGAAGGTTGCAGGAACAGCAACTCATATTCCGCTTGGGAACCCTGCAGCCCAATGGTATCAATGTGGATTTCACCAGCTTCAAAATTTCCCCTCCCCCCAATGCACCCCAAAACCAGCCCAGCTCGTCCCCGCGTCCCTAACCTGTTCTTCCTCTCACCTATCCCCTCCTCCCACCTCAAGCCGCATCCCCATTTCCTACCTACTAACCTCAGCCCACCCCCTTGAGCTGTCCATCCTCCCCAGACTGTCCTATCCCCTCCCTACCTCCCCACCTATACTCCCCTCTACAGGCTCCATCCCCACCTCTTTAACTTGTCTGTCTCCTCTCCACCTATCTTCTCCTCTATCCATCTTGGATCCACCTCCCCCTCTCTCCCTATTTATTTCAGAACCCTCTCCACCTCCCCCTTTTCTGATGAAGGGTCTAGGCCTGAAACATCAGCTTTTGTGCTCCTGAGATGCTGCTGGGCCTGCTGTGTTCATCCAGCTCCACACTTTGTTATCTCGGGTTCCATCACTCTCCTGACTTGTGCCTTGTAAATGGTTGACACGTCTTGGGGAGTCAGGAAGTGAGTTAATCACTACAAGATTCCTAGCCTGGAATAATTATATCTACCTGCATACTGTGAGTAATGAAGTCACTGAACACTAGAGGCAGTAGGTGTTAAATCCATTTCTTGGTCTTCTTTGTTTTGCCAGGATATTTACTTTATTCAGAGTAATTTTGCTTTAGGTCATTTGGGCCTGTCCTACTCTATTTTATTTCAAGCTGTTTAACTTAAATTTACGTGAGGTCTGTCTTGCGATATTTTAACAAGACTTGTTTCAGCAAACTTTCAAAAGCTTTGTTTGATATTCCTTCTCAGAAAAATGGTCTCTACTTTCTGCACTCCATTTCGCAGTTAAATCTTTAATGAGCCTGCTGCCCATTCAACACAATAAATTACATTCCTTCATTGCACTGATCAGTTGTTGCAAAATACTGATAATCCCCTGTTGGATTTGCCCCAGGGTTTTTGAGAGATCTTGAATTTGCAGCTAATTTTCTTAATCCATTTGAGATGTGGCAGTGGAATGCATTTCTCGAGTGACAAAAAATAAAGTGTGATTTGTTTATGATCGGGGAACTGAAGCTGTGCAGGAACGGGATAACAGAGAGCAAGTTTCAAAACTAAAAAATCAGTGAATGTTTATTTCTGTAATTGTTATACTCTCATAATTCAAATATAGCTCTTAAGAGTATGAGAATTACCAGATAAGGAACAATTGAAAACCCTTCCACAGGGTACCGTGATAATGTAATTCTAAGGGGGTGGGGCAAGTGACTCAACGGTTAGCACTGCTACCTCATAGCGCCAGGGTCCCAGGTTCAGTTCCAGCCACAGGAACTGTGTGAAGTTTGCACATTCTTCCCATGTCTATGTGGGTTTCCGCCAGGTGCTCTAGTTTCCTCCCATAGTTCAAAGATGTGCAGGTTAGGTGCATCGTCAATGCTAAATTTCCCATAGTGCCCAGGAATATGCATGCTCGGTGGATTAGCCTGGGATTTGTAGGGTTACAGGAATAATGTAGGGTGATGAATCTGGATGGATGCCCCTCAGAATAATAAAATGTGAGGCTGGATGAACACAGCAGGCCAAGCAGCATCTCAGGAGCACAAAAACAGCCATTATTGAACAAACTTTATTTATACCGCCATCAGAGACGGTGAGGTGGAATGTGCTGGTGGGGAGCGCCAAGAGGGCAATATAACAACATTCACAGATCCTGCAATATATCACACAATACACTGTTTGTGTATCTGCATTAGATGTCTGTAATCCTTTGCTTCCCACCTCCTGTTATTCAAAACTTTTGTTGCAATATGTCATTGTCACCCTATCTCCACCATTGTCACTTACACAGTCTTCATCACTGTTGGGTAATGTCACATGCTAGCACAGTCTAAAACAGAAAATGACATGAGACTTGATGGAATGTCTGATTATTTTGGAAGCTGTGATCCAGAGGAATTCAATGACTTTCAGTTGCTCTTCCTTCCTAAACATCACCTTTGCAGCTATTAACCCAGGCTTTGCTTCAAAAGCTTTTGTGCTCCTGAGATGCTGCTTGGCCTGCTGTGTTCATCCAGCCTCACATTTTATTATCCTGGAATTCTCCAGCATCTGCAGTTCCCATTATCTCGGATGCCCCTCAGAAGCTGGTGTGGACTCAATGAGCTGCCTGGTCTGCTTCCATACTATGTAGATTGTATTCTATGAGTCTTTTTCAGCATAACAATCAATTCTTAGTAATTAGTCCACAATGAAAGGAGGTTATCACTGTGTGTCAGGATTCTGATGGTGCAGTGCTAATGTCCCTACCTCTGAGCTAAGACTCCCCGGTTGAACTTCACTGTGCTCCAGAGGTGTGTCATAGCACCTTGATTAAAAATACCTCTCAGTGTATCTGGGAGAAGTCTGATAGCAGTCCAGCTGTGGTGGACCCCAAGTATATCAATGTTCCTATTCATTGCTCGTTCTGGTTAAGATGAACAGATCAGAAGCTTTGGTGAGGCCAGCTTTAGTGTTGATGAACCCCTAAAGGCAAAAACTAAACGCCAGGGGCAAAATCTTGTGCTGACCCCTTCTGTCATGTTTATGGGCATGGGTGCACCCAATAGGTAGATGGAGATCCCTATCACCCATTTCCTTCACCCTACCTAACTTAGTGGTTTGAACCATGACCCATGCCTACTTAAGGCCTCATCCTACTCATTGTTGGTATTAATCTAATGGAAAACTATGGACGAGGGAAGCCAGATAAGGATCAAATGATGGTGTGAAATGTCTCATGGCTATCCCATAACTTAGTGCATTGACAGTGAGCAGAATTTCCAGCCTCTGATAAGCCAGCAGGTAATGGAGGTCCAAGAATGATTAGGGACTCCTGCTTTCAAACTTGCCAGCAGGGAACTGTAAAACACAGCTCACTATGTGGATTCACAGGAAACAGCCATTATTGAACAAACTTTATTTATACCGCCATCAGAGACGGTGAGGTGGAATGTGCTGGTGGGGAGCGCCAAGAGGGCAATATAACAACATTCACAGATCCTGCAATATATCACACAATACACTGTTTGTGTATCTGCATTAGATGTCTGTAATCCTTTGCTTCCCACCTCCTGTTATTCAAAACTTTTGTTGCAATATGTCATTGTCACCCTATCTCCACCATTGTCACTTACACAGTCTTCATCACTGTTGGGTAATGTCACATGCTAGCACAGTCTAAAACAGAAAATGACATGAGACTTGATGGAATGTCTGATTATTTTGGAAGCTGTGATCCAGAGGAATTCAATGACTTTCAGTTGCTCTTCCTTCCTAAACATCACCTTTGCAGCTATTAACCCAGGCTTTGCTTCAAAATAGCTCCACACCTTGTTATCTCGGATTCTCCAGCATCTGCAGTTCCTATTATATCAGTAGATTTTTTCAGCCTGATTTACCTTTCATTAACTCTTGACATCTTTGCCCAATCCAAGTGTTCTGTTGTCACATCTTTTGTTAGAGACTCCAGTATTTTCCACACCATGAATGTTAGCTGAGAAAACAAGTCCGTAATTGTGGATGAAGACATGACTTAAATTATAATGAAGGGAGCCCATGCTCCAAGTGTGGCAAGTGTCATTATTAACATGTTAATTGCCAGCAACATCTGGTGAGGAAGTGGCAAATTGTGAATCATAGGAACTAGGACCAACAGTTGGCCATTCAGCCCTTCGGGCCTGGTCTACTGTTCAATATGATCACGGCTGATTCTTTATCTCAATACTACTTTCTCCCATTTCCCTCAATGCCTATAAAATAAAAAAAAGTTTATATCTTTCTCCAATATATTCATTACTTGGCCTCTGCAATTTTCAATGGTGGAGATTTCCATAGATTCACTACCCTCTGAGTGAAGAAATGTCTACTCATCTCAGTCCTCAAAGGCCTAACTTTTATTCCTAGACTGTGTCCTCTTGTTCTAGACTCCCTGGTCAGGGAAAACATTCTCCCTGCCTCTAGTCTGCTCAGCCCTGTTAGAATTTTACATATTTCAATCAAACCTCTTTCATCCTACGAAACGCTATACAGGCCCATGTGAACCAATCTCTCTTCATAGCACAGCCCTGCCATCTCCAGGGAATCTTCACTGTGGTCCCTTTTAGGCAAGTATATCCTTTCTTAGGTAGGGAGACCAAAATTACATGCAATAGTCCAGGTGTATAAATGCACTCGTCCAAGGCCTGTATACATGCAACAAGACATCCCTACATCTGAACTCAAATCTTCTTGCACTAAAGGCCAATAAACCACTTTCCCTCCTAATTGCTTGCTGCTACCTGTCTACTTCCATTGAATGGTGCTATGGAACACTGAGATCCCTTTGTACATTTATATTTCCCAATGTATCCCCATTTAAATAATATTCTTCTTTTATGTCTTAAATTCACATTTGGGTACATTGTACTGTACCTACCATGTGCTTGCCAACACACTCAATTTGTCTAAATCACCTTGCAACTTTCTTCTGTCTTCCTTGCAACTCAATATCCCACCCTTTTTTGCCTTGTCAGCAAAACATGAAAATATTGCACACAGGTCCTTTATATATGTTCATGAATAGTGAGACTAAAGTACTGATCTTTGCAGTATACCACTAGAAAGTGCTTGCTACTAAAACGACCCAGTTATTCCATTCTCTGCTTTTTATCTTTCAGTTAATTCTCAATATGTGCCCCATTCCCAAATGCTTTAATTTTGCCCATTAATTTGTTATGTGGGACCAAATCAAAAGCCTTCTGAAAGTTCAAATATGTCATAGCCACTGATACTTCCTCACCTACTCGATTTGTTACATCTGCCAGAAAAAAAACTCCAGTCCTGCTCCTAAGATGCTGCTTGGCCTGTTGTGATCATCCAGCTCCACACCTTGTTATCTCGGATTCTCCAGCATCTGCAGTTCCTATTATATCAGTAGATTTATTCAGCCTGATTTGCCTTTCATTAACTCATGACAACTTTGCCCAACCCCATTAATGCTTTCTAAGTGTTCTGTTATCACATCTTTTGGGCCGGCATTTATGCCCATCCCTAATTTCCCTGAAGAAGGTGCTGATGAGCTGCCTTCTTGAACTGTTGCAGTTCAGGCAGTGTAGTTACACTTACAGCATCGTTAGGAAGGAAATTCCAGGATTTTGACACAGTGAAGGCTTGGGTTACAGTTTCAAGTGGGAATAGTGCATTCTTTGGGGGGCACTTGGCAGTCATTTTTTTTCAATGCCTCTGTTGCCCTTGTCTTTGTAGGTTAGGAATGTGCTTTTGGAGGAGCTGTAGTGAGTTTTGAAGTGCCTCTAGAAAGTTTTATACATTGGTGCTGCGTTGCATTGGTGATAGAGGGAACACAGAACATAGAAAAATACAGCGCAGAACAGGCCCTTCAGCCCTCAATGTAGCATCAACCTGTGAACTAATCTAAGCCCCTCCCCCTACACTATCCCATCATCATCCTTATGCTTATCCAAGGACTGTTTAAATGTCCCTAATGTGGCTGAGTTAACTAAATTGGCAGGCAGGGCGTTCCACGCCCTTACCACTCTCTGAGTAAAGAACCTGTCTCTGACATCTGTCTTAAATCTATCACCCCTCAATTTGCAGATATGCCCCTTCATACAAGCTGAAGTCATCATCCTCGGAAAAAGACTCTCACTGTCCACCCTATCTAATCCTCTGATCATCTTGTATGTCTCTATTAAATCCCGTCTTAGCCTTCTTCTCCCCAATGAGAACAGACCCAAGCCCCTCAGCGTTTCCTCATAAGATCTTCGCTCCAGACCAGGCAACATCCTGGTAAATCTCCTCTGCACCTTTTCCAATGCTTCCACGTCCTTCCTGTAATGGGGCGACCAGAACTGTACACAATATTCCAAGTGAGGCCGCACTAGCGTTTTGTACAGTTGCAGCATGACATCACAGCTCCGGAACTCAATCCCTCTACCAATAAATCCTAACACAGCGTAAGCCTTCTTAACAGCACTATCAACCTGGGTGGCAACGTTCAGGGATCTATGTACATAGACACCAAGATCCCTCTGCACATCCACACTACCAAGAATCTTTCCATTGACCCAGTATGCTGCCTTCCTATTATTCTTCCCAAAGTGAATCACTTCACATTGATTTGCATTGAACTCCATTTGCCACCTTTCAGCCCAATTCTGCAGTTTATTGAATGAATATTGAAGCTGCCTGTGGATGCTAATTAAGCACTGTAAGTGGTCTCGAACTGCACTAGTCCAGTCAAGTGCAGAGCATTCCATCACCTTCCAGACGCATAGACACAGTTTCAAAGTCCAAGAACCCTTCCTAGCTCCGCACCTACTTTTGTATTTGTCTAGTGAGTCTAGTTCATTTTCTGATCAATGGTAACTCCCAGAAAGCTTATGGCAAAGATTCCATGATGGTAGTGCTGTTAAATGTCAAGAAACAATGGATAGATTCGTTCTTGTTGTCAATGACCATCATCTGGCACTTGTACAGCTCAATTATTACTTGCCCCTTTTCAACCCAAGCAAGATATTGTCCAACTCTCGCTGATGTAGACACAAGCTGCTTCAATATCCAAGGAGTCAAGAATGGTGCTGAACATTGTGAAATCATCCGCAAACATCTGACACTATGCTAGAGGAAAAGTCATTGACAAAGCAGCTGAAAGTGGTTGAGCCAAGGACACTGCCCTGAGGAACCCTTGCAGAGAACCCTTGCATGTTCTTGGCCTTTCATTTGGTTGTTAATTGAGGGTTGAAGAACAGGAGGAGAAGCAATAGTATTTCCACATTTCCTCTCCCACATTGACATTGACATAGACAGACCCCCACACCCACTCCACACACACATACTCACACACACGTACACAGACACACACACTCACACACACAAACACTTACTCACACGCACACACACACACGGTCTCAGATACACACACTCTCTCTCTCAAACACACATGCACACACACATATACACACACATGCACAAACACTCACACACACGCATGCATACACACACACACACGCACACGTGTGCATGCACACACAAACACTCTCTCGCACTCACATGCACTCACACACAGTCTCACATACACACACTCTCTCGCGCGCGCACACACACACACACACACACACACACACACACACACACACACACACACACACACACACACACATGCATTTTCTCTCTCTCATAGGAACAATTCACAAGTCCCTAAGCATCAAAATATTGAATAAAACTCCTGACCACTTGGGCCTCAATGTTCAATAAATTCATTGCCTCAGTGAGACATATCCATCAAGAGTCAGTGATAATGGGAACTGCAGATACTGGAGAATCCAAGATAACAAAGTGTGGAGCTGGATGAACACAGCAGGACAAGCAGCATCTCAGGAGTACAAAAGCTGACGTTCCGGGCCTAGACCCTTCATCAGAGACGGGGATGGGGAGAGGGAACTGGAATAAATAGGGAGAGAGGGGGAGGCGGACCGAAGATGGTGAGAAAAGAAGGTAGGTAGAGAGGAGAGTATAGATGGGGAGGTAGGGAGGGGATAGTTCAGTCCAGGGAAGACAGACAGGTCAAGGAGGCAGGATGAGGTGGTAGGTAGGAAATGGAGGTGCGGCTTGAGGTGGGAGGAAGGAATGGGTGAGAGGGAGAACAGGTTAGGGAAGCAGAGACAGGCTGGGGTGGTTTTGGGATGCAGTGGGGGGAGGGGAAGAACTGGGCTGGTTTTGGGATGCAGTGGGGGAAGGGGAGATTTTGAAGCTTGTGAAGTCCACATTGATACCTTTGGGCTGCAGGGTTCCCAAGCGGAATCTGAGTTGCTGCTCCTGCAACCTTCGGGTGGCATCATTGTGGCACTGTAGGAGGCCCATGATGGACATGTCGTCTGAGGAATGGGAGGGGGAGTTGAAATGGTTCACGACTGGGAGGTGCAGTTGTTTGTTGCGAACCGAGCGGAGGTGTTTTGCAAAGCAGTCCCCAAGCCTCGGCTTGGTTTCCCCAATGTAGAGGAAGACACACCGGGTACAATGGATACAATATACCACATTGGCAGATGTGCAGGTGAACCTCTGCTTAATATGGAAAGTCATCTTGGGGCCTGGAATGGGGGTGAGGGAGGAGGTGTGGGGGCAAGTGTAGCACTTCCAGCGGTTGCAGGGGAAGGTGCTGGGTGTGGTGGGGTTGGAGGAGAGTAAGGAGCGGACAAGGGAGTTGTGGAGAGAGTGGTCTCTCCGGAAGGCAGACAAGAGTGGGATGGAAAAATGTCTTGGGTGGTGGGGTTGGATTGTAAATGGCGGAAGTTTCGGAGGATGATACGTTGTATCTGGAGGTTGGTGGGGTGGTATGTGAGAACGAGGGGGATCCTCTGGGGGCGGTTGTGGCGGGGGCGGGGTGTGAGGGATGTGTTGCGGAAAATGCGGGAGACGCGGTCAAGGGCGTTCTCGACGACTGCTGGGGGAAAGTTGCGGTCCTTGAAGAACGTGGACATCTGGGATGTGCGGGAGTGGAATGCCTCATCCTGGGAGCAGATGCAGCAGAGGCAAAGGAATTGGGAACACGGGATGGAATTTTTGCAGGAGGGTGTGTGGGAGGAGGTGTATTCTAGGTAGCTGTGGGAGTCAGTGGGCTTGAGGTGGACATCAGTTTCTCGCTGGTTACCTGACATGGAGACTGAGAGGTCCAGGAAGGTGAGGGATGTGCTGGAGATGGCCCAGGTGAACTTGAGGTTGGGGTGGAAGGTGTTTGTGAAGTGGATGAACTGTTTGAGCTCCTCTGGGGAGCAAGAGGCGGCGCCGATACAGTCATCAATGTAACGGAGGAAGAGGTGGGGTTGGAGGTTGCAGGAACAGCAACTCATATTCCGCTTGGGAACCCTGCAGCCCAATGGTATCAATGTGGACTTCACAAGCTTCAAAATCTCCCCTTCCCCCACCGCATCCCAAAACTAGCCCATTTCGACCCCTCCCCACACTGCACCACACAACCAGCCCAGCTCTTCCCCTCCACCCACTGCATCCCAAAACCAGCCCAGTTCGTCCCCTCTCCACACTGCACCACACAACCAGCCCAGCCTGTCTCTGCCTCCCTAAACTGTTCTTGCTCTCACCCATACCTTCCTCCCACCCCAAGCCGCACCCCCATCTACCTACTAACCTCATCCCACCTCCTTGACCTGTCCGTCTTCCCTGGACTGACCTATCCCCTCCCTACCTCCCCACCTATACTCTCTCCACCTATCTTCTTTACTCTCCATCTTCGGTCCGCCTCCCCCTCTCCCTATTTATTCCAGTTCCCTCTCCCCATCCCCCTCTCTGATGAAGGGTCTAGGCCCGAAACATCAGCTTTTGTGCTCCTGAGATGCTGCTTGTCCTGCTGTGTTCATCCAGCTTCACACTTTGTTATCTTGGATTCTCCAGCATCTGCAGTTCCCATTATCACAGAGAGAAGAATAGTTGGACAGACAAAGGAGCCAATAACAATCTGGCTCGGAGACTGAATAGCTGTTAATGGAGACCATTAGTGGCTAACAATAGTTAGTGTGTAATGGCAGACAATGTGACAAAAAGGCCTGGTGTGTGGATAAGGGACTAGGATATGGGGGTGTACAGGCCCTGAAATTATTGAACTCGATATTGAGTCTGGGGGCTACAGGGTCCCCAGGCTTATGCTGATCTTCGCCGGCACACTGCAGGAAGTATGAGACAGATGTTGGCCAGGGAACAGGGTTATGTGTTAAAGTGGCAGACAACTGGAAGTTCAGGGTCTTTTTTGTGGGAAGAACATAGATGTTTCGCAAAGTGGTTACACAGTGTACACTCCCAATCCAGAGAAGACCACATTGCCAGCAGAGAAAGCAGGACACCGGATTGTGTGAAGTGCAGGTTCACCTGGAAGATGTGTTTGGGCCCTTGGACACTGAGGAGGGAGGTGATAAATAGCCAGGTGTTACACATTCAACAGTTGCAGGGAAAGGTGTCATGGAGCTGTGGGGAGTGGGAGAATTTGTTGGGAGTGAGGGAAGTATGGACCAGGGTATCCCAGAGGGAACTGTTCCTGTGAAAGGTGGACAAGGGAGGGAATTGGAATTTGTGCCTGGTGGAATTTTGCTGGGGGTGGCGGAGGTTGTGTCTGATGATCCTCTGGATGTGGATGTTGGTGAGATAGTAGGTAAGGACAAGGAGAACCCTATCGCTGTTGTGGGAAGGAAAAGAGAGGCTGAGTGTGGAAGTGCAGGAGATGGGTCAGACATGGTTGAGGGCCCTTGTGCTGGGGAATCCTCAGTTGAGGAAGAAGGTGGACATTTCAGAGGCCCTGTTGTTAAGTTTGGCCTCATGGCGGAGGAACTGGGAGAATAGAATTGAGTCTTCACAGGAAGGAGGGTCTGAGAACGTCTAGTCCGAGTACCTGTGTGGGTCAGTGGATTTACAGTGGATAATAGTGCCCAGCCTGTTCCCAGAAATGGAAACAGAGTTGTCAAGGAAGGAGAGGGAGGAATCACAGATAGACCAGGTGAAAGTGAGGCCAGGGTGGAAATTGGAAGAGAAATCAACGAACTTTTTCAATTCTATGGCCTCATAGGTATTTTCATGGGTCCCAGTTATGCCTGTCTCTTCGTGGGGTATGTGGACCATTCCTTGTTCCAGTTCTATTCTGGCCCCCACACACAACTCTTTCTCCAATATATCGATGATATCATCGGTGCTGCTTTCCTCTCTCATCCAGAATTGGAAAAGATTTTGATTTCGCTTCCAATTTCTACCCCATGCTCATGTTCACTTGATCTATCTCTGACTCTTCCCTTCCCACCCCAGAAACATATTCCCCTCCCTCCCTTGTCCACCTTCTACAGGGACCATTCCCTCCGGGACACCCTGGTCCACTCTTCCCTCGCTCCCAACACCCGCTCACAACCCTACAGCATCTTCCCCTGTAACTGGTAAAGGTGTAACGCCTGCCCATTTACCTCCTCCCTCCCCACTATCCAAAGGCCCAAATATACCTTCCAGGAAAAGCAACATTTCACCTGCACTTCCCAGAATCCAGTCTACTGCATTCACTGCTCACAATGTGGTGTCCTCAATACTGGGGAAACAAAACATAGACTAGATAACCACTTTGCAGAACATCTACGTTCTGCCTGCAGAAATAACCCTGAGCTTCCCGTTGCCTGCCACTTTAACACACCACCCTGTTCCCTGGACAATATCTCTGCCTCAGGCTTCCTGCAGTGTTCCAGAGAAGCTCAATGCAAGGTGGGATAGCAACACTTCATTTACTGCTTGCAGCCCTCTGGACTCAGTATCGAGTTCAATAATTTTTAGTTCCTGAACTCCCCCATGTCCTAGCCTCCTACCACACAAACCAGGCCTTGTTATCACATATAACCTGCCTTTGCACACTACCTCTGTTAGCCGCTAACAGTCTCCACGAACAACTATTCACCCTCCCAGCCAGATCATTGTTGGCACCTTTGTTTGTCCAACAGGTTATCTCTCTCTGGGCTCTATCCTTACTTGTCATTTACTCATCACCCCTTCTCCCCACTCTATCATCTACATGTAAGCAGACACTTCTTTAGCTACCATCAGTTCTGAGGAAGGGTCACCAGACCCGAAACATTAACTTTGATTTCTCTTCACAGATGCTGCCAGGCTTGGTGAACTTTTCCAGAAACTTCTGATTTTGTTTCTGATTTACAGCATCCACAGCTTTCAGATTTTATCAAGGCTAGCTTTACTGTGGGAGTGCCGCACTCTCCACATCATCTTAATTGATTCTGGCCTCGACTGCTTGTTTTTGTAGATATACAAAACACTTTGTAAATAGAAGAATTTCTCCTTATTTTGAGTGTGAAAGTAGTCAGCCACCTGATGCGAATCCCCTGAATATTCAATTGGATTGGTGGGCGTTAAATTGTTGTAGACTACAACCAAGGAGTACATCATCCACTGGGTCAACATCCTGGAACTTTGTCCCTCAGAGGACTGTGGGTAACCTCCACCAAATGGACTGCAGTGTTCCAGGAAGGCATCTTACTGCTACTTTCTCCAGTGGGTTGTAATCCATCACACTCCTGACTTGTAGACAGGTGGGGAGGCTTCGGGGAATCAGGAAGTGAGTTATACACTGCAGAACTCCTAGTTTCTGATCTGGTCTTCTAGCCAGAAATGTAAAAATCCGTAACAATTATCACCAGCTTTTAGCAAAGCTCAATGTAGTTTGGAGTAACAACATCTCATCTTCTCTCTAAGTACCTTACAGCCTTTAAGACTCAACATTGAGTTTAACAATTTCAGAACATGAAAACCTTTCTCAGTGTTCGCGATCCACCCATCATATGCATGGGTGGCCCCCAGCATACCCAACAATTTTCATTCATGTTACTCAGCATTTATCTCCCTCTAAGCTTACCAGCAGCAATCTTCTTGTTTTCCCCTTTCTTCCCCTCTATCTCTTCACCATCTCCATGAAATCTATTTGTTCATTCTCTTAACCCTGCATCACAATACTTTCCACCCCACCCTCATTATCTGTATTAATACCACTCAATACCATCCATCCCCAACCACTTTCAGTTCTGATTATAGATTAGATTCCCTACAGTGTGGGGACAGGCCCTTCGGCGCTCCAAGTCCACACCGCTCCTTGGAGCATCCCACCCAAGTCCATTTCCCCCTATAACCCACTCACCCCCGAACACTATGGACAATCCACCTAGCCTGCACATCTTTGGACTGTGGGAGGAAGTCAACAAATAAGTATGTGCCTGTCAGGCAGGGCAGAAGCTGTAGAGCGCGGGAGCCGTGGTTTACGAAGGAGGTGGAATCTCTGGTCAAGAGGAAGAAGAAGGCTTATGTTAGGGTGAGATGTGAAGGCTCAGTTAGGGCACTTGAGGGCCACGAGGTAGCCAGGAATGACCTAAAGAGAGAGCTCAGAAGAGCCAGGAGGAGACATGAGAAGTTGTTGGCGGGTGGGATCAGGGTAAATCCTAAGGCTGTCTATAGGTATTTAAGGAATAAAAGAATGACGAAAGTAAGATTAGGCCCAATCAAGGATAGTAGTGGTAAGATGTGTGTGGAGTCAGAGGAGATAGGGGAAGCGCTAAATGAATATTTTTCAACAGTATTTACTCTAGAAAACGACAATGTTGTCGAGGAGAATACTGAGATACAGGCTAGGAGACTAGGTGGGATTGAGGTACACAAGGAAGAGGTATTAGAAATCCTACAGAGGGTGAAGATAGATACGTCTCTTGGGCCAGATGGGATTTATCCTAGGATTCTCTGGGAAGCCAGGGAGGAGATTGCCAAGCCTTTGGCATTGATCTTTAACTCGTCACTGTCTACAGGAATAGTGCCAGACGACTGGAGGATAGCAAATGTGCTTCCCCTGTTCAGGAAGGGGAGTAGAGACAACCCTGGTAATTATAGACCAGTGAGCCTTACCTCAGTTGTTGGTAAAGTGTTGGAAAAGGTTATAAGGGATAGGATTTATGATCATCTAGAAAAGAATAAATTGATGAGGGACAGTCAGCACGGTTTTGTGAAGGGCAGGTCGTGCCTCACAAACCTTATTGAGTTCTTTGAGAAGGTGACCAAGCAGGTAGATGAAAGTAAACCGGTTGATGTGGTGTGTATGGATTTCAGCAAGGCGTTCGATAAGGTTCCCCACAGTAGGCTATTGTACGAAATGCGGAGGAATGGGATTGTAGAAGATATAGCAGTTTGGATCAGAAATTGGCTTGCTGAAAGAAGACAGAGGGTAGTGATTGATGGGAAATGTTCATTCTGGAGACCAGTTACTAGTAGTGTACCGCAAGGGTCGGTGTTGGGTCCACTGCCATTTGTCATTTTTACAAATGACCTGGATGAGGGCGTAGAAGGATGGGTTAGTAAATTTGCAGACGACACTAAGGTCGGTGGAGTTGTGGATAGTGAACAAAGATATTGTAGGTTACAGAGAGACATAGATAAGCTGCAGAGCTGGGCTGAGAGGTGGCAAATGGAGTTTAATGCGAACAAGTGTGAGGTGATGCACTTCGGTAGGAGTAACCGGAATGCAGAGTACAGGGCTAATGGTAAAATTCTTAGTAGTGTAGATGAGCAGACAGATCTCGGTGACCATGTACACAGACCCTTGAAAGTTGCCACCCAGGTTGACAGGGTTGTTAAGAAGGCATACAGTGTTTTAGCTTTTATTAATAGAGAATCAAGTTCCGGAACAATGAGGTTATGCTGCAGCTGTACAAAACTCTGGTGCGGCCGCACTTGGAGTATTGCGTACAGTTCTGGTCACCACGTTATAAGAAGGATGTGGAAGCTTTGGAAAGTGTGCGGAGGAGATTTACTGGGATGTTGCCTGGTATGGATGGAAGGTCTTACGAGGAAAGGCTGAGGGACTTGAGGCTGTTTTCATTAGCGAGAAGAAGGTTAAGAGGTGACTTAATTGAGACATATAAAATAATTAGAGGGTTAGATAGGGTGGATAGGGAGATCCTTTTTCCTAGGATGGTGACAGCGAGCACAAGGGGGCATAGCTTTAAACTGAGGGGTGAAAGATATAGGACAGATGTCAGAGGTAGTTTATTTACTCAGAGAGTAGTAAGGGAATGGAACGCTTTGCCTGCAACGGTAGTAGATTCACCAATTGTAAGTACATTTAAGTCATCATTGGACAAGCATATGGATGTACATGGAATAGTGTAGGTTAGATGGGCTTCAGATCGGTATGACAGGTTGGCACAACATCGAGGGCCGAAGGGCCTGTACTATGCTGTAATGTTCTATGTTCTACAGACATGGGGAAGAATGTGCAAACTCCACAAAGACAGTTACCCGAGGCTGGAATCGAACCCATATCCCTGGTGCTGTGTGGCTGCAGTGGTAACCACTGAGCCAGGGTACCTCCCATATAGGTTGCTAGATTTCAAGCAATAACGTTAGATTAGATTCCCTACAGTGTGGAAACAGGACCTTCAGCCTTACAAGTCCACACCGCCTCTTGGATCATCCCACCCAGACCCATCCCTCTATAACCCACACACCCCTGAATACTACAGGCAATTTAGCATGAGCCAATCCACCTAACCTGCACATCTTTGGACTGTGGAGGAAACCCACGCAGACACGGGGAAAATGTGCAAACTCCACACAGACAGTTGCCCGAGGCTGGAATCGAACCCGGGTCCCTGGTGCTATGAGGCTGTAGTGCTAACCACTGAGCCACCGTGCCACCCCTTTGCTTCGCTCTCTGCGGATACAGCCAGATCTGTTGGGTTTCTCCAGCACTTTTCATTTTTATTTCAGATGTTCAACACCTACAACAGTTTGTTTTTAATGACGCAATCAGTCCTGTTTAGGTCTGAAAAATAGCATCAACCTAGAAAGAATGCTATTCATACATTTAACCTGTAAATCCACTGGATGAAAGGATGGGGAGGCAGATTTAAGTAATTTCCAAAAGCCAATGGAACATATGCAGGGCTATCAGAAAGAGAAGGGGAAGTAGAACTAATTGGACATTTCTTTCAAAAAACTGGCACAGACACTTTGTGTCAAATGGTTTATTTTCTGTGTTCTAAGTTCTTGTATAAAATAGACAGGCAAATGTTGAGTGTGTTCTTAAATTGTTTGCTATCTTTGCATTAGTGCTAATCTTAGTTATTGCTGTGTATTAAAATTATATATTAATGCCTTGAAAATATTCACGTCATTAGTGTTTTAACCAAGGTACTTGAAATGCGCTGTATTCAAATTCTTAGTGCTCCACTAGTCATAACAAATGTAAAACAAAATGTTCTCCCTAGTTTTCAGTTTGGCCAGTTACACATACTAAGCTATATGAATCAGAATGTAAATCTACCAATCTAATGTCTCGCAACAAAACCAATAATTTATTGTAACTACATTACTTCTTCAAAAAGAGGTAAAGTTTATTAACACAAAAGTTGTGTGATGGTCCCAGCTGATGTCATTTCTGGATAAATCAGATCCCAGACTGAAATGTGGTTTTGTCGATCATTTTTTGTTTTGTGTTTTTTTAAACAACGTGGCTTCTCACTCAAAAAGAATGCATGTTTTGTTTTAACATCAAAACAGAAGTTTCTTAAGCAAAAGTAAAATTATCTTTAACCATTTTATGACAGTTCTTTGAAGAAGTTACATGTACTGTGGATAAAGGGGAGCCAGTAGATGTAGTATTGTTGGATTTCCAGAAGGCATTTGATAAGCGGTTTCATCAAAGAAGTTAGCACGTAAAAGATGAGCACAGATTGAAGATTGGCTGATTGGCAGGATGTATGAGTGAAGATCCTCAGAGGTCTGTACGACAGGGTTCAACTGTTTACAATTTACATCAATGACTTAGATAAGAGTAGCAAGAGTGTGGTAGTTAAAGTCATAGATGAAGATTCATAGGCCAGACCGTCCATCATGAAGAAGATGTCAGGCATTGAATCTTCCCGTATTTTGGTGAAATCATTTGTGTTGAGTTTCATGGAGGATTCCTCTCTATGAGGCCTCACAAGCTTCTCCCACAATCATCCCAATTTCATTTCAATAGCCACCTAATATGCCACTTTTAAGCCATTTCCACCAGATGCTATCCTGATTCTCTCTCTTGCCATCACCTAGATATTCCAGGATCCCTGCTGTTTGTGCCCCCCCGCGCCCCCCCAAACCCTATCCCAGTCAAATGCTGGCATTCCTCAGCTTCCTGCATGGTTTTTGATATTTGCCCTGAATGTAGTAGTTATTTTCTTTATTCATTCATGGGACGATGACATCACTGGCTTGGCAGCATTTATTGCCCATGCCTAATTTCTCAGAGGGCAGTTACGAGTCAATCACATTGCTGTGGGTCTGGAGTCTCATGTAGGCCAGACCAGGTAAGGATGGCGGTTTCCTTCCTCAAAGACATTAGTAAACCTAATAAGTTCTTCCTGACAATCGACACATGGTCATAATTAGATTCTTAATTTCAGATATTGTATTAAGTTCAAATTCAACCATCTGCCATGGTGGGACTCGAACCGGGGTCCTCAGAACATTATCTGGGTCTCTAGATTAGTCCAGTGATAATACCACTAGGCCATCACCTCCCCTGAAGGCAGTTAAAAGTTAAAACAAAACTGTTTTGCCAACAGTGACCTGATGGAAAGGCTGATGAAGAGGAGGGCTGCCCTCCTCTCCCAGGGCAGAAACAGTAGTCTGGTCTAAACTTGCCACCTGGATCAGAGAGTACAGAGGAATGGGCAGCATAACTGCAGGAACGTCAATTACCTTCTCTACCCTGCCAGGGTAAGGTGGCATCTTTTCTCCACTACCTTTTAGTCACTCTATCATTTCCAATGAGGCTTATGCTACAACACTGTCGCTGACAAATGCAGCATATTACTTCATGTGCCAAGTCAATCCACCCAATCCCACAAACCTATGGACCTTGCATGGCCTCCCCTCTGACTGTTTGCTTACTCTCAGGCGCCTCACCACCTTTGCCCCTCCTGCACCAGAACGAACAAACTGCCCAGCTTGTCCCCTCCCCCAACTGCATCCCAAAACCAGCCCAGCTCGTTCCCGCCTCCCTAACCTGTTCTTCCTCTCACCTATCCCCTCCTCCCACCTCCAGCCGCACCTCCATTTCCCACCTACCAATCTCATCCTGCCTCCTTGACCTGTCCATCCTCCCTGGACTGACCTATCCCCTCCCTACCTCCCCACCTATACTCTCCTCTCCACCTATCTTCTGCTCTATTCATCTTCGATCCGCCTCCCCCTCTCTCCCTATTTATTCCAGAACCCTCTCCCCATCCCCATCTCTGATGAAGGGTCTAGGCCCGAAACATCAGCTTTTGTGATCCTGAGATGCTACTTGGCCTGCTGTGTTCATCCAGCTCTACACTTTGTTGTCTTGGATCCTCCAGCATCTGCAGTTCACATTATCTCTTTCATCGCACTCAATTCCTGCTTTTTCCCCAATCTAAGGGAAAACAGCCCACAGTAGGGCAGAGAGAACCACAACGAATGGTGAGATGTCCGACATTTGGCTATAGCGACAGAATCTTGACCATGATGGCGCAAGTGGCTGAATGAGCGTGCCTATGCATCTGGACTGATGTGAAATGAATCACTTGACTGGTTGTACAGGAAACCCCAAAATGATGGAAACCCCCTGGACCTGACTAGGGTTACTCTCCTTAGGCTTTGAGAGCTGCCTATTTGGTTGCTGCAGTGTGTTTGCTCACTCATGCGACCGGTGTGACACTGAGAAAGGGTGATACCATGTAGCAAACTGTCAGCCCCTTTAGCTGATGACTGCGAACAACTGTCTTGGCTTTGCTTCTGTGTGGAACAGCAAGGGAAGACTGAAGCACAGTCTTGAGATGCCCATGAGTCCAGTCCACGGGAGTGGTGCCAGACCTTGTGTGCTAAGTACCCTGGCAGCAGTATTACAACGAAAGGTGCTGGTACAGGCCAAAGTGCAGTATTGAGGTGCAGAAGTGCTCCCTAAGTGAATTACAGATGCGGCATGCTGATAGTGCAAGGTTGGTACCAGTCAGATGCCAAGGTCATTTCTTTGTGATTACTGCTCATGGAATGCATCCTGAGGTGTTGTTGCCAGGTGTCCAAGTTGGATGTCCAGAGTTGCCAAGCACCTGCTCAGACTTCCATATTGGGAATTCCCAGTGTCTAGTTTCTATCCGGCATCTGGGAGAATGGGGGTCAGTATATTACTGAGGTAAGATAGTGATCAGGGTGATAATGAGCGTTAATCCCCAGGAATAGACCTCTCCCTGCTCACTAATGAGAATCTTGTCTTGAGATCCAAGAATTGGAAAATGCTAATTGTCAGCATCAACATCGAGAAAGGCCTTTTAGGACATCCCTTAGGATTCACCCAAATTTCTCATCATTGACCCAATTGTTCAGGGCTGAGGAAGATTCCTCCCAGGGAGTCTGCAAATAGATGTCCAGATAGGGTAGGGGAGTGGAAAAAATCTGGCACATGGGGTTTAATGCAGTAAAATGAGAAGTTGTTTGCTAAGTACGTAAAATTTAAAAACTGATTCCTGGGATGGCAGGACCAACAAATGAAGAAAGATTGGATCTACTGGGCTTGTACTCATCGGAAGTTAAAAGAATGAAGGGGGAATCTCATAGTAACATATAAAATCCTGACGGGACTGTACAGGCTAAATGTGGGGAGAATATTCCCGATATCGGGGAAGTCCAGAACTCGGAGTCACACATCTAAGAATAAGGGGTAAGCCATTCAGGACTGAGATGAGGAAGAATTTCTTCACTTGGAGAGTTGTGAACCTGTGGAATTCTCTCCCACAGAGAGCTGTTGGGGCCATTTTATTAGATACATTCCAGAGAGAGCTGGACATAGCCCTTGCAGCTAAAGGGATCAAAAGGTATCGAGAGAAAGCGGGAGTGGGATCTTGAAATTACATGATCAGTCATGATCATATTGAATGGTGGTGCAGGCTCAAAGGGCTGAATGGTCTACTCCTGCACCAGCTTTCTATGTTTCTATATATTTGAACAGAAAATGACCACAGAATTTTGAGGTGCAGAGGAATCTGGGTGTCGAGCGCATGAGTCACAAAGGATAATTCACTGGTACAGCATGTAATCAAGAAAGCTAACTGGATGGTTTGTTTTGTTACGAGAGTAACTGAATATTAAAGTAAAAATGTTATGCTTCCAGTTAAGCAAGGAAATGGTCAGACTACATCTTAAAGTCTGTGTACAGTCTTGGTCTCTTTTTCTCAAGGAAGAATGTGGACACGTTGGAGTTGGTACAGAGGTGATATATTAGACTGGAACTTGGAATGAGTGAGCTGTCTCATGTGGGAAAGTTACACAGTGCTTGTTTCCACTGGAGTTGAAAAGAGAGAAGGATGCCTTGATTAAGTGTATATAGTCATGAATGGTCTCAACAAGGTGGGTGTGGAAATAATATTTCCTCTTGTGGGAGTGTTTCAAACCACAGGAGATGATTTCAAAATTAGGTGTCACCCTTTTAGGATAGAGATGAGGAAAAGTGTTTCTACCGTCACAGCATTGTGTGACGTTGGAACTCTGCCTCACAAGGTGGTGGATACAGGATTATTAACTATTTTTAGGACAGAGATGGATGGATTCTAGTTAGGCAGGGCAATCATGTGTTATTGGCGTAGATAAGAACGTGGAATTTGAAACTCAACCAAACAGCTATGATCTTGTTGCAAGGTGGAGCAATCTTAAGGAACCAATAGTGTATTTCCGCTCTTATTCATCTGTTCACGTGGTCAAAGAAATAGGTTTTAAGGAGCACCGTAGAGGAGCAATGAGGAAGGAGAAGGTGGGGAGGAATTTTGAAATGGATGGCTGAGGCAGTTCAGGACAAGATTACCAAATATTGGGCATGTTTAAAATCTGAGATGTGGCCACTTTTTGAATTTTTTGTTTTCAAGAGAACAGTACTTCAGAATTTTTTTGATTACTTATTTGCATGGTTTACTAGATGATTTAATTTACATATAAACTTCCACAGAAATGACCCATAGTGTCTGCTCCACCTTTCAATTAGACTATGGTTGATCATCCATTGTTACTTTGCTGTGCTATCTCAATATCACTTGATGTTATAACCACTGTAAAAATGGCAAGACTGGAAAATCAAAATTAATAAAGCTACCATTGTGTAGCTAGGACATACATAGATAGAAAATATCTGCTGTACATTTAATAATGTTATCCAGCCAGCATAAATAGACAGATGTTTTCCACAGTTATTTTGCCTTTATATTAAAAAGTTGTCACAAGCAATTTAATGATGGAATAAAGAGTTATGAGATGCCAAGGACTGATTAATTAAAAGCATGTTCTTATTAATTCTGTTAGATCCTCAAATTAGGAAGCCTGGCTGATTAGAAAATCTGTACAACTGATGGGAATATGCAAGTAATTGAGAAATAACAAGCAACCAATTTAACTCTGCCATTTTGAGCTAGCAGGATGAGAATCCCATTGTAAGAGTTATTCTAAAGTCCTGCTGTGTTGTAACAAAAACCAATTAGAAAATAACAAGCAGCTATTGCCTTGAGCCATGCTGGGAAGCGTACCCATTCAGAGTCTTCTGGGTTCAGGCTTCTCACTTTAACCAGAGAATCCTGTCCTTAGTGCCACTATGAACCAGTGCTGACGATCTGCAGTCTTTTGTTTGGATGAGCTAGCAAATGGACACCTTCCACTCTCAGTCCAGGTAGACATCAATGACCCTATGGAAGTCTTTCAAAGAAGGGTGGTGAGTGCTCTAAGTTTCCTGGTCAACTCTTCTGCGATAGGATCATTGAACCTTTGCAAGTTAAGTACAGGCTTAGACCATTCAGTCTTTCTGATCTGTTCAAGCCTGCCATTTGATAAGATCGTGGCTGACACAGTTGGGGTCTGAGTTCCACCTTGCTGTCCCTGCCATTTTTTGTCTCCATTCTTAGACAAGTGTCTATCAAACAAAGACAAAAATACTGACAATGTTGTAAATCTGAAACATAGAACACTAGAGAAACTCAAACAGGTCTGGTAGCATCTGAGGAGAACGAAATTGATGTTTTGATGCCAAAGCAACATTTCTTCAAAAGTATACAGTTCTGAAGAATAGTCATATCAGACTTGAAACATTAACTCTACTTCTCTCTCTCTAAAAGAATCTAATCAAATCTGCCTTAGAAATATTCGCACACCTCCATAGATCTCTGAAGACAGCCATGTTACAAAGCTGACTTCTTATTTTTAAACAACATTGCCTACTTCTAGAATCTAGATGAGGAGAAACATCCTCGCAGCGTCCACCTTGTTAAGTTTACCTTTTATGTTTCAACAAGATCACCTCTCAATTTTCCAAACCCCAATCTATCCAATCTTTCAACATCAGATAACCCCTTCATCCTAAGACCCACTCAAGTTAGCCTCCTCTAAACTACTTCCAATGCAACCATGTCCTTTCTTAAATAAATTGATTAAAACTAAACACAGTCCTCTTGATATGGCCTCTGCAATATCACCTAAAACTACAGCAGAACATCCCGACTTTATATTCCATTGTCCTTGTGATAAGGACATTGAACATAAGAATTAGAAACAGGAGTAAGTAATTCTGCCCCTTGAGCTTACCCAAACATTTAATACGATCACAGCTGATCTCATTTCAGCCTCAACTCCACTTTCCTGCCCACTTTCCACAATCTTCCAACTTGTTGTTAAATATTAACAACAACTTTCCATTTGCCTTCTCAATCGCTTGCTCAACTGCATGCTATGGAAACTTGCATGTATGAGGACCACCCATATTGCAAGTAATTTAGAGTTCTGCAATCTCTCCGCAATTGAACAATGTTTTGCTTTTCTACTCTTGCCGTCAAAGTGGTCAAGTTCACAATTTCCCATATTGTACTTGATCTACCAATGTTTTGTCCTTTCACTTATCCTATCTATATCCCTTTGCAAACACTTAATGCCCTTTATACAACTCACTCTCCTCCTGATCTTTGTGCCATCAGCAACTTCAATAACCTTACATTTGGTGCCTTCATCCAACTCATTGGATATTGTAAACAGCTGAGGGCCCAACCCTGCTTCCTGTGGGACTCTGCTCAACACATATTGCTAACACAAAAGTGGCATATTTATGCCTACACTCTTAGCTCACCAATCATTTTTACATGCTAATGTGTTACCTCCAATACAATGAGCTTTTTTATATAGCAATTGCAAATAAATGACAATGCTTAGCCATTGCTCGCATACTAGATCACTTCATTAACTCTGCCCATTTAATTCTATCCTCTCCATTTTTCACAAACTATTGCGCATTTTTCTTTTCCAATTTTTTTTCTTTACAACATGATTACATATTGATTCTGGAAGTTCATTATGTACACCCTGACAATGATTTGTGCAAACGTATTGTCCTAACCTTTCCCAAATCAACCTTTATCATGATTCCCATAAATTTCTTCCTTCTGGCTGTTACCCCACTGACCATAAGAAATAAACTTTTCTTCATCATCTGGCTGCTGCCCTTTATGATTTTTGACTGCCTCTAATAGGAATTCTGTTTTCTCATGTCTCTCTGCTTGGTGAAACTCTGGCTACATCATCTGAATCATCCGCAAGAATCTCCTCTGTGACTTCCCCATGACATGGATATTCTTCTTCGGTCATCAGGGATGGCACAGTAACCCAAGCAACGCAATCAAAAACACTAACTGAATTGCCGATCTTTTCAGCGATGTTCATAATTATGACAAAAATGGCTGCCACTCTGCTGCACAACATCAGTAGTTCATTACATGAGAAGTGGTTGCACCATGAGATGGCATTATAAATGCGTTTTTTTGTGTTTCTTAAGGTGTTAGTTTTACTATAGAAACATAAGATGGCTGGGTGATTAATGATCATTAATTCACCCTCAACTATCTTTGCATTCTCATGGTACGTTGATAATGAAGTTGTTGCTCTGAAAGATTGTCAATGTAACCTGCGGTGGTATTATTTCAATGATTAAACATTTGTGCTTTATGCTAGCACATGATTTTCTTCAACTGAGG
Source organism: Stegostoma tigrinum (assembly GCF_030684315.1). Classification (NCBI taxonomy): domain Eukaryota; kingdom Metazoa; phylum Chordata; class Chondrichthyes; order Orectolobiformes; family Stegostomatidae; genus Stegostoma; species Stegostoma tigrinum. Next base: position 16,329,513 of record NC_081357.1, read on the forward strand.
TTCAGGCATTATAATTGGCACAGTGTACCGTTTAATCTGAAGTGTTGTCATTGTATTCTGTTTACTCTTGGGGTTGTCATTGTAGTTTGACACAAAATTCTGGTTACTCTAAGGCATTTTCACTGTATTGTCACACATTATTCACTTCACTTTGTGAGATCAACAAGTTTCCTTTGAATACATTCCTGTGAATTTGCTCAGAACATCACAGTGCTAAAGGTATTTTTTTTTCAAAAATGAGGTTCATTGAATGTGGGAATCGCTGGCAAGGCCATAATTCATTGCCCAATCCTAATTGCCCTGTAGTAGACACATTGAGGCATCAGTGAACAGTCTCACTTCTGACCTCACGATAAAGCGAACGTCAAGTTGTTGCTTTAAACGGAAACAGAATCCCACTTCTTCGAGTCATAGAGTTGTACAGCATGGAAACAGGCCCTTCAATCCAACTCATCCATGATGACCAGATATCCTAAGTTCACCCAGTCCCATTTACCAGCATTTGACTCATATCCCTCTAAACTCTTTCTATTCATCTATGCATCCAGATGCCTTTAAAATGTTGTAATTGGGACATCCTGCATACTTCCTCTGTCAGCTCATTCTATACACGCACCACAATCTGCATGGAAAAGTTGCCCTTTAGGTCCCTTTTAAATCTTTCCCTCTCACCTTAAACCTACGCCCGCTAGTTTTGTACTCCCCTATTCTGGCAAAAAAAAACACCTTGGCAATGCATATCGATGATCCTCATGATTTTACAATCCTCTACAAGGTCACCCCTCAGCCTCCGACTTTCCAGGAAACATAGCTCCAGTCTATTCAGCCCCACCCTACAGCAGAAACCCCTCAACTCTGACAAGCTCCTTGTAAATCTTTCCTGCACCCGCTCAAGGATTAATAATGTGAACTGTGAAAGAATCACTCAGATACTGACAATGTGAGACAGTGCAGTATTTCCTTCACTGTCCTGTTTATTATGAAGTTAAGTATTAATTTTAACCATTAATTTTATATGTGCACTTCACCACAGGGATTTGCATCTTTTGGTTGAGCAATCAGGCTTTTTACCCTGCTATTTGAAGATTCATATCTATCCTTAGGCACTGCATGGAAATAAAAAGGAATGAACTTCAATTCCCAGAAATCAGAAAATTAAAACAAAAATGCCTTAATGCACAGAAAGTCAATCAGGAGCTGGAAAAAGAATAATGGGCTGATGGCATTTTTTGTTTATTCATGGGGTACAGGCATCTGGAAAAGGTAACCTTTATTGCTGATCTCCAATTACCATTCAGAAGGTGTTTGTGAGTTGCTTTCTAAAATCACTGCCATCCACATGGTGTAGTCACATGCACAGTCCTGTTCAGGAGTGAGCTCCAGGACATTAGAACGTAAGAACTAAGACCAGGAGTAGGCAATTCAGCTCCGCGGGGCTGCTCTGCCATTTAATACAATCACGGCTGATCTCATCTTGGCCTCAAATCCATTTTCCTGACCTCTTCCTATAACTCTGTAAAGCACTACAAATTAAAATTGTGACTACCTTTTCCTTAAATTTACTCAATTTCCCAAATCCCACTGCACTCTAGGGTGGAGAATTCCACAGATTCATGGCCCTCTGGGAGAAGGGATTTCTCCTCATCTCAGTGTTAAATCTGCTGCTCCTTACCTAAAATTTGGCCTCTCATTCCAGGAGTTTTGAGGAAGGAACAGTGAATCTGAAACATTAACTCTGATTTCTCTTCACAGATGCCTCTAGACCTGCTGAGCCTTTCCAGCAACTTCTACATTTGTTAGCTCTCATTCTAGACTGCCTATTTTGCCAATTTCACAGTCTTATAAAGCTAAATAAATCTCTACTCATTCTCTTCAACTCTAAAGAGTAGTGGCATAAACTGCTCAATTTATTTTCATAAGACAAACTCCTCATCTCCGGAAACAATCTTGTGAGCCTCCTCTGAATTGTTGCCAAAGCAACTGTATTCCTCAACTAAGGGGATCAAAACTGTACACAACACACCAGTCTCACTGAGAATACAAGGTGCAGAGCTGGGTGAACACAGCTGGCCAAGCAGCGTCAGAGGAGCAGGAAGACTGACCTTTCGGGCCTAGATCCTTCTTCAGATTTTCTGAGGAAGGGTCTAGGCCCGAAACGTCAACTTTCCTGTTCTTCTGATGCTGCTTGGCCAGCTGTGTTCATCCAACTCTACACGTTGTTGTCTCAGATTCTCCAGCATTGGCAGTTTCTACTAACTCTGGTCTCACTAATGCCTTTATTGTTGTCACATCACTTCCTACTTTTACACTCCATTCCTTTGGCAAAAGATCTAATTATTTTCATTGGCCTTTCTTGTTACCTGCTCCCCCTGTGCATTAGCTTTCTGCAGTTCATGCTTAAGGGCATCAAGATCCTTTTGCACTGAAGCACTCTGAAGTTTATTTCCATTTTGATAATCAGTCATTTTTCTAGACTTCTTGACCAAAACAGATAACTTCCCATTTATCCATGTTAAAGTTCATCTGCCAAATTTTGGTCCGTTCATTCCATATCCATTTGTAAATTTCTTATTTCTTCATTGCAACTTGCTGTCTCACCTATTTTAGTGTAATCTGCAAATTTAGCTTCAGTGTTTTCTATCCTTACAGCTAGGTCATTAATATAGCTTGTAAATACTTGGCGCCTGAGGACTGAATTTGATTTGATTTGATTTGAATTGATTTATTGTTGCCCCATGCACGTAATTACAGTGAAAAGTTTTGTTCTGTGAGTAGCACTGTCAGATCACAATATTCAAGGGCATGCAGATCATAGAGTGCTTGGATAGTGCAAGGCATGCAAGGTTACAGCTGCCAGTAGGTGCACAAAAGCAAGAGCAACATTAGATTCTAATAACAACAAGGAAGAAGCTATTCTTGAATGTATTGGTGTGTGTATTCAAGCTTCTATATCTCCTGCCCGATAGAATGGGTTGAAGAGAGTATTACTGGGGTGAAAGGGGTCTTTGATGAAGCTGGCAGACTTTCCACAGCAGCAAGAACTGTAAACAGAGTCCATGGATGGAAGGTTGGCTTCTGTGATGATCTGGGCTGTGCATACAACGTTCTGTAATTTCTTACAGTCCTGGGCACAGCAGTTGCCAGACCAGGCCATTATTCATCCAGATAGAATGCTTTCTATGGTGCATCTGTAAAGGTTAGTGAGGGTCCTTATGGACTTGCTAAATTTCCTAAGCCAGCTGATGAAGAAGAGGTTTTGTTGTGCCTTGTTGACCATCACAATCCTAGGACCTTGACACTCTCAACCCTCTGCACCTCAGCTCAGCTGATGTAGATGGGGGTGTGTCTTCCTCCTTTCTTCCTGAAATCAGTGATCAGTTCTTTTGTTTTGCCGACATTGAGGGAGAGGTAGTTATCATAGCACCATGACACCAAGCACTCTATTTCTCTCCTGCATTCTGACTCATCATTCATTGATATTCGGCCTAAAATTATGGTGTTGTCAGCAAACGTATAGATAGCGTTTGTATGAAATTTGGCTACAAAGTCGTGTGAGTACCAGGAGTACAGTAGAAGGCTGAGTACACAACCTTGCAGACTGCCAGTGTTCAGGATTATCGTAGAGAAGGTGTTGTTATCCATCCTCACTGTTTGCTGCCTGTGTGCCGGGAAGCTGATGTTCCAGTAGCAGAAGGAAGAGCGGAGACCTAGGACTCAGAGTTTTGAGATTAGTTTGGTAGGTATTATCATGTTTCAGGAGGATCTGTCTTTAATAAATAGGAGCTGACATAGGTATCTTTATTATCCAGGTGTTCCAGTGACTGGCGTAGGGCTAGGGAAATGGCGTCTGCTGTAGATGCCTATGAAAGTCGGCAAACCCTGTATATCCCACTGGTTTTATCTTGCAGTCAGGAAAAGACTCACTTATCCTGACTCTCTGCTTTCTGTTAGTTAACCAATTCTCTATGCAAGCTGATAAATTTCCCCGAATCCAATGTGATCACCTTTTGTATTCATCTTTTTGTGTGGCACTTTATCAAATGTCTTCTGGAAATCTAAATATACGACATCTACCATTTGTAATGGACCCGCATTATTCAGCTTGCTTTTTACATCATCAAACAACTTTCACAAATTAGTCAAATATCATTTACCCTTCATAAAACCATGTGAAGGCTGAGAGGAAACTTTATAGAAGTATATCAAATTATGAGATGCACGAATAGGTTGAAGGTCAGAATTTTTTTCCCATAGATGAAATGTATAAAACTAGGGGACATGCATTTAAGATTAGACAGGGAAAGTTCAAAGGAGATAGTGAATATTGTCTCATTGTTTAAGAAGGGTAACCAGAATAACCCTGGAAATTACAGGCATGTGTACCTCACATCAGTGGTAGGGAAATTATTGGGAAAGATTCACAGGGACAAGATCTGTATGCATTTAGTAGCAAATGGACTTAATAGGTATAGACAGCATGGTTTTGTTTAGGAAAGGTCATGCCTCACTAACTTGATCAAGTTTTTAAAGGAGGTGACGAAGATAATTGATGAGGGAAAAATGATTGATGTTGTCTATGTGGACTTCAATAAAGCCTTTGACAAGGTCCCTCAGTGTCAAACTGATACAAAAGGTGAAGTCACATGGTATCAGGGGTGAGCTGGCAAGATGGATAAAGAACTGACTTCGTCACAAGAGACAAAGGGTAATGGTGGAAGGATGCTTTTCAGAATGGAGGTTTGTGACCAGTGGTGTTCCACAGGGATCAATACTGGGGCCTCGACCGTTCATGATCTACAAAAATGATTTGGAAGAAACCATAGCGGGTCTATTTAGTAAGATTGCAGATGCTACAAAGATTGATGGAGTTGTGGACAATGAGGAGGGTTTTTAGAAGATATAGCAGGATTTGGAGGTATGGGATGAAAAATAGTAGATGGAGTTTAATCTGGACAAGTGTGAGGTTGAAAGCCCAAGTTGAAATTGTACAGTGAATGGCAGAACCCTAAGGAGAATTGATATGCAGAAGGATCTGTGTGTACAGGTTCACTGATCACTGAAGATGGCAGCACAGGTAGATACGGTGGTAAAAGAAAAAGGCTACTAGCATGCTCGCCATCGTTGGAAGGGGCATTGAGCATAAGGATAGACAAGTTATGCTGCAGCTTTACAGAAATTAGTCAGGCCACACTTGGAATTTGGCATACAATTCAGGTCACCAAAGTACCAGAAGGTTGTGGATTCTTTGGAGAGGGCACAGAAACTGTTTACCAGGATGTTACCTGGTATGGGCGATTTTAGCAATGAAGAAAGGTTGGATAGACTGAGATAACACGGTGTAGAGCTGGATGAACACAGCAGGCCAAGCAGCATCAGAAGAGCAGGAAAGCTGATATTGCTGGTCGGGAGCCTTCTTCAGAAATGGATAGACGGAGTTTGTTTTCACTGGAATAGAGGAGGTTGAGGGGCAATCTGATTGAAGTTTATAAGATTGTGAATTGCATGGATAGTGTGGAAGGTATGATGCTTCTACCCAGGGTGGAGGGGTCAATTACTACACGATGCAGGTTCAAGGTTTGAGAGGGGAAGTTTAAAAGACCTGTGAGAGGCAAGTTTTTCACACAAAGTGCCTGGTACATGCTGCCAGAGGAGATGGTGGAAGAGGGCATAATGGTAGTATTCCAGAAATGTGGATGAATTCATGAATGGCAAGGGGATAGAGGGATATGGATGCTGCAAGTGAAGACAGTTTTAATATAGAAGGGCAAAATGTGTCAGTGCGGGCTTGGAGGGCTGAAGGGTCTGTTCCTGTGCTGTAATGTTCTTTGTTCTTTGGGATGTGAGGCGCAAGTTTTTTACACAGACTTTAGTAGGAGACTGGAATAGACCGCCGGGGTGGTGCTGGAGACAGATATGATAGGGACATATAAGAGACTTTTAGATAAGTGCATGAATATGCAAGGAATGAAGGTATATGGGCCAAGAGCAGGCAGAAAGTATCAGTTTAATTCACTATCATGTTCAGCACAACATTGTGGGCAAAAACTCCTGTTCCTGTGCTGTACAGTTCTTTGTTCTCTGTTAGACAATAGACAACAGAAAATAGGTGCTGGAGTAGGCCATTCGGCCCTTCAAGCCAGCACCACCATTCATTATGATCAAGGCTGATCATCCACAATCAGTATCCTGTTCCTGCCTTATCCCCATAACCCTTGATTCCACTATCTTTAAGAGCTCTACCCATCTCTTTCTTGAAAGTATCCAGAGAGTTGGCCTCCACTGCCTTCTGGGGCAGAGCATTCCATATATCCACCACTCTCTGGGTGAAGAAGTTTTTCCTCAACTCTGTTCTAAATAGCCTACCCCTTATTTTTAAACTGTGTCCTCTGGTCCTGGACTCACCCATCAGCGGAAACATGCTTCCTGCCTCCACAGTGTCCAATCCCTTAATAATCTTATATGTTTCAATCAGATCCCCTCTCATCCTTCTAAACTCAAGTGTATACAAGCTCAGTCGCTCCAATCTTTCAACATATGATAGTCCCGCCATTCCGGGAATTGACCTTGTAACATACGCTGCACTCCCTCAATAGCAAGAATGTCCTTCCTCAAATTGGGAGACCAAAACTGCACGCAATACTCCAGGTGCAGTCTCACCAGGGCCCTGTACAGCCGCAGAAGGACCTCTTTGCTTCTATACTCAATGCCTCTTCTTATGAAGGCCAACATGGCATTAGCTTCCTTCACTGCCTGCTCTTCCTGCATGCTTGCTTTCATTGACTGATGTACAAGAACACCTAGAACTCATGGTACTCCCCCTTTACCTAACTTGACTCCATTGAGATAGTAATCTGCCTTCCTGTTCTTACCACCAAAGTGTATAACCATACATTTATCCACATTAAACTGCATCTGCGATGCATCCGTCCACTCACCTAGCCTGTCCAAGTCACACGGTATTCTCATAACATCCTCCTCACATTTCACACTACCACCCGGCTTTGTGTCATCAGCAAATTTGCTAATATTACTTTTAATGCCTTCATCTATATCATTAATGTATATTGTAAACAGCTGCGGTCCCAGCACCGAACCTTGTGGTACCCCACTGGTCACTGCCTGCCATTCCGAAAGGGCCCCATTTATCACTACTCTTTGCTTCCTGTTAGCCAGCCAATTTTCAATCCAACTCAGTATTTTGCCCCCAATACCATGTGCCCTAATTTTGCTCACTAATCTCCTATGTGGGACTTTATCAAAGGCTTTCTGAAAGTCCAGGTACACTACATCCACTGGTTCTCCCTCGTCCATCTTCATAGATACATCCTCAAAAAATTCCAGAAGATTAGTCAAGCACGATTTCCCCTTCGTAAATCCATGCTGACTCTGACCTATCCTGTTACTGCCATCCAAATGAGTTGTAATTTCATCTTTTATAATTGACTCCAGCATCTTTCCCACCACTGACGTCAGGCTAACCGGTCTATAATTTCCTGTTTTTTCTCTCTCTCCTTTCTTGAATCTTCTTGTTCCACAGCCTTTGGTTTATCATTTACTATTGGATTGGTACTAATCTTCTCCACCTTGAAAACTGAAGAAAAATATTGTTTTAGTGACGCTGCCAATTCTCTTCAGTCTCATTCTCCAAGGGGCCAACATTCACTTTAGCTACTCTCTTCCCTTTTATACAATTATAGAAGCTTTTGCTATCCATTTTATTTTCGCATTAGTTTTCTTTCATAATTTACCTTTGCTTTGTTATTACTTTTTAGTAATCCTTTGCCGATCTTTCATATTTTCCTAGTCTTCCAGCCAGCCGCACGTCTTTGCATATGTTATGCCTTTTGTCATTATATTATCTTTAACCTTCTTACTTTGCCGTCTTGCTCAAGAAGAAATGCCTTGATGTCAAGGGCAGACACTTTAGAGTTTGTGACGATTCTGTGATGGATGTGTTCCATCCTGTTTCTCTCACAAGGTGGTGTTGTCAGACTGACTGTCTCCTTCAGACAGGGCAGTTGGGTCAACCGCTTTGAATTCTCCCCTAGGTTTTTTTTAAAGTAAGACATAAGAATCATAAGTGGGAGGAGTCAGGCTCACACAGACCCAAAAGGACTTTAGTTTTACTTTCAGTTAGTTGATGGTGTTTGGCGGCTGCTGGAGCTGAAACCTTGAATTCCCTGTTGCTGGAGTGAAGCCTCAGACAGAGAGGCTTCCTCTTTAAATTCAAAAGGGAAAAATGGTTTCTTTCATTGTTTATTTCTTCTTGCTGGACTGGAGAGAGAGAGAGAGAGAGAGACAGCAGGGATAGTGGGAATAGCAGATGCAGGACAATCTAAGATAACAAGGTGTAGAGCTGGATGAACACAACAGGCCAAGCAGCATCAGAGGAGCAGGAAAGCTGATGTTTCATGTCTGGACCCTTCTTCAGAAGTTAAGTTCGAATAGTAAATATGTTGCTGAATTGCCTTTGGCAATGGTGTGTTTATGGGATGCTGCCTAGATCAGAACAGTTCATTATTATAGGTTAAATAATATATTATCTTTTTAAGTATTTCAATAGAGTAAGGTCAAGACAATTCTTCTTTTTGTTGTATTTTAACTACTTTGTAAGAATAAAGTAAGTTTTGATTCGATCTTATTGGTGGACCAACCAAATCATATCTGGAACACAATGCCCTTACATTTGCCTTTTTAAATAAAAGGTTAGGTTCTAAGCTATCTCCGTAACATAGTTTGGGGAGTCTGGTCTGGTCCATAACAAGTTCTACATCTTTATTCATGTTTGGACTAAGGACTGTAGTTGAGTATCTCTTGTACAACTCAAATTGAAGGATGTGTTATTGTTGCATAAGTACCCTATTCCAGCATTGCCCAATATACATTTTCATCACACAACTGTAGTAGGAAACAATTCTGATCATAGCTGGAAAACTGTTGTCAGTTTTGGGCTCCTTTTCTGAGCACAGATATACTGTGTTTGGAGGTAGTCGAAAGAAGATTCATAAGGCTGATACCAGATATGGAGGGCTTTTTTGTTGGGGGAGATTGGCCTGAACTAGTTGGAATACAAAAGAATTAAAGGTGACCTTTACTCCTTTATTCATTCACGGGATGAGGGCATCGCTGACTGGGCAGAATTTATTGCCTATCCCTAATTGCCCAGAGTAACCATGTAGGCCAGACCAGGTAAGGATGGCAACTTCCCTCCCCTAAAGGACATTAGTGGCCAGATGGGTTTTTCCCAACAGTCAGGTATGGGTTCATGGTCATCATTGGATCGGAAATTGGCTTGCTGAAAGAAGACAGAGGGTGGTAGTTGATGGGAAATGTTCATCCTGGAGAGCAGTTACTAGTGGTGTACCGCAAGGGTCAGTTTTGGTTCCACTGCTGTTTGTCATTTTTATAAATGACCTGGATGAGGACGTAGAAGGATGGGTTAGTAAATTTGCAGACGACACTAAGGTCCGTGGAGTTGTGGATAGTGACGAAGGATGCTGTAGGTTGCAGAGAGACATAGATAAGCTGCAGAGCTGGGCTGAGAGGTGGCAAATGGAGTTTAATGCAGACAAGTGTGAGGTGATGCACTTTGGTGGGAGTAACCAGAAGGCAAAGTACAGGGCTAATGGTAAGATTCTTAGCAGTGTAGATGAGCAGAGAGATCTCGGTGTCCATGTACACAGATCCTTGAAAGTTGCCACCCAGGTTGACTGGGCTGTTAAGAAGGCATACAGTGTTTTAGCTTTTATTAATAGAGGGATTGAGTTCAGGAACCAAGAGGTTATGGTGAAGCCGTACAAAACTCTGGTGTGGCCGCACTTGGAGTATTGTGTACAGTTCTGGTCACCTCATTATAAGAAGGATGTGGAAGCTTTGGAAAGGGTGCAGAGGAGATTTATTAGGATGTTGCCTAGTATGGAGGGAAGGTCTTACGAGGAAAGGCTGAGGGACTGGAGGCTGTTTTCATTAGAGAGAAGAAGGTTGAGAGGTCACTTAATTGAAACATATAAAATAATCAGAGGGTTAGATAGGGTGAATAGGGAGAGCCTTTTCCCTAGGATGGTGACAGCGAGCATGAGGGGGCATAGCTTTAAACTGAGGGGTGAAAGATATAGGACAGATGTCAGAGGTGGTTTCTTTACTCAGAGAGTAGTTAGGGAATGGAACGTTTTGCCTGCAACGGTAGTAGATTTGCCAACTTTAGGTACATTTAAGTCGTCATTGGACAAGCACATGGATGTACATGGAATAGTGCAGGTTAGATGAGCTTGAGATCGGTATGACAGGTCGGCACAACATCGAGGGCCGAAGGGCCTGTACTGTGCTGTAATGTTCTATGTTCTATGTTCTATATATTAGATTCTTAATTCCAGATATTTTATTGAATTCAAATTCCACCATCCATCATGGTAGGATTCAAACCCAGGTCTCCAGAACATTTGAGATAACAAAATGTGGAGCTGGATGAGCACAGCAGGCCAAGCAGCAATTCTCCACCCCCGCCCCTTTGACTCGTCTGTCTCCTCACCATCTATCTTCTCCTCTGTCCATTTTTGATCTGCCTCCCCCTCTCTCCCTATTTATTTCACAACCCTCTCCCCCTTCCCCTTTTCTGATGAAGGGTCTAGGCCCGAAACATCAGCTTTTGTGCTCCTAAGATGCTGCTTCGCCTGCTGTGTTCATCCAGCTCCACACTTTGTTATCTTGGATTCTCTAGCATCTGCAGTTCCCATTATCCCAAGAACATTATCTGGGTCTCTGGATTAGCAGTCCAGCAATAATATCTCTCGGCCATTGCCTCCCCTTGTTGAAACATACAATATTCTTAGCAGATTAACAAGGTAGACATGGAAATGTTGCCTCCCCCTGTGGGAGAATCAAGGACCAGAGGCCATAATCTCAGATTAAAAGAATGCACATTTGGGACAGAGATGAGGAGGAACTCTTACTTCCAGGGGCTAGTGATTCGATGGAATTCTTTACCACAGAAGACTGTTGATACTGGGTCAGTCAACATTTTCAAGGCCAAGGTTGAGACATTTTTAATCAGTAAGAGGATTCAGGGTTATGGGGAAAAGGAAGGGAAGTGGAGTTGAGAATAATCATCCAGCCATGATCTCACTGAATGGCAGAGCAGACTTGATGGGCTGAGGAAGTTCTGAGGAAGAGTCACCATACCTGAAATGCTAACTCTGCTTTTCCCTCCACAGATGCTGTCAGACCTGCTGAGCTTTTCTAGCAACTTCTGTTTTTGTTCCTGATTTACAGAAACCACAGTTCTTTCGGTTTTTACTTCGCCTTGATGGGCTGACAGCTAACCGGTGCTCCTATGTCTTCTGGTATTATTTTGCTGACGATTGAGATTAGACTGGCAGGGAGGTAGTTGATTGGATTCCCCTTCTTTTTGAGGGCTGATATGTTTGGTTATTTTCCCGACTTCCCCACTCTGAGACTTGAACTTTCCCCTGATCAAGAGAATAGCCATGGAAACCATACCCCTTTCTGCTCCTGATTCAGTGCTCCTTGCAATGTAACAGAGAAGGTGGAGAAAGGGTGCTTAGTTTTAAATTATTTATATCCACCTTAGTGGGAGAGATTGAATAAAAGGCAGCACTTTCCTCACCAGGAAACTATTCACATTAAAATGCCAGCATATTACCAATTGTCAAACCTTGGTGCAATGGCGTCATTTGGCTCTGGTTATTTATCTTTTATTCTGTTTTATGTTCCATTAGCTGGGAATCCAGTTTATTCGAAACTTCCAGCATTGACGTTAAGTGTTTCACTTTACCCATCTAAAATATATCTGTTGTATGAATTTCTCCTTACTACGAGTTTTAAAACCCATCATAAAATAGAGGCGACTGACAGCCATCTTTAAAGAAAAAATAATATTTTATGCTCTTAATATCCTGTGTTTGAATAGAAGTAATTTCCAGGCACCATAACTGCTCTTATTCTCCTACCTCTGACAATAACCTGCATTTTATTACCTTTCTTGTATTTGGCACTGGTTACAAATCACACAGTCCAGCAGAACTTGTTTAGTATGCATTTGTTTCTTCTGTGAACAATAACCTTTGTTCCCACCTTTTGTGCTGATGTTCTCAGGAGATTTACCATTCTGTTTTAACATAGTTCAGCGCACTGGCATGATCTACTGTGGGCTGTGTTGCTTTGCTACATTTCTGGAGCTCATCCATCACCTCACTCAACTCCCACTGTTACTAAGGATCCCTCTGCTTAAATCGGCATCTCACAGTTGGTCTGGTTAGCTCAGTTGCCTGAATGACTGGCTTGCAATGCAGTGTGACACCAGAATGGGGGTTCAGTTCCCACACTGCTAGAGGTCACCATGAAGGAACTTCCTTCTCAACCTCTCCCCTCACCTGAGATGCAGCGACCCTCAGGTTAAACCACTACTGGTTGTCTGTCTCTAATGAATATATAGGTCTATAGTGACTGGTTGAGCGAAACCTCCTCCAATTTAAATATTTGAAAGATGGAAGCTATTGCTCTCAGTCGTTGCTCCAAGTTGCATCTTGCTAGTGACAGCACCCAATGCCCTCTCAATCTAAGAGTAGGTGAGGTGAGTCTGTTTACAGTCTTGATTGATCCTGAAATGAGCTTCCATCTTAGCGTCTGCATCGTCTCTCCAACTGCCGATTTCTACTTCCTAAACTTCACCTGGTTTTGCGCTGTCTCAGTTTATTTGCTGCAGAAACCCTCATTCATCCTTCTGTCATCTCTACAGCTATGTCTCCCACTCTAAGTCCAAGTTGGATGGCTCCCATTCCTCCCCACGGCCCCAGCTCACATCCCTTAGCTCCGCCCTTTGGCCTTGAAATTGAAACATTCATTGGCCACTTAAGGGACACGGTGGGGTTACATAGAAACCAAGAGAAGGAGTAGGCCGTTCAGCCCTTCGAGCCTGTTCCTTTACTCCAAAAGGTCATGACTGATCATTCAATCCTGTTCCGTTTTCCATCCATACCCTGTGAACACTTGAGCCCTCAGAACTATGTTTAACACTTTCTTGAAAATGAGAAGTCGGTGAAGTTTGGAAGATGAGCTAGGCATAATTTGGATAATTTGGCAGCCGGTGGGGACACCTCTCAGGATAGTCTTCTGGATGGTCTTACATGCAAATCTGTCAGTGGACAAAGGGAAAATTCTGCTCTTGGGAAAGTGCAGGCTGTATGTTAGTTATATGTCCATGTTTTCGCAGAGTGGACACGTGTCAGTGTGAAGACAAGGAAGACCAGTGGTCAACCTCATGCTCTGAATAGTTACCTAATCATTGGAATTAATGGCAGAAAATGGTGTAGATCAGTAGATGAGGGAGGCAGACCTTAGAGCAACAATTCCCTGGTGGTGCTCCCATCTCTATCCAGGTTCACAATTCATGAACCTTACTTTCACACCACTCACCAGTACTCTGCTCAGCTCCGTTAATTCAATGTGAAACAAAAAAAGTAAAATTCTATTGTCTTGGGGACATTTGTCATTTGTAATCAATATCAAGCATGCATGTTCATGATTCCATTTGGCAATCATGGCTGGTAAGAAATAATATCCCCATGGTGCCTGTCTATGCAGATGGGGTAAATTAACATTCATACTTTGTAAACCACAGTCACATTTACCTGCAAAGGTAGCATTGTTCCGCTGTAACATAGCAAAGTCTAAGAGTCAGTCAATGCTCAGAGGTGGCACTTCTGCTGCTAAATTGGAAATGTTCTGAATGCAGGCCCTGCCCCAGAGATCTAAATGTGGAAATCAAGGCTGTCTCTCCAGTGCAGTGCTGAGGCAGTGCTCACAATGTCTTTCAAATGAAAGGTTAAACTAACGCCTTGCCTTTCCTCAAATAAAAGCACACACAGAGAGAGAAAAATGCCAACATTTCGAGCCCAGTACATCTCATCTTTGGATTTGTAATTTTAAATTTTGTTTTTTCCTTCTCCACAGATGTTGCCAGATCTGTTGAATTTCTCCAGCAATTTCTCTTTTTATGGGTATGTTGGGTAGCTCAGTCAATATTTATTCCTCAGTCAACATGTCTGGGTAAGTACCACATTGCTGTCTGTGGGACCTTGCCCGCGCAATCTATTAGAGATAATGGGAACTGCAGATGCTGGAGAATCCAAGATAACAAAGTGTGGAGCTGGATGAACACAGCAGGCCAAGCAGCATCTCAGGAGCATAAAAGCTGACGTTTCAGGCCTAGACCCTTCATCAGAGAGGGGGATGGGGAGAGGGTTCTGGAATAAATAGGGAGAGGGGGAGACGGACTGAAGATGGAGAGAAAAGAAGATAGGTGGAGAGGAGAGTATAGGTGGGGAGGTAGGGAGGGGACAAGTCAGTCCAGGGAAGACGGACAGGTCAAGGAGTTGGGATGAGGTTATTAGGTAGGAAATGGAGGTGCGGCTTGAGGTGGGAGGAAGGGATGGGTGAGAGGAAGAACAGGTTAGGGAGGCAGAGACAGGCTGGACTGGTTTTGGGATGCAGTGGGTGGAGGGGAAGAGCTGGGCTGATTTTGGGATGCGGTGGGATTTTGAAACTGGTGAAGTCCACATTGATACCATATGGCTGCAGGGTTCCCAAGCGGAATATGAGTTGCTGTTCCTGCAACCTTCGGGTGGCAACATTGTGGCACTGCAGGAGGCCCATGATGGACATGTCATCTAAAGAATGGGAGGGGGAGTGGAAATGGTTTGCGACTGGGAGGTGCAGTTGTTTATTGCGAACTGAGCAGAGGTGTTCTGCAAAGCGGTCCCCAAGTATCCACTTGGTTTCTCCAATGTAGAGGAAGCCACGCCGGGTACAATGGATGCAGTATACCACATTGGCAGATGTGCAGGTGAACCTCTGCTTAATTTGGAAAGTCATCTTGGGGCCTGGGATGGGGGTGAGGGAGGAGGTGTGGGGGCAAGTGTAGCATTTCCTGCGGTTGCGGGGAAGGTGCCGGGTGTGGTGGGGTTGGAGGGCAGTGTGGAGCGAACAAGGGAGTCATGGAGAGAGTGGTCTCTCCGGAAGGCAGACAAGGGTGGGGATGGAAAAATGTCTTGGGTGGTGGGGTCGGATTGTACTGTGCAATCTATTATCAGCTTTGCAACAGTGACTACGCTGGTAAAAAGCACTTTATTAGCTGTGGAGTGATTTGAGACATACTAAGGTGCAAGTCTTTTTTCTTTATGTAATTAAACCAACCTCGCGCACTCACGGCTTAAGAGTTACTTTATAAGCAATGAACTGCAGAAGTGGGGAATCTGAAACAAAAGCAGAAAGCACTGGAGAAACTCAGTCGATGTGACAGCATCTCCAGATGGAGGGTCACTGGACCCAATATGTTAACTTTGCTTTTCTCTCTGCAGATGCGGCCAGACCTGCTGATTTTCTCCAACGCTTTCCGGTTTTGTCACAGGTTAAGTGTTATGTACCCAAGGAACTTTGCCAAATTATAAATTACTCATTGGCTTTAATATCACATGACAAATGACCAGGATTTTATAACTGGTTTTGCTTTTATTCTTTAATATTGTTCATTCACTCATGCGACAAAGTGTGATGTTTGCAATGTGACATCCGGAGTCTGATGTCGAGGGAGTGACATTTGTTGTGCTGTGTAATGGTTCCTTTATAGCTTTGATCCTCTTCTTCCTCAGATTTTCACTTCAATCCACTCAGAAGATGTTAAAGCAACACAGAATTAATGGCTTTCAACTAGGACTTCACTGCAAACAGTCTATTCTGTGTGGGTTAAATTAAAATCCTTTAAACCCTAAGATTTGCTGGTGGTGTGTGAATTTTGTGATCATTGATGCAATTGGACCTTTCTTTGTACTTCACACTATATTTTTGGTACTAATGTTAGGAGCAAGAATTATAAGTTCTCAAAATGTCCTGTTGAAATTGAGGTCCTCTTCTGGCTGTGATTATTATTCTGGGTGCCTGCAGTATCAGTGCAGTGACATGAGTGCTGCATGGTTGCACTGTTTGAAACTGGATTTTAACAGCATAGGGGGCAATGATGGATGGAATGGTGGAAAGTGAAACAGCTACCAAGGCTGAATAGTGATGGTTTTTGTTGTGGCTCATCCTGAGTGGCTCTGCAATGTAGGACTCTGAGCTCCACCGTCTGTTCCTCAGGACAGACAACGAGACAAGCATCAACTGCGCCTGGAGGATCATCAACTGGGTGCAAGATGCTCTTTAGTCTGCCTGAAACTTGTTGGTCTTCCAGAATAGAGTGTTGACCCTGACCGAGTGTTGCAGACTGGCCAAGGTCCAGGACTATGTGCTGAGGGACGCACCAAAGCTTGGGGCAGCTACTTCCAAGGCCCAGTGGGGAAGGACCACTGTCAGAGATCTTCTTGCTGAAGGTTAATAGGGCCCTGCTCAGTCATCAGACCCTCCTGGTACCTCAAATGCATGTAAATATAGTCTGGTTCAAGTAGGAGATGCCTTTGGTTTGTTTGGATAGAGTCAAACTCCAATGTTTGTTTGTTTCCTTGATGTACAACTGTACAGACCAAACAGTTTTTCCGACTGTCTGTGTATATACATAATATCATAGAATCCCTACAGTGTGGAAACAGGCCATTCAGCCCAACAAGTCCACACTGTCCTTCCAAAAAGCCTCCCACCCTAACTCATGCCTGTATTTCCCATTGCTAATCCACGTAACCTACACACCCCTTGGACACTATGGGTAATTTAGCATGGCCAGTCTACAAAACCTACACGTCTTTGGACTGTTGGAGGAAACCAAAGGACCAGGCATAAACCCTAGGAGACACAGGGAGAATGTGCAAACTCTACACAGGCAGTTGCCCGAGGATGGATTTGAACCCAGGCCTCCAGCTCTGGGAGGTACCAGTGCTCATCACTGGAGCCACTGTGGCACCCAATATATGATAATTTTTTATGAATAAAGTATATTTTTGAAATAAAAAAGGGATCCTTCTGTGCTGTGAAGTTTTCCAATTCTCTGAAACCCAACTTGCATCATAGTGTGTAAAACTGGACTACATTATGTAAAATAAACTCATAGCAAAACTAGTTGTATAAACAGGGCTAAAAATTGGAAGTGGGTCACTTTCAGACCAAACAATAGAGATAAGCTTCATCTCCCCTACCCCAAACGCTTCAGCAAAGGAGATGGCAGAAAACAGAATTGTTTTTCTTTAAAAAAACCAAAACTTCACTTTCGACATCTTCCTGCTTGACAACAAGCCTTCCATTAACATAGAGTGTGCACAACCTGCAGTAATGAGCCGGGCGATTCAGAGGAGCCTGCACAAGAATAAAAGATTAATTTAATCAAATATGACAATAAAAGGAGGAGAGCGAGGAAAAAAAAATGACTGTTTGCTTTAAAATTAACAAATCATAAACAACCGAAGTAAACTGAGCAAATAAGGCAAAGACGCACACAAATGCAAGCATGAACAAGCACGTTACAAAACCGATTAAATAATTAAAAGGGCTGCCTGAAAGGTCAAAGCAAATGCATGCACATAGAGTAATTACAATAATCATCATATTTATTGCCTTAATTGCTGCAATCAGGGATCTGTTTATGAGATGATGACTGTTGGGCGACTCGCCTTTAATATAAAATATTTCACGCTGCCCTGTTTAGGTTTTGTTGTTAGTCAGTAGATGGTGTTGTTGAAGGGTGTTAGATGAAGCTGCCTTGATTTTTATATTGTAGAAAGATACTGTTATAATGGATTTGGATATAAAGTACCTCATAACAGGGGGTAATGGCCCAGTAGTGCTACCCAGGTGGACTATTATTCTGAGACCCGTGTAAAGATGCTGGAGCCCTGGGTTCAAATCCTGCCAAGGCAGAAGGTGGGAATTCAACAAAAAGCTGGAATTACAATTAATGATGATCAGTTGTTGGGGGGGAAAGCCATCTGGTTTACGAAGGTCTTTGCAGAGAAATAACAACAGGCCTTATGTGGTCTGGCCTCTATATGACTCCAGGTTCACTCTCAATTGCTGTTAGAACATAGAACATAGAACATAGAACATAGAACATAGAACAGTACAGCACAGAACAGGCCCTTCAGCCCACAATGTTGTGCCGACCATTGATCCTCATGTATGCACCCTCAAATTTCTGTGACCATATACATGTCCAGCAGTCTCTTAAATGACCCCAATGACCTTGCTTCCACAACTGCTGCTGGCAACGCATTCCATGCTCTCACAACTCTCTGCGTAAAGAACCTGCCTCTGACATCCCCTCTATACTTTCCACCAACCAGCTTAAAACTATGACCCCTCGTGCTAGCCATTTCTGCCCTGGGAAATAGTCTCTGGCTATCAACTCTATCTATGCCTCTCATTATCTTGTATACCTCAATTAGGTCCCCTCTCCTCCTCCTTTTCTCCAATGAAAAGAGACCGAGCTCAGTCAACCTCTCTTCATAAGATAAGCCCTCCAGTCCAGGCAGCATCCTGGTAAACCTCCTCTGAACCCTCTCCAAAGCATCCACATCTTTCCTATAATAGGGCGCCCAGAACTGGACGCAGTATTCCAAGTGCGGTCTAACCAAAGTTTTATAGAGCTGCAACAAGATCTCACGACTCTTAAACTCAATCCCCCTGTTAATGAAAGCCAAAACACCATATGCTTTCTTAACAACCCTGTCCACTTGGGTGGCCATTTTAAGGGATCTATGTATCTGCACACCAAGATCCCTCTGTTCCTCCACGCTGCCAAGAATCCTATCCTTAATCCTGTACTCAGCTTTCAAATTCGACCTTCCAAAATGCATCACCTCGCATTTATCCAGGTTGAACTCCATCTGCCACCTCTCGGCCCATCTCTGCATCCTGTCAATGTCTCGCTGCAGCCTACAACAGCCCTCTACACTGTCAACGACACCTCCGACCTTTGTGTCGTCTGCAAACTTGCTGACCCATCCTTCAATTCCCTCGTCCAAGTCATTAATAAAAATTACAAACAGTAGAGGCCCAAGGACAGAGCCCTGTGGAACTCCACTCACCACTGACTTCCAGGCAGAATATTTTCCTTCTACTACCACTCACTGTCTTCTGTTGGCCAGCCAATTCTGTATCCAAGCAGCTAAGTTCCCCTGTATCCCATTCCTCCTGACCTTCTGAATGAGCCTACCATGGGGAACCTTATCAAATGCCTTACTGAAGTCCATATACACCACATCCACAGCTCGACCCTCATCAACCTTTCTAGTCACATCCTCAAAAAACTCGATAAGGTTTGTATGGCATGACCTACCCCTCACAAAGCCGTGTTGACTGTATTTGATCAAGCCATGCTCTTCCAGATGGTCATAAATCTTATCCCTCAGAATCCTTTCTAACACCTTGCAGACGACAGACGTGAGACTTACCGGTCTATAATTGTCGGGGATTTCCCTATTTCCTTTCTTGAAGAGAGGAATTTCATTTGCCTCTCTCCAGTCCTCAGGTACGACTCCAGTGGAGAGCGAGGATGCAAAGATCTTCGCAAGTGGCGAAGCAATTGCATTTTGTTATAATCATAAAAGACAGAAGTAGGAGTAGGCTCTTCAACCCCCAAGTCTTGCTATCACATTCACGATCATCATGGCTGATCATCAAGTTCAGTACCCCAATCTTACTCTCCCCACCATATCCCTTGACCTCTTGAGCCACAAAAGCTATGTCCAATGGCCAAAACTGCACACAATATTCCCAGTGTGGCACTCACCAGCGCCCTGTAAAATAGCAGCAAAGTATTTTTGTATCTATGCGTTAATCCTCTCACTATGAAGGCCACTATACTGTTGGCCTTCTTTACTGCCTGCTGCATCTGAGTTATTTTCAGTGTCTGGTGCATGGGGCTTCTCAAGTCAAATTGGACATTCCCCTCTCTCAATTTACAGCCATTCAAATTATAATCTACCTTCCTATTTTTGCTACCAAATTGGATAACCTCACATTTATCTATACTCACCTCCCATACACTTTCTCACCCACTTATCCTGTCCAAATCATACTATAACATCTCTGCATCCTCCTCACAGCTCACACTTCCAACCAGCTTTGTTTCATTTGCAAATTTTGAGATATTACATTTAGTTCCCTCATCTAAATCATCAACATATATTGTGAGTTGTGAAGCACAATTTCCCCTTTGTAAGTCCATGCTGACTGTGTCTGATTTTACTACCGTTTTCTAAGTGCTGTGTGATAAAATCCTTGATAATGGGCTCTAACATCCTCCCTACCACCAACGTCAGACTCACTGGTCTATAATTCCCTGTTTTCTCTCTACTTCCCTTTACAAATAATGAGGTTACATTGGTTACATTAGCTTATTGAGAAATGGGCAATGCAGCCTGGCCGAGACCGTGGCAAATGAATATATAAAGAGAGAGGATTTTCCTCATCAACCTGTTCACAGATGTTGTGACACATCTATGAATAGGTAGGACTTGTACCCAGGCTTCATTGCTCATAAATAGGGACACTACCACCGTGTCACAAGAGGTCTCACTTGTCAACCGTGAGGAAGAAAGTTGCAGACATAAAACAGGAAGACTGGTATGTTCTTTAAAATGGAATGAGCAATCTGGAAGAGCCACCAGACCATTGACCATATGGCAAAATCCTCCAATTAGCTCATGATCTGAGGAAAATTCCAAAGTAGTTCCAGTAGTGTGAATTGTTTTAATATAGTCAGCATGTGTGTGGCAGCCACTTTGTATCTGTTGGGATTCTAGTGGTGATAAAGTGAGGAATAGTCAGGTTATGGTTTTGGGTGGAATATTGATCTGAACAATCCACTTTGTTTTAACTTGCAGAACCAGGAGAGCAGGCCAAAGGCTTAACGTCTTCCCTCAAGTGTGACATGTCTGATAATGAGACATCACCTTACAACTGTAATTGAATCAGCTCAGAGTTTGTACATATGATATTATTTAGGACTTGCTATAAATTATAAACAGCTCATGGCAGAAGAAGGCCTTTGTCTTTTATGCATGTGAAGACATTTTCTCCTTCACTGCAGCTTCATTTCCTGGCTCTGTCTTTGTACCTTGTCTTTCTTTAACTTTGTAAATGCTGAAACTGAGATCAGCTTCAATAAGCACATTGACAGCTGTACTGCCTGAGCCTAAACCTGGTGGAGAGTGCTGGCTTTCTGTTTTAGATCTAGCATCCATCCAGTTGATTACTTTGGAAACAAGCAGATATTTCAGAATAAACTGAACCGATATATTCTAATGAATGTTTGAAAAAATCAAAGGGATGGACCTACCGTCTGCGATTATCTAAGAATATTAATGATAACTTTAATGTGACCTAATGGTGGTGTTTCTAGTCTATTAATCCAGAAACCCATGTAATGTTTTCAGGACCCATGTTCAAATCCCATCATGGCTCAAAATGAAATTTAATGAATTTAATTCAAAAAAACCTTTAATTAAGGGTCTAATGATAGCTTTGAAGCCATTGTTCATTTCTATATAATCCCATCTGATTCACTAATATCCTTTAGGAAAGGAAACCAACATCTTAACCGGGTCTGCCATACATGTGACTCCAGACCCACAAAAATGTGATTGACTGTTAATTGCCCTCTGAGCAATTAGGAATGGGCAATAAGTTTTGGCCTGGCTAGCAATGCCCACATCCTCTGAATGAATAAACAAAAACTAAACAATGAAAAAAAAAACATTTAGTTGTGCAACAACAAGTGTAAATATGGCAAAGAATGATCAAACCAAAATATTGAATGAACAGAATAATTGGAGAAAGCTAACCAGAAGTGTAAGTAACTGAGTAAGTGTTTCTTTGGCTGTTGAGAAATGAAATGAGTTACCAAAGTGACAGTTTGTCCCTCTAGAAAATGATAGTAGAGAATGATTAATGGAAAGATAAAGAAATTGCAGATATGTTGAACAGATATTTTGCATCAATCTACACTATAGAGGATGGAAATAGAAATCCCAGAAGTAGCAATTAGTCAAGAACTGCAAGTATCACCATAGAAGTGATACTGAGTAAATTGTAGGGGCTATATGCTGACTATAATTTGGGTTCTGACTGACTCCATTGTAGACTCTTAAAAGAAGTGACCAGTATGACAGTCAATGCATTGATTTCAATTTATTGAAACTCCCCTTGATTCTGGTCTAGTTCCATAGGATTGTAAGATAAAAACTCAAAAAGGCAGGCAGACAGAAAGCAGGAAACTCCAGGTCAGTTAGTTTAACATCAGTCATTGGGAAAATGTTCGAAGCTGTTATGAAAGAATATATAACAGGGCTTTTGGAACAATTCAAGGTAGTCAGAGAGAGTCAAGGTGGTTTTACAAAAGAGAAGTTGTGTTTGCCCAATGTATTGGGGCTTTTTGAGGTATTAACTTGTGGATAAAGGGGATCCAGTGGATACACTCTACTTAAACTTTCAGAAAGCATTTGTAAAAGTGCAACATTAATTGTGAAAAATGGATGTTTCTGGTGAAAGAGATATTAGCAGGGACAGAAGATCGGCTGGCCAACAGCAAGTAGAGAATGACATGATGGGATCATTTTTAGACTGGTGAGATGCGACTGGTGAGATCCTCTCTGATGAAGGGTCTAGGCCCGAAGCGTCAGCTTTTGTGCTCCTGAGATGCTGCTTGGCCTGCTGTGTTCATCCAGCCTCACATTTTATTATCTTAGATGCAACAAGTGGTGTGTCACATCAATTGGAGCTGGGGCCTTTACTGTACACAATTGCATTAAATGATAGCATAAGTGAGTGAGAAAAGATATGCAAATAGAGTATAAAAAAGAGTGCAAAAACATGAAATTGTCCATTTTGAACCATAGAATCCCTACAGAGTGGAAACAAGCCTTTCGACCTAACAAGTCCACACTGACCCTTGGAGAATCCCACCCACACCCATCCTGTTATAACCCACCTAAGCTACACATCCCTGAACACGATGGGCAATTTTGGAAGGCCAATCCACCTAGCTTGTACATCGTTGGACTGTGGGAGGAAACCAGATCACTTGGAGGAAACCCACACAGCCATGAGAGAATGTGCAAACTCCACACAATCAGTTGCCTGAGGGTGGGATTGAACCCAGGTCTCTAGCACTGTGAGGCAGTAGGGCTAACCACTGAGCTACCATGCCACCTGGCAGGGAAAACAAAATTGAAAAATGAAATGAGAGATTTCAGATCTCTGAGATGCAGAGGGATCTGGATGTCTTTACACATGAATCACAAAATATTAGAATGCAGGAAAAACAAGTAATTAGCAATGCTACTGGAGTGTTATCACTTAGCCTTGTCTTTTCTAAAGGAAAAAAACATCAAGCTGTCCAATCGTCTCCAGGGGACACAAATTCTCAGTTCCTTTTAGGTCCACTATCTCCAGTACTTCAGTATGTTCTTTGTAACGGGAAGACCTTCTCTATGAAGGGCTGAGAACCATAACCTGTGCCAGCGCAAAACTTGGAAAGGGTTGTTGTAGGAAAAGGCAAGTGTTAAATGGGTAATTCTGAGAGTGTGGGGAGAGGTCATAGATGGGATTCAGGAAGATTCAGGTACTTCCAGAACCCTAGCTTCCCCATAGGAGCGACTGACCCCTCTGCCATACATTTGCAGATGTGAAGGATTAAACGCTTGCATTTTGCAGAATACAACAAAACATATCAAAAAGGCAGTTGATTGATTTTACTTTAGCTTCATAGTTACAATCAAAATCTTTTAGAATTAACTTAAGAAAAACCAGCTCATATAACTAACAATGTTCAGTTTAAACATCTATTATTTCTCTTAGGAGCTTATGAATTAGGAGCAGAGGTTGACCATACAGCCTGCTCCATCATTCAATGAGATCATGGCTGATGTGCTTGTACTCCAAATTCCACATTGTCATCTATCCCCCATGTGCTTTAGTTTACTATCTATACCTGCTTTAAAAATAATCGATGAGTCCATCCCAACCACCTTCCGAGGCAGAGAGTTCCAAACTTGCACAACTCATTGAGAGAAAAAAGAATTTGACTCAATTCTGTCCTAAAGGGTGACCATTACTTTTAAAACAGTACCCCCTATTTCTATACCCACACTTATGATTTGGAGAGAGACAGATTGACCAGGAGACAGTCATCACATGGGAGAGATGAGGATCCAACTCAGTCACCTGCACTTAAATGTTGAGGAGAAGAGAAATAATAGTCTAACAGTTATACTATAGGCAAGTCATGTGGTGATTATTCCTTGGAAGCTGCCATTAGGGATTGTATTTCGACTGCAATGTTGTTGATAAACATACATTTCTAAACTGGTCCAGGGAAAGACAAATTTTATAGATACAGAAAAGAGAGGTAATTTGTGACGAAAACTAAGACTAAGACTACTTAACACAAATTTCCAGTTTTTATTTTAAGTTAATAGTACAAAAGTAAGGTTTAAGTCATTAAAATCATAGAATCCTGGCAATGCAGAAAGAGGCTATTTGGCCCTTCAGATCTGCGCCAATCCTCCAAAAAGCGTCGCATCTAGTCCCAGCCCCTTTACCCTATCTCCATAACCCCACATTTAGCATGGTTAATCCACCTGAACTGCACATCTTTGGGCTGTTGGAAGAAGCCAGAACAGTTGGCCAAAACCCACGCAAACACGGGGGCGAATGTGTAAACAGCACATAGGCAGTACCCACGGAATTGAAATTCGAGCCCCTGGCACTGTGAGGCAACAGTGTTAACCGCTATGCCACCGTGTCACCCTACATTACGGCCACTAGGGTAACTTAAAATTATAAGTTAATATATGGCAGGAGAGCTCAGCCAAGTGGAATTCCTGTTGTATTTGATGTACAGAGCTATGGCCACTTCTCACGGCAAGCACAGGTACAGGAAGTGCCACCAACAGGACAAACTTGAACTCTGATTTTCAGAGCGTGAACAACTGGTAAAATCAGTGAGGTACACCTGTGAGGCAGATAACTAAATGAATAGCACATTCAGAGTGGTGGAAACTCATCAAATTAAGGAAAAACAAGCAGGTAGGCAGATCAAATAAGAAAAGGCAAGCAGTGCAGAAGTCCCCAGAGGCTCTGCCCACCAACCAATTGTCTCTTCTGGATATTGTTAAGGGCAATGTATCATAGAGTTTACACAATAGCTGGGTGCCATTTAACCAACCAGTCCATACTGGCTCCCAAAAGGGCTACCCAGCTAGTCCCATTCTCCAGCCCCTTCTCCGTACCCTATTAAATTGATCACTTTCAAATATAAATGCAGCTCTCTTTTGAAACATTGTATGGAATCTGCCTCCACCACTCTTCCAGTCAGCGTATTCCAAATCCTAACAACTGTCTGGGTGGAGAAGTTTCTCCTCATCTCACTCCTGGCTCTTCTGCTGACAGTTGTGAAATTGTGACCACAAATAACTGACATAACAAATAGAGGAAACAGAATATTCTTCTTTACCCTGGCAAATAAAAATTGGTAGAATTTTGAACACTTCAATAAGGTCACCTCTTAGTCTTTCTGGTGCCAAGGAGAATAAGCCCAATTTCTCTCATCTTTCCTTATGTCATTTCTGGTATCATTGTTGTAAATCTCCTTTGCACTTTTGCACTCTCTCCAGACTTTGAATATCCTTCCTTAAGTCCAGTGCTCAGAACTGAACACAATACTCTAAATGTGGCCTTGAAGGAGAACAACAATAGACAAGGTCATGCGACAACATGTGACCTAGCTCTACGTGGAAAAATAGTGAAAGGGCAGTATCGATAGAGAAGGTTTTATCAAGGGGAACAAACAGCTATTTTCTGCGACAATAAACATGGCTCCTCGATGGATTGTTGTCTCCCTAATGATAAGGGCAGAGACGTTACAGAACAGAAGAGGACATTCTAATGGGGGAAGGTAAACAGCCCAAGGTCATGCTTTGTACGATGGGTATGTACACTATGGATGTGAAAATGTTATTTAAGCTGACACTGGAGCGAAAGGTCAGAAATCACGCAACACACAACTAATTTCTTTTGCTGCAGCACCAGGAGCAGTGAGAGTGAGGACCGGGGCCTGTCAGAAGGTAAGTTCTTCATTTCGGCAGTGGAGCTGAGTGAGAGCGGTCGAATTTCGCTCTCAGAACATGAGTGAACTGATATATTTGGGCAGTGGTTAAACCCGAGACACATCTCCCACCCACCGCCTCCAACCAGAAAAAAAGACTGTGGTGTGTTGACAAGGTAAGTTTTTCTTTTAGAGATTTTAATTGTGTGCTGGTGAGTACAGTGAATGATAATAAATTTTTCATTTCATTTATGTTTCATTTGATATTACAGTAGGACTAAGCTAAGCTTTAAGAGTAAAAATGGCAGGAGATCCCAGACCTGTGTAATGTTCCTCTTGCTCAATGTGGGAGCTCAGGGACACAGTTGATGTCCCTGATTCCTACATGTGCAGGAAGTATGTCCAGCTGCAGCTCTTGTTAGACCGCATGATGGATCTGGAACTGCGGATGGACTCACTTTGGAGCATCTGCGATGTTGAGGGAGTCGTGGATAGCACGTTCAGCAAATTGGTCACACCGCAGATTAGGATTGCTGAGGGAGAAAGGGAATGGGTGACCAAAAGGCAGATAAAAAGCAGGAAGGCAGTGCTGGTGCCCCCTGCGGACATCTCCCTCCAAAACAGGCATACCGTTTTGTATACTGTTGGGGGAGATAGCTCACCAGGAGAAGGCAGCAGTAGCCAGATTCATGGCACCGTGGCTGGCTCTGCTGTACAGAAGGGCGGGAAAAAGAGTGGAAGGGTGAGAGTAAGAAGGGATTCAAGTGTAAGTGGAGTAGATAGGCAGTTCTGTGGTCAAAAACAAGACTCCAGAATGGTACGTTGCCTCTCAGGTGCATGGATCAGGGATGTCTCAGATCGACTGCGGGACATTCTGAAGGGGGAGGGTGAACAGCCAGCTGTCGTGGTGCACATAGGCACCAGTGATATTGGTAATAAATACAAGCAGAGTTTAGGGAATTAGGAGCCAAGTTAAAAAGTAGGACCTCAGAGGTGTAATCTCAGGATTGCTACCAGTGCCACATGCTAGTCAGAGTAGAAATGAAAGAATAGGCAGGATAAATGAGTGGCTTGAGAGATGGTGCAGGAGAGAGGGCTTCAGATTTTTGGGAAATGGGAATGGTTCTAGGGGAGGTGGGACTATTACAAATTGGACGGTCTACACCCGGGTTGGACTGGAACCAATGTCCTCAGGGCTGCTTTTGCTAACGCTGTTGGGGAAGGTTTAAACTAATGTGGCAGGGGGATGGGAACCAAATGAGGAGGTTAGTGGACAGTAAGGAGGTAGTAACTAAAGCCTGTAAGGAACTAGACAATGAAGTCAGTGTGACTAAGGGGAAGAGTAGGCAGAGAACAGATGATGAATGTAAAGGGACAGGTGGTCTGAGGTGCATGTGTTTTAATGCGAGAAGTGCAGTAGGTAAGGCTGATGAACTTAGGGCTTGGATTAGTACCTGGGAGTATGATGTTATTGCTATTATTGAGACTTGGTTGAGGGAAGGACAAGATTGGCAACTAAATATCCCAGGATATAGATACTTCAGGCAGGATAGAGAGTGAGGTAAAAGGGGTGGAGGAGTTGCATTACTGGTCAAAAATGATATCACAGCTGTGCTGAAGGATGGCACAATGGAGGACTCGAATGGTGAGGCAATATGGGCAGAGCTCAGAAATAGGAAGGGTGCGGTAACAATGTTAGTGCTGCTCTACAGGCCTCCCAACAACAAGTGCGAGATAGAGGCACAGATATGTAGACAGATTATGGAATGATGTAGGAGCAACAGGGTGGTGGTGATGGGAGATTTTAATTTTCCCAACTTTGACTGGGATTCACTTCGTGTTCGGGGTTTAGATGGAACAGAATTTGTAAAGAACATCCAGGAGGGTTTTCTAGAGCAGTATGTAAATAGTACAACTCGGGAAGGGGCCATACTGGACCTGGTTGGGGAATGAGCCTGGCCAGGTGATTGAAGTTTCAATGGGGGATTACTTTGGGAATAGTGATCACAATTCCGTAAGTTTTAGAATACACATGGACAAAGACAAGAGTGGTCCTAAAGGAAGAGCTCTAAACTGGGGGAAGGACAATGATAGGAAGATTCGACAGGAGCTGGGGAATGTGGATTGGGAGCAGCTGTTTGAGGGTAAATCTATATTTGACATGTGGGAGGCTTTTAAACAGAGGTTGATTAGAGCGCAGGACAGACATGTCCCTGGCAAAACGAGGCACAGAAAGGGCAAGATTGGGGAACCATGGTTGACAGGTGGAATTGTGAGACTTGCAAAGAGGAAAAAGGAAGCATACATAAGGCCTAGGTGACTGAAAACAGACGAAGCTTTGGAAGAATATCGAGAAAGTAGGTCCAATCTGAAATGAGGAATTAAGAGGACTAAAAGGAGTCATGAAATATCTTTAGCAAATGGTTAAGGAAAATCCCAAAAGCTTTTATCCATACATAAGGACCAAGAGGGTAACTGAGGAAAAGTTTGGCCCACTCAAGGACAAAGGAGGGAAGTTATGTGAGGAGTCAGAAAAAAATGAGTGAGATTCTTAATGAGTACTTTGCTATTCATTGAGGAGAGGGACATGACGGATTTTGAGGTTTGGAATAGATGTTTGATTACAGTAGGTCAAGTTGGTACAAGGAAGGTGAAGTTTTGGGTATTCGAAAAGGCATTAAAGTGGATAAGTCCCCAGGTCCAGATGGGATCTATCCTAGGTTTAAGGGAAGCAAGAGAGGAAATAGCTGGGCCCTAACAGATACCTTTGCAGCATCCTTGAGCACAGGTGAGGCCCTAGAGGACTGGAGAATTGTTAATATTTTCCTCTTGTTTAAGAAGGGTGGCAAGGATAATCCAGGAAATTACAGTCCGGTGGGCCTGACGTCGGTGGTGGGGAAGCTGCTGGAGGATCCTAAGGGATAGGATCTATTTACATTCGGAAGAAAATGGGCTTATTA
The DNA here is from genome assembly GCF_030684315.1 of Stegostoma tigrinum. Taxonomy (NCBI): domain Eukaryota; kingdom Metazoa; phylum Chordata; class Chondrichthyes; order Orectolobiformes; family Stegostomatidae; genus Stegostoma; species Stegostoma tigrinum. The sequence goes on from NC_081357.1 coordinate 16,358,517, forward strand.
GTGAAAGGCAGCATGGTTTTGTGCAGTGAGGGTCATAACTTACCAACTTGATAGTTCTTTGAGGAAGTGACAAAGTTGATAGATGAGGGAAGGGCTGTAAATGTCATATACATGGACTTCAGTAAGGCATTTTATAAAGTTCCCCGTGTCAGGCTAATGGAGAAAGTGAAGTTGCATGGTGTCCAGGGTGTACTAGCTAGATGGGTAGAGAACTGGCTAGGCAACAGAAGACAGAGAGTTGTAGTGGAAGGGAGTTTCTCAAAATGGAGCACTGTGAGCAGTGGTGTTCCACAAGGATCCATATTGGGATCATGGCTGTTTGTGATATACATAAATGATCTGAAGGAAGGTATAGATGGTCTGATTAGCAAGTTTGCAGATGACACTAAGGTTGGTGGAGTTGCAGATAGTGAAGGGGACTGTCAGAGAATGCAACAGAATATAGATCGATTGGAGAGTTGGGTGGAGAAATGGCAGATGGAGTTCAATCCAAGCAAATGCGAGGTGATGCATTTTGGAAATCCAATTCAAGAGCGACCTATGTGGTAAATGGAAAAGCCCTGGGGAAAATTGATGTACAGAGAAGCTCATTGTACCCTGAAGGTGGCAACACAGGTGAATAGAGTGGTCAAGGTGGCATACGGCATGCCTTCATTCTTCGGATGGGGTATTGAGTACAAGAGTTGGCAGGTCATGTTACAGTTGTATAGGACTTTGGTTCCACCACATTTAGAGTACTGTGTACAGTTCTGGCCGTCACATTACCAAAAGGATGTGGATGCTTTGGAGAGGGTGCAGAGGAAGTTCACCAGGATGTTGCCTGGTATGGAGGGTGCTAGCTATGCAGAGAGGTTTGGTAGATTAGGATTATTTACATTAGAAAGACGAAGGTTGAAGGGGCACCTGACTGAGGTCTACAGAATCATGAGGGGTATAGACAGGGTGGATAGCAAGAAGCTTTTTTTTCCCAGAGTGGGGGGACTCAATTAGTAGGTATCATGATTTCAAGGTGAGAGGAGGAAAGTTTAAGGGAGATATGCGTGGAAAGTTCTTTACGCAGAGAGTGGTGGGTGCCTGGAACACATTGCCAGCAGTGATGATAGAGGTGGGTATGATAGCTTCATTTAAGATGTACCTAGATAGATACATGAATGGGCAGGGAGCAGAGGGATACAGATCCTTGCAAAATAGACTACAGGTTGAGATAGAGGTTTGCATTAGACTCCAGCTGTACGACCTTCTTAGCTGCTTTATATTCTTAGCACAACAAACTGCAACACTAACCTGGTAGTGATGCTTACACCCTGAGAGTTCTTTGTTTTTAACTTGGGTGGATGAGTGAAACACATGAAAGCGTTGCCTGCACTGAGGTGAGAGGCTTGATGTACCGAGTAGTTTGCTGAAATAAATGGCATATTGAATTAGTCATATCGCATGTTTATTCCAGTATTTCCATATGCACTCTTAGCACACAAGTGCTTTCTACTCCAGGCAATGAAAGCATTATTGCCACATTGATAAATGTGCTCAATTGTGAATTATGTACCAGCTGTTTTCTTCACAGGGACTGGAGAAGGCTTCAGTGAGGCTGACAAAAGCAAGTGGGAACATTCCATCTACATACAGTTTACCGCTAAGATATAGCCATGATGAGGAGAATACAGTGCAGAACAAGGAAGGTGTAGCTTGAGGTGAATCTATAAACAGATTCCCCTCTAGTTTATTCCACAATTTCAATAGAACCTGGCTAATTAGTACCATGGTTCCAAACATCAGATTAGCTCATAATCAATTATACTCTTAACATAGAGAAAAAAAAAATCTATCAGCCTCGGTTCAGTTGACTTCCAGTTTCGACTTGCAGAGAGCTCCAGATTTTCATAACCCTGGGTGTGGTCATTGTCTGGACTGTGAAGGAGTGAGAGTGAATGCTGTCTGGAGATGAGGTAGTGGGTGAGCATTGCTGGAATGCTTAAGTGAGGCAGCAGCAGGACATTAGTGAGCGAGCAATAATAGGGGTGAGAGAGGCTAAATGGAGTGATAGGGAAGTGACGGCTGTAAATAGTTCAGGGAAGATGAGGAGTTTTGAGAAGATTGTCAGGGAGAGGGATATGAGGGGGTTGAATATGGTGAGAAATGACGGAGGGTGATGGAGGCAGGGTGGTGAGGGAGGATGAGGGATTGAGCACTGTCAGAATTGGGGGGGGGGTGATAGAGATGGAGTGGTAAGGAATGAGGCATTGAACACTGTTAAAGCGATGAAGTTGGGTTGGTGAGGGATTTTGAGGGATTTTAGATGTTGTCAGGGTGAGGGAGAGTTATTGTCGAGGGAGGTAAAGTACAATGGAAGAAGAGATTCTAAACCTGATAGGCAGACATCTTTAAGAGAGTTACAATAATCCCAGTATGATGTTCTTGTACAAAGGTATCCATCTCACCTTCAGTCTCTCTCATGTGGACTGGCGTCAGTGTAATCACTCAGATTTATATGTGTGGAATGTAGAAAAAAATTATAACCACAGAACTCAGACAATAAAAGTAACTCTGTGATATTGTAACCTTGTAAAAGGTATAGTAAATAAACATCAAAATATCTATCACACAAGAACCCAACTCTGTGGTCAATGTTCCATGGGCACACAGATGGAAAAAATACAATAACATTGTAGTGCTAGCAAGTGGGTACTGAAAGTGGGTACTGAAAGCATAACAGCCTGATAGTGCAGGAAGTAGAAGCTAAAGGTGACAGCAGTGAGGCAATTGTGAAAGATTATCTCTCAAAACATTTCCACCGTTCAGTATTCCTCTTCCCTTTCTTAAAAGTTAAATCCATCACTCCACACACAGCCACCTCTTTGAAGTATTTTTTCCTGCTCAGGCCTAAAGTTCCCTTCAATTTTACACAAGTGAAGAGTAGTCTGTACATTTCTTTAAGGGCACTATAAATAACAATTGTTATGTTCCCAAAGTACAGTGGATGAAGGAACAATAGAGAGGCTGCATTTTATGAAGAGTGGTAATTTCACTCTCTTGTCTCCTGTATTCTGACAATTTGTTTGCTTCTTGTTTTTCTGTAGATTTCTTTGAGTTGCATGTGAAATACTGAAGAAGCAACTTGAAGGAAAAGAACCAATCTCAAAGCAATCATCAAGCAATATTCTGCATAAAAATTTACTTTGCATGATTCTGTTCAATAAGTCAACGTCAGTTATTTCAACATTGAGTAATAGTGTATATTGGATGATATTGAATTGAATGGAAAACTAATATTAAGAGAGACGCATAATGAGCAGCTGTCCAATATCATCTGTTTTAAACCATCAGCCAAAGGGAAATTAACCCCTAACAACTTCCACACATGAAGGATAGCTTCCTAATCATTGGCCCAGTGTCTCTCTGTCTCTCCTCATTAATTATTGAACTACATTTCTAACTTTGTGCATGAAGTTCAACTTATTTTAGCATATGGTAATTTATAATACCAAATCACTTTTGTATAAAGCCATAGTTCTGAAAGAGTTAATGTTAAGCCTGTATTAAGTTTCACCTAATAACAGTCTTTGGATAAGGAAGGTCTGGTCTCGTATGAGGTACTGATGGAGACAGATGTGTCTTCTCTGGCTCTTGACAATCTTCATAACTATTTTGAACTAGTCATTGCAACTTTTACTATCATTATATAGGATACATCTTGTGTTAGTCTGTTCTTGTTAAAGTTCAACGGGGGGTTTATCCTCAACTGTTGCTAATTAGGCAGTCCATCATAGTCAGCAGATAAAGGAAGATTGAGGGGTCTTGTGGCACAGTGGTAGAACTCTACCTTTGAGCTAGGAGGTCTATATTCAGGTCACACCACTCCAGAGTTGTGCAATAACATCTTTGGCTAGATTGATGAGAAAACATGAATAAAGGAGGGTTGGTGAGGCTCTGGTGGTGTAGTGATATTGTTTTTAACCACTAAGTCAGGCAACCCAGGTTCAAGTCCAAACTCCTTCAGAGGCATGCCATAACATCTTGGAACAGGTTAAAGAAAGATATATAAAGGAAGATTGGTGGCAACATTTCACTCCAATGACAAGCCACCAGTGCTTGATCCCTCAACGGTTTTCATTGTCCAATTTGCCCTTCTCTGGATTGCCTCTGAGGACCTGAGCTTGTTTCTGTAGACTAGCTTTAACACCTTTTTGTTCTTCTTTTGAGAGGGTACGAACTGCCAATGATGGAGTCAGTGATAACACAGTGTGGAGCTGGAGGAACACAGCAGGCCAGGCAACATCAGAGGAGTAGGAAAGCTAACATTTCAGGTCAGGACCCCTCTTCAGGGAATGAAGTCCTGACCTGCACCATCAGCTCTGCTGCTCCTCTGATGCTGCTCAGCTTGCCACATACCTTCAGTTCCACACTGTGTTATCTCTATTCTCCTTTTACCTTATTAGTGCCTGTTGAAAGCACCAGTGAGCTACCTTGCTCAGCTTCTCAATTACAAACTTTCTGTCTTTTGAAAATGACACCAATATTGCCAAATCAGGAAGAATCAGCTCCTCTTCGTACTTTAATGAACAAAAAATGACTGGCTGCAGTTTGGTAAGAATCTTCATATCCAGTAGTTTAATTATAATATGATGAGATTTTTATTAGCTTTCATAATGACATGGTTGGGGTGTGGGAGTGGAAATGCAGCCACTACATTGGAAAAAAAATTATTTCAGTATCAGTATTTCATTATAAAAACTATATTGTTTGCAGTGAACACAGCAGAGTATTTGCCTGACCTGCTTGTGTTAACTACAGCTAAGGGTTCACATACGCTGTTGACATTTAAGATAATTAGAAATCTTGCATTTTGCTATTTGATGAAAATAAATCTTTCTTTTGACTGGAGCAGAGTGCAATTCTGCCTTCTTCTGTTGGGTCTAAAGTATACAATTCCCTTAGAATTGCAGCAGCTGTTTCGCTAGCAAATGAAGAATGTTCTCTAACAAAGAAATGAAAAACCACAACGCTCCATTTTCGAGGGATTGAATTGGAAATCAGGAATGTTCATTCAACTTCTATCAAAAATTAATTAAACATGACTTGGCGCATAGTTCCCCTCTCCACATTATGCAAAATATACAGAGGCATTTGAGTCAGTGTACAAAATTTGACTAAAATGTTATCAGAGCTAAGTGATTATATCTGTGCTGAAAAATTCACCTGTGGTATGGCGGGTCAGAGGTTAGCACTGCAGCCTCACAGCAGCAGGGACTCAACTTCAATTCCATGCTCAGGCAATTGCCTGCATAGAGTTTGCACATTCACCATGTGCCTGCTTGGGTTTCCTAGCACAGTCCAAAGACGGGCAGATTAGGTGGGTTGGCCATCATCGTAGGGTCCCTACAGTGTAGAAACAGGCCGTTAGGTCCAACTGGTCTACAGCTACCCTTGCATCATCCCACCCAGACCCACCCACACACCCCTGAGTATAATGGAAATTTAGCATTGCCAATCCACCCAACCTGCACATCTTTGGACTGTGGGAGGAAACCAGAGCACCCAGAGGAAACCCATGCAGACACGAGGAGAATGTGCAAACTCCACACAGACAGTCACCCAACGCTGAAATCAAACTTAGCTTCCTGGTGCTGTGAGGCTGCAGTGCTCACCACTGAGCCACCGTGCCACCCTAAAGTGCCAAGCTAAACTGTCTGTAATGTGCAGGCTAACCTTGGGATAAAGGGTAGGGTGGAGGATTGGGGCAGGCCTGATGGGCTGAATGGCTTTTATCTGCACTGTTGGGATTCTATCAATTGAACCAGCCACAGTTCTGTTCTCCTGTGAATCATGACTGAGGCATGACCTGGTAACATTCTTTAAAATTCTGAAAACGTTTGCAGGGTAGACTTAATGATAGCACTCCCACTCGTCAAAGAGGCTGAAATTAGTGACCATGAATGCGAAGTAGTTGCTAATAGATGCCTGTAAGGAATTCAAGGCAAACATCTTTCCTCAATGAGTGGTACATTGGAGGTTAGATAACAAAAACGACAAACTCGAAGTCTTAAATATGTCACTTGTAAACCCTGTTTTACAGATACGCCTGAAGAAGTATGGAATTAAAAAGAGACAGGTTAAATTGAAGAGGAGGAACTCTAAGGTTAAGATATAACCAAACAGACCAGTTCACCTCCCATCACTGCCAACCCATCTAACGTTGAGGTAATTTTGCATGAATTGATTATGAGATGTCTTATTGTCATCAAACTATATTTGGCTTTATTTCCAGTAATGCTTGATTCTAAAATTTTCATCTTTGTTTTCACATCTCTCTCCATTCTCACCTCTTCCAATCTCTGTTATCTTTTCCAGCTCAGCAATGTTCCAGGATCCCACATAACCTATAAGCCCCAGAAAGTCAAGGGCAATAGATACATGGCAGTGCCAGGGCAAAAAGATGCATGCTGTCCTGACTTGGAACAATATTATTGTTTTTTCATCTACACTACCACCTCCTCATGACACATTGACAAATGTTGTCCTCTCCCCTTTGCCCCATAACATATGTCCCTTAATGATTAGAAATCTGTCTATCTCAGCCTTGAATAACCCAAACTCACCAGCACTCTTGCAGTAAATAATTTTACAGGTTCACTATATTCTGAAAGAAAAAAAATACTCTCTTCAGCTTTGTCTTAAATGTGTAACCCTTTAATCTGAGTTTACATCATCTGGTCCTGGACTCTGAGATGGGGAAAGAGCTTTCCTACATTGACCTAGTCAAGTCCCCTGATAATCATAAATGTTTCAATAAGGTTCCTCTCATCCTTGTAAACTCCAAAGTCCAAACTATTCAACCTCTCCTCAAAAGTAAATTCGCCTATGACTAGGATCAATAATCCCTTGACTGCCTGAAATGCTGGAGTATCTTTCCATGGATAAAGAGACCCAAAACTGATTGCAGTTTTCCAGCTGTGGTCCGGCTAGTGCTTTGCATAGTTTTAGCAAGACTTCCCTATTTTTAAACTCTGTTCCCTTTGCCTTCCTTATTACCGCCTGAATATGAATGTTGGCTTTCTATGATTCATGCACTGGGGTCCTCAAATCTCTCTATGCTGTAACTTTCTGCAGCCTTTCTCCATTTATGTAGTATTCAGCTCCTGCAGAATTTCCCACTTTCCAACTTTGCATTCCATCTGCCAAGTTTTAGAAATGTACTTTGCTATCGGAGCATTGGTATCAACTTCACAAACCTATTTTCAAGAAGGTGTGACCGCAGCTGATCACTAATACACCAAATCTGTGCTACATAGGCTTCTTGCAATGGTACAGCACTACAGCAGTTTCATTTTTCTTTTAAACTTGACTGATTCACAGGGTTTTTAAATTTGATTTGATTGATTTGATTTATTGGCATCACATGTACCTAAGTACAGTGAAAAGTTTTGTTTTGAGAGCAGTACAGGCAAATTATAGTAAACAAGGACATACAGACCAGATACAGAATGAGGCATACAAGGTTATAGCTGCACAGGAGGTGAACAAAGCAAGATCAACATTATTTGAAGTGAGAGAGGTCCATTCAGCAGACTAATAATAGCAGGGAAGAAACTGTTCTTGAATCTGTTGGTGCATGTTTTCAAGCTTCCCTATCTTTTGCCTGACAGAAGAGATTGGAAGAGAGTATTACCGGGGTGGGAGGGGTCTTTGATGATGTTAGTAGCCTTTCTGTGGCAATGAGAAGCGTAAATGGTGTCCGTGGGTGGGAGGTTGGCTTTTGTGATGTTCTGGGCTGTGTGCACCACCTTCTGTAGTTTCTTATGGTCCTAGGCAGACTAGTCGCCACATCAGGCCATTACGCACTCAGATAGAATGCTTTCTGGGTGCCTCTGTAAAAGATAGTGAGGGTCCTTATGGACATGTTGAGTTTTCTAAGTTGCCGGAGTAAGAAGAGGCATTGTTATGCTTTCTTAATCGTTGCATCCACATGGGAAGTCCAGGGCAGGATGTCGGTTATCGACCCTCCTCAGATCCTGACGCTATCGATCCTCTCTATCTCAGCTCTGCTGATTGTAGAAAGAGGCCTGTAGACCCCTTTAAGGTCAAACTCCATGGTCATAATCTAACCTGCCTTTGTAATGTGAGGCTCAAAGGCTTTGTAACAAGCTCAAAATTCAATACGAGACGGTCGTAAATTTTCCAAAATATTTTTACTTTTCTACTTCCTGGCATTTTGCCTCCATTGTCTGCTGAGAAATATTTTGGAAATTAAGATTTAGAAGCTCCTAGAGGAGACATCCTGTGTACAAAATATAAAGAGAGGGATGCAAGGTTGACAGGTTATATAAGCTGAGATAGAAATCAAGCTACATTGACAGCAAGAGGTGGACCTAAACATTGGAGTTAACCAACTGCCTATTTCACAACCCCACTGCAATTTTAACTTCCAGATGAAGTCAATAGCAATGAAAGTTAAGATATACATACGTAAAACAGGCTGGATTGTCATGTTGTTTGTGCACAATTAAATAGGCATGGTTGTATTGTTGGACTGGATCATTAGCAAAGAAGTTATGAAATATATCATTAAATGCAAAACATTTGTTTGTTCTATTGAAGCTACCAACATAGATATATGTACAATTTTTCCAATAGTGTGATATTGCTACCAAATTCTCAAATCCTCATTAAATTAACCAGAGTATGTTTATATTAACCAAACTCTTATGCATGAGTGATTCATTTGTCTTTCCTGCTGCTGAAGCTGTACGCCAGCTCTTTGTGTTTTTTGCATGAGGACACCCGAATCCAGATGGTGAGATTTCAAGCCCAACCCTTTGCAGTCTGAGAATTGACAATGCTTTTTAAAGGTAACTTTGGAAATGAAAATCTGCCAGCAGTAGGAAATACCACAAAGCTGCCAGACTGTTGTAAAATTGCGACTTCAGATCCAAGTTGAGGAGCTGGAGGTTGGACATTCCCACACTGGGGAAGGGGAAAGTACACTTTATTCCAGAGAGTGGTCACAGCCCTCAGGACAGCAGGCTGTGGCTACAGCTGAGGGAGGTAGGAGGACCCAGGTGATTAGAATCGAAGAGCCTCAGTCCTTGCACTCATCCAATGGCTATAAGATTCTACAAGCGTTGAGAACCAGACAGGGGTCTACAGGGAGCAGGCAAACACTAACCACAGCACCGTGGTACAAGAAGCCATTATAGTCAGGGAAGGGAATAGCAACTTAGCTGCGGTAGGGAACAGAATAAAGAGGAGGGTAGTCTCCATCCACTTTGATTCATTCCATGTGATATCAGGAAACAATTGGAAACATTTCTGAAGAAGGGTCTAGTCCCGAAACGCCAGCTTTTCTGCTCGGCCTGCTCTGTTCATCCAGCTCTACACTTTGTTATCTCGGATTCTCCAGCATCTGCAGCTCCTATTATCACTTGGAAACATTTGATACTGCAAAAGATATGAGCCCTAAGTTGTAGCAGCAAAGACTTGTGCTCCAGAACTTGCTGCTCCCCAGTACAGCTACAACACTGGCAAGTACATGGCAATGTGGAAAATTCCCCAGGTATAGTCTGTACACAAAATTAGGACAATTTGATCGTGACCAATTACCGTCCCATCAGTCCACATTCAATCGTCAATAAAGTGATGGAAGCTGTCGTCAATAGTTTTGCCAAGCAGCACCTGCTCAGCAATAACCTGCTCAGTGACGCCCAGTTTGGGTTCCGCCAGGGCCACTCAGCTCCTGACCTCATTACAGCCTTGGTTCAAACATGGACGAAAAAGCTCAATTCCAAAGGTTAGGTGAGAGAGTATGCAATACCACTCTCACCCATGCCAACTCCAATATCACCCTCGTCCAACCTCATTCTTTGAGGTGTATGTATTGGTCAATATTTGTAAGGGGAGGCAGCGGCACAGTGATGGTATCACTAATGCATTCAAATCCCACCTTGGTCTCAATCATAGTGACCATGAAATTATCATTTCCCAATAAAACCCATCTGGTTCACTATCGCCATCTGTGGAAGGAAATCTGCCACCTTTACCTGGCCTGGCCTATATGTAACCCCAGGCCACACTGCAATGAAGTAGGCTTAGATCTGACCTCAAAGTGGCTGAGCAAGCTACCTAGGTGAAGGGTAATTGGGTGGGCCACAAATGCTGGCCTTGCCAGCAACACGCATAGCCTGAGAATCCTGCAATGATTGCGATGAGGGATCTCCCCTGCTTTTCTTTAAATGTTTGCATGTGATATTTTACTGTCCCTTGAGAGAATAGACTGTTTCTGAGCTTTACTTTGTATCAGAAAGAGAGCACTTCTGGCCTTGCTTCACTTCAACATCGCTCTAGCAGCCTTGATTAAGTGTTCAAGCCTCTACAATAGATCTTGGGGCAAACTGGAGTCACAAGTGTGACTGACTAAGGCTGGGTTAACACTTAACATTTTCACCCATGACTTCCATCTTTCTAGGATGTCCTTTCTGGTCTGATTCAGTAGAGGGGGCTGTTCAGGGAAGTACAGGTTGCACCATCCCAGATGATGCGTTGAACATCAGAAAGGTCAAACCTGTGCTGGAGGCAGAGACAATGAGCTTGAGGATGGGAATAGTTTGCATGAATTTCAATTTAGTTTCACACACACATGTATGACAGGGAATATTGCTATGGCGGGAGAAGAGGCTGTCACCATCCCATATTGCCTCACAGTGGCATGGCTCTGACTGCAAATTCAACCAGCAAAAGATTGCAGCCACACACTCACATCTTATTACACTGTTTCTCAACAGAATGTCGCACTTCTTCAACTACGTCAACCTGCGTTCGAGCCTTCTCACTCCATTAGAAAGATCAGAATCACCAGAATTGATGAGGAGGGCACTAATAGAGTCATACAGGTCCACAGCACTGAACAAGACCCTTCGGCCCATCCAGTCTGTGCTGTCAGTCAAAAACAATGATCTAATTAATCTAATTCAATTTTCCAGCACTTGATCCATACACTTGCATCCTTTGGCATCACAAATGTACGACTAAATGCTTCTTCAATGGAATGAGGGTTTCTGCCAATACTACCATTACAGGCAGTGACTTCCAGATTCCCACCACCCTCTGGCTGTAAAGTAAAATCCCCACATCTCCTGTAAACTCATGCCCCTTATTTTAAATCTATTACTCCTGATCATTGATCAGCCCACTAAGGCAAAACCACCTTCCCCTCTACCCTCTCTCCATCTACCTCTCAATCTCATGTGCTCCCTCAGCCTTCTCTGCTCTAAGGAAAATAAACCCAGTCTGTCCAATCTCTCTTCACAACTAGAGCTCTCCAGCCTAGGAAACATCCTGGTAAATCTCCTCTGCACCTTCCCCAGTGAAATCAAATCCTTCCTATTGTGTGTAACTACACATAATTCTTGTCCATAATGACCGTACCAGCACTTTTAGGCAGTATTGAGCAGGACATGTTGTTAACTCAAACAAATACCATTTTACTGCACTTTGAGTTCCAAAGCTGATACAAACATTGGTCTGATTCGTCCAAGGAGATAGCAAGAACTGCAGGTGCTGGAGTCAAAGTTGATACAGTGCAGAGCTGGACAAATGTAGCAGGCCCGGCAGCATCAGAGGAGCAGGACAGTCAGCAGTTTGGAACTATACCCTTATCAGGGCTGGGGAGGAGGAAGAGAGCTGGGAAATAAATAGAGGGAAGAGGGGTGGGGTGGGGGGGAGGTGGGTGGGACGGCGTTAGGTGGAACTTGAGGTTGGAGTAAAAGGTGTTCTCTAAAAGGTGTAAAAGGTGTAAAGTTGATGAACTTTTCAAGCTCCCCATGGGAGCAAGAGGCAGCGCCGATACAGTCATCAAGGTAGCGGAGGAAGAGGTGTGGGATGGTGCCAGTATAACAGTGGAAAAGGGGCTGCTCCATATATCCTGTGAAGAGGCAGCCATAGCTTGGACCCATATGGGTGCCCATGGCCACCCCTTTGGTTTATAGGAAGCGGGAGGAGTTAAAAGAAAAGTTGTTGAGGGTATGGACAAGTACAGTGAAGCAGATGAGGGTGTCGGTGGAGGGGGCCTTGTTGGGCCTGCAGGAGAGGAAGAAGCGGAGGGCTACTAGGCCATCTGCGTGACGAATGCAAGTGTACAGGGATTGGATGTCCAGAATGAAGATGAGGTTTTAGAGATAGGGTACTTGAAAGTCCTGGAAAGGTAGAGGGTGTAATAGCATCCCAAATGTAGGTGGGGAGTTCCTAGACCAGGGAAGAAAAGACAGAATCGGTGACGCATTTGCAGAGCTCTTGCGCTCCACATGCAATAATCAACAACACCTTCCAGTCGCCAAACATTTTAACTACCCCCTCCCACTCTCTGGTTGAGGTGTCCATCCCCCAGTGCCACATGCAAACTGGAGGAACAACACCTCATGTTCCACTTCAGGAGTCTACAGCCCGATAACCTAAACGTAGAATTTACCAGTTTCAAAATCTCCCCAACCCCCTGCCTCATCCCATGTTTAACCCTCCCTCGCAGCCCTGCCTCCTTGACCTGACACAACCTGTCCATCTTCTTCCTCACCTATCCGCCCCACCCTTCCCACTGACCAGTCCCCACTACTCCCTGTGTGCATTCACCTATCGCCATCCCACATCCCTTTCCCCCAGCCCTACCCCTCTTCCCTCTATTTATTTCCCAGCTCCCTTCCCCCCTCCCCCGCCGTGATGAAGGGTCCAGGCACAAAACATCGGCCGCCCCGCTCCTCTCATGCTGCCGGAGCTGCTGTGTCCCTCCAGCTCCACACTGTATCAACGCTGATTCATCCAGTATAGATGGAAAGGCCATCCTCATCCTTAGTTGGACAAATAACTACACATTATTTATGAGGATATTGTCAGGACTGGAGGTTTCGAGTTATGAGGAGAGGCTGGATAGGCTGGGACTTTTTTCCACAGGAGTGTAGGAGACTGAGGTACACTGACCTAATAGAGGTTTAGAAAATCACAAGGGACATAGAGATATTGAATAGATATGGTCTTCACCCCGTAGTAGGGGAGTCTAAAACTAGTGGGAACAGGTTTAAGGTGAGAGGGGAAAGAATGAGCAGGTATGTGGGCGATAACGTTTTTCAAACAGAGGGTGGTGCGTATATAAAACGAGTTGCCAGTGGAAGTGGAACAGGCGGGTACAATTAAAAAATTTAAAAGGCATCTGGATGGGCACATGGAAAGGAAAGGGTTACAGAAATATGGGCCAAATGCAGCCAAATGGAGATAGTTCAGTTTCAGAGACCTGGCCGACATAAGCGAGTTGGGCCAAAGGGCCGTTTCCTGTACACCTCGATGGCTCTATGAAAGTTAACTTTTGAAGAGTCGTTGAGAAAATGTCTAGGCCAGAAACCTTCCAGCTGAAGCACTCAAGTTAGTCTAAACTGAGAATACAGTTTGGACTGGTGAGAGGTAGCCATGGTGATGTAAATCTTGGGTCTTAGTTACAGAAACTAAAAGAGACAGTTCTACATAAGAAGCCAACCAAGGAAAAAAGCATTAAATTAGACTCACCCCAGACTAATGAACACGAAAAGGACAACTGAAACAAGTTGGAAAAAATCTTAAAATCCCATTATGTTCTGTTAAAGTGTCATTGTGTGCTCCACCTTGTTCGGCTAGAAATAGGTTTGTGCTAAAATCACATTGAACTAAACTTTTCAGATTGGGTTAATGCTTTCAGCTAGTTTATTCACTTCTTCAATCTGCTGCTAGCCTGCTCAGGTGTTGGGTTGATTGTTGGAGTTTATAATGTACAAATGATGTTTTTCTCAGAATCTGTTTTGCCTCGTGTTTTTGAATAAACAAAATTGACTGCACAAGTATCAAAGCACCATAAACAGGGCTGCCAGGCAGACCTATTGTTTCTGTTTGCTCCTGCCCCACTGAATGTATCTCTCCCTACCTCGACTCAATTTCTGCTCTCCCCTTGCCCAGTCTCTCCCCCCTTTAATCCGCGATTTCTCTGATGCGTTATGTCAGTTTCAGAATTTGTGGGCTCCAGCAGCCCCCTCTTTACCATGAACATGCAATCCCTTCCGTGTCCATTCCCACATCAGGATGATCTCAGGGCTCTCCGCGTCTTCCGAGAAGAACAGCCTGAACAGTCCCCATCAACCAGCACCCTCCTCCACCTGGCTCAGCCTGTCCTCAGTCCAAACAACTTCTTTTTTAAATCCCCACACTTTCTTCAGGTCAAAGGGATGGTCATGGGTAACCCAATTGTTTGTGAGGTAAGTAGAACATTCCTCGTTACAGTCCTACTCGGGCCCCACCCACAACTCTTTCTCCAGTACATCGCTAACATTATTGGTGCTTGTCCCTCTCTCATCTGGAATTGAAAGAATTTATCTACTTTGCTTCCAATTTCTATCCTGCTCTCACCTTCCCCGATCCACCTCTGACTCCTCCCTTCCTCGACATCTCTGTTTCCATTTCTGGGGATAGGCTGACCACCAATACCCACTTAAAACCACTGACCCCCCCCAGCTACCGGGGCGAGACATTCTCACACACTGATTCCTGTAAGGACTCTATTCCATTCTTCCAGTTCCTCTCTCACATCCGTTCTGATGATGCCAACTTTGTCAAGGGAGCTTGCGAAATGTCCACCTTCTTCCTCAACTTAGGATTCCCCAGCACCATAGTTGACTGAGTCCTCAACCAGGGTTTGACCCATCTCCTGCACGTCTGCCCTCACCCCGTCTCTTTTCTCCCGCAACAGTGATAGGGTCCCCCTTGTCCTTACCTACCATCCCACCAGCATTCACATCCAGAGGATCATTAGCTGCCATTTCTACCACCTCCAGTAAGATGTCACCACTAGTCAAATAGTTGCCTCCCCTCCCTTGTCAACTTCTGCAAGGACCTCCAGGACACCCTGTCCCCTCTTCCTTCACTCCCAACACGTCCCCACACCCACATGGCGCCTTCACCTGCAACCGAAGAAGGTGTAACACCCGCCCATTTACTTCCTCCCTCCTCAGTATGCAAGGCCCCAAACATATCTACCAGATGAAACAGTGCTTTACTTACACTTCCCACAATTTAGTCTACTGCATTCACTGCTCACAATGTGGCCTCCTCTATATTGGGAAAAATGTAGCATAGACTAGTAACCACTTTGCAATATCTATGTTCTGTCTGCAAAAAAGACCCAGAGCTTCCACTTGCCTGCCTCTTCAACTCACAACCTTGTTCCCTGACCAACATCTCCGTCTCAGGCTTGCTGCAGTGTCTCAGCGAAGTTCAGTGTAAGCTGGAAGAACAGCACTTCATTTTCCACTTGTGAATCATGCAGCCTTCTAGCTCAATATCAAGTTCACAAGCTTTAGGGCATGAGGCATGCCCTTACCTGAGCCTCTACACACCAAGCCTTGTCATTACACAACCTGCTACCACACACTACCCTTTGTCAGCCATTAATAGTCCCCACTAGATGTTATTTATTCTCTGAACTAACTTTTAACCACTTCTTTGTCTGTCCAGCTGTTTTCACTCTCTTTGGGCTCGAACTTCACTTTCGTTTACTCTTTCCCCTTCTTCCACCCCCAACTTCTGTATAAAAAACATCCTTTTCCTGGGTCCCATCAGTTCTGAGAAAGGGTCTCTGGGCCCAAAACATCAACTCTGATTTCTCTACAAATGCCGCCAGATTTGCTGAGATTTTCCAGTGATTTCTGATTTTGGACCAAGGAACGATGTTTGTCAATGTTCGTCTGGACCTTGGGTATCTTCAGCGATTTTAGCAATTAACATTTGGTTCCAGGCTGCCTGTTTCTCCCTGTTATTTCCTGGCTATTGTTCTGAATGTCACTTCTTACAGAGGGAGCAGTAAGCATGCTGTTTGAATTTGTTATGACCGCAGGCAAACTGATGGCCTTGGGTGCAATGCTGCTTATAACCAGTCGCCGTTTTACTCTTCACTGAAGTCAATACACGGGGAGTTAAATCAATGGCACCAAGTATCATCATTTTCCAACTCAATGAAGGTTCTTGATATAAATGCAGGGCCAATATCGTAAACAAATTAAAGAGCCCTGCATTTCTATTTATTCACAGCAGACAGCATCCTAAAGGAACTGCATTTTATAGAATCCCTGCGGTGTGGAAGCAGGTCATTCAGCCCATCGAGTCTGTGCTGGTCCGTTGAAGAGCATCCAACTCAGACCCAACACTCTACCCTATCCCAACAACCCTGTATTTCCCATGGCTAGCCCACCTAGCCGGGACTCTACAGTAAAATTCCCACGGCCAATCATCTAACCTGTACATCTTTGGACTATGGGAGGTAACCAGAGCATGTGGAGGAAACCCATGCAGACACAGGGAGAATGTGTCAACTCCTCATGGACATTGACCGAGGCTGGGATTGAACCCGGGTCCTGGCTCTCTGAGGCAGCAGCACCAATCACTGAGCCAGTGTTGCATCATGTTTAGTTCTCAATATTGTAACATTGTGGAAACCAGAACTACATACAGTTCTTGTACTATAGTGTTAATCAGGTTTGATACTGTATCATTGTTATCCTTTGGATTATATATCTCCTGCCTCAAGTGATCAAACCTAAAACTTGATATGCTTTTTTTCCCACAGCTTTATCTCCCTGATGTGCTACTTTAATATCTCACAAAACCTAAGCTTTCAAATCCCTCAGCTCTTTCACAGCACTGAATCTACTTTGGTTCTGAGTATAATTACTGTTGTTACATTTTTTTTAGCAAAATGTATTTCTTCACACATACAAACTCTGAATTGTGTCCACTACCACTTTCACCCATTTCTTGCCTCAGCAATATTGTATTGTGTTGTATAATTATTAATTAAAATTAATAATTGATTAATTATTGATTAATCAGTAATCAATATTGATTATTGATACTAAATACTCAATTAACTATTAATTTACTACTGTAAGCTGTCCATTGAAGCCCACTGTGGACTAATCTTGCAATTTTGTTTCTTGCACAGCTTTCCTGCAGTTAATTCTGTAATTAGACTTTCACCAGTAACCATTCACACATTGCCACCCAGAATTGAACACTATGGCAGAAAGAGTAAAATAAAACATTTTATCCAACAGGGGAGAGGTTGCAGAGATCTGAGCTGCAGAGGGATCTGGGTGTCTGAGTACACAAATCACAAAAGGTCGGCATACAGATGCAGCAATTAAGTGGGAAAGCTCATACAATGTTATACTTTACCATGAGGGGAATTAAATGCTAGATGAGGGAGGTTACTTTTTAGCTGTACAGGTATTAGTGAGACCTCATCTGGACTACAGTGTACAATACTGGTGACCAAATGTAATGAGGGATGTTAAGGTGCTTGGAGCAGTTCAGAGAAGGAGTTACTACACAGATACCTGGAATGAATGGATTGCCTTGAGAGGAAAGTCTAGACAGGCTAGGCCTATATCCCTTGATAATAAAATGTGAGGCTGGATGAACACAGCAGGCCAAGCAGCATCTCAGGAGCACAAAAGCTGACGTTTCGGGCCTAGACCCTTCATCAGAGAGGGGGATGGGGGGACGGAACTGGAATAAATAGGGAGAGAGGGGGAGGCGGACCGAAGATGGAGAGTAAAGAAGATAGGTGGAGAGAGTGTAGGTGGGGAGGTAGGGAGGGGATAGGTCAGTCCAGGGAAGACGGACAGGTCAAGGAGGTGGGATGAGGTTAGTAGGTAGCTGGGGGTGCGGCTTGGGGTGAGAGGAAGGGATGGGTGAGAGGAAGAACCGGTTAGGGAGGCAGAGACAGGTTGGACTGGTTTTGGGATGCAGTGGGTGGGGGGGAAGAGCTGGGCTGGTTGCGTGGTGCAGTGGGGGGAGGGGACGAACTGGGCTGGTTTAGGGATGCAGTTGGGGAAGGGGAGATTTTGAAACTGGTGAAGTCCACATTGATACCATATGGCTGCAGGGTTCCCAGGCGGAATATGAGTTGCTGTTCCTGCAACCTTCGGGTGGCATCATTGTGGCACTGCAGGAGGCCCATGATGGACATGTCATCTAGAGAATGGGAGGGGGAGTGGAAATGGTTTGCGACTGGGAGGTGCAGTTGTTTGTTGCGGACTGAGCGGAGGTGTTCTGCAAAGCGGTCCCCAAGCCTCCGCTTGGTTTCCCCAATGTAGAGGAAGCCGCACCGGGTACAGTGGATGCAGTATACCACATTGGTAGATGTGCAGGTGAACCTCTGCTTAATGTGGAATGTCATCTTGGGGCCTGGGATGGGGGTGAGGGAGGAGGTGTGGGGAGAAGTGTAGCATTTCCTGCGGTTGCAGGGGAAGGTGCCGGGTGTGGTGGGGTTGGAGGGCAGTGTGGAGCGAACAAGGGAGTCACGGAGAGAGTGGTCTCTCCGGAAAGCTGACAGGGGAGGGGATGGAAAAATGTCTTGGGTGGTGGGTTCGGATTGTAAATGGCGGAAGTGTCTATATCCCTTGGAGTTTAGAGAGTCAGTGGTATTTAATTAAAACTTTTAAGATCCTGAAGAGTGTTAACCTGATGGATGTTTCCTCTTGTTGGAGAATCTAGAACGAGGCATCATCATTTAAAAATAAGGGGTCACTCATTTAAAACAGAGACGAGGAAAAAATTCTGCCAGAGGATTGTGAGCCTTGGGAAATCCATTTCTCGAAAGGCAGTGGATGCAGAATCTTTAAATATTTTTCAGGCAGAAGATAGATCATTCCATAGAATGCCTAAGGTGTGGAAGCAAACCATTTTGCCCTGCAAATCCACACTGACTGACTGAAGAGCATCCCACCTCAGACATGCACCTTGCCCGCATCCATGTAACCCTGCATTTCTTTGGCTAATCCATCTAACCTAAACATCCCTGGGCACTATGTGAAATTTAGCATGGCCATTCTACCTGCCCTGCATATCTTTGGACCGTGGGAGGAAATCAGAGCACCTGGAGGAAACCCACGCAGACTTGGGGAGAATGTGCAAACTCCGTAAGCGTCCACAGTAGTGCAAAGAATTTAAAAGCTTCCATGAGCCCCCACATACAATTTATAAGTAAATGTGATTTTTGTAAATTTCCTGCTAATGAATAAATGTTTTAAGTCATCACGTTGGGTGTTGATTAAAAATGCTGTGCTGTGAAGGGAAAGTGCAATGTGAAATTTAATTAATGAAATTTGGTTACCACAAGATGGCTGTTTATTGCGATTCATTTTTATCAATTTCATACATTCAGGGGAGGTGACGGTCTAGTGGTATTGATAATCCAGTGACTCAGATAACTCTCCGGGAGCCAGGTTCGAATCCGACCATGGCCGATGGAGGAATTTGAATTCAATAAATATCTGGAATTGAGAGTCTAATGATGACCATGAATCCTTTGCTGACTGTTGGAAAAGTCCATCTGGTTCACTTATGTCCTCTCGGAAAGGAAGCTGCCATCCTTACCTGACCTGGCCTACATGTGACTCCAGACTCACAGCAATATGGTTGACCCTGAATAGCTTTCTGGGCCATTAGAGATGGGAAATAAATGCTGCCTAGCCAGCAACGGCCTCGACCTATGATTAAATAAAAAGGGAAAAAAGATGTCATGGTTGTTCTGGTTTCCTTAGCTGTGGGACAATCCAATCAGCTGCTTCTGTTGCTTTGTTCCACCACCTTGGTCTCTTGCGAGGCCTATCCCCTATCCGTCTCTTTCTGTCTCTAAATTATCCGAGCTCCTATTCTTGATAGGTAGTAAATTTCCAACAAAGTAATGTGAGGAAGGCTGGAGCCGTTGATTTTTCTGTCCTGGTTACAAACTCTGTTCTCTAGCCATCATCCTCATTCCTCGTCCAAGCTGTGCTTCAGCCAGTCTGCCCATCACCTTGATGCCATATATGCTCCCGAGGTGAGATTCCACCCTCATTTTTGGGCCTTTACTAACACCAGCTATTTTCACCTCTGTAACGTCATCCAACTTCAGCCATATGTCAGCTATTCTGCTACGGAAACCCTCATCCATCCCTTTCTTATCCAGAGACCTGATTCTTTGAGCAAACTGCAGGATTTGCCTCCCATGCCTTGTCCTCCTTAAACATACGTTAAACATACCCTGACTCACACAAACCCTGTTCCTTATCACTGACATTGATCCTTCTCTTGTGGCTGTAACCTTATATTCTGCATTCTGTTCTATTACACTGATGTACTTGTGTAGGTTATGATTATAAAGTGTGAAGCTGGATGAACACAGCAGGCCAAGCAGCATCTCAGGAGCACAAAAGCTGACATTTTGGGCCTAGACCCTTCATCAGAGAGCCTCTCTGATGAAGGGTCTAGGCCCGAAACGTCAGCTTTTGTGCTCCTGAGATGCTGCTTGCCCTGCTGTGTTCATCCAGCTTCACACTTTATTATCTTGGATTCTCCAGCATCTGCAGTTCCCGTTATCTCTAGGTTATGATTAGTCTGGTTAGCACGCAAACAAAAAAAACTTCTCACTACATCTTGGTATGTTTCAATTATAAATCAAATCAAATCAAACATGCTCATTGGCACACCTTGGCTCTTGTCTGACCTATGCTACAACTTTAAGCATCACAGCACTGTTTCCAAACCCCTTTCCTGAGACATTGTTATCTTATTTGGGCAGCGGCTGAACCCAAGACACTACACGTGTAGTGTCTCCCACCCGCACTCCTCCTCGAACCAAAAAAAAGACTCGGTGGTGTGGAGATAAGGTAAGGCTTTTTCTGTTTCACGTTTCTCTATATATATCGTGTGATTGACAAAAACTTCTTTGGTTCCTTTTTCATTTATCTAAGTTAAGTTTAATAATGTCAGGAGACCTCAAACCCATGTTGTGCTCCTCTTGCTCACTGTGGGAGCTCAGTGACACGGCTGATTTCCCCGACTCCTTCACGTGCAGGAAGTGTGTCCAGCTGCAGCTCTTGTTAGACCGCAGGATGGCTCTACAACTGCGGATGGACTCACTTTGGAGCATACGCGATGCTGAGGGTGTCGTGGATAGCACGTTTAGCAAATTGGTCACACCGCAGATGAGGATTGCTGAGGGAAATAGCGAATGGGTGAGCAAAAGGCAGAGGAAGAGCAGGACTGCAGTGCAGGTGCCCCCTGCGGTCATCTCCCACCAAAACAGGTATTCCGTGTTGGATACTGTTGGGGGAGATGGCTCACTAGGGGAAGGCAGCAGTAGCCAGGTTCACGGCACCGTGGCTGGCTCTGCTGTACAGAAGGGTGGGAAAAAGAGTGGAAGGGCGATAGTCATTGGGGATTCAATTGTAACGGGAGTAGATAGGCAGTTCTGCGGTCGAAAACGGGACTCCTGAATGGTATAATAAAATGTGAGGCTGGATGAACACAGCAGGCCAAGCAGCATCTCAGGAGCACAAAAGCTGACGTTTCGGGCCTAGACCCTTCATTGGAGGGTCTAGGCCCGAAACGTCAGCTTTTGTGCTCCTGAGATGCTGCTTGGCCTGCTGTGTTCATCCAGCCTCACATTTTATTATCTTGGAATTCTCCAGCATCTGCAGTTCCCATTATCTCCTGAATGGTATGTTGCCTCCCAGGTGTACGAGTCAGGGATATCTCCGATCAGCTGCAGAACATTCTGAAGGGGGAGGGCGAACAGCCAGCTCTCGTGGTGCATACAGGCACCAACGATATAGGCAGAAAATGGGATGAGGTCCTACAAGCAGAATTTAGGGAGTTGGGAGACAAGTTAAAAAGTAGGACCTCAGAGGTAGTAATCTCAGGATTACTACCAGTGCCACATGCTAGTCAGTGCAGAAATGAAAGAATAGCCAGGATGAATGTGTGGCTTGAGAGATGCTCGAGGGGGGAGGGGTTCAGATTTTTGGGACATTGGAACCAGTTCTGGGGAAGGTGGGACTATTACAGATTGGATGGTCTATACCTGAACCAAACTGGAACCAATGTCCTTGGGGGTGCTTTTGCTAATGCTGTGGGGGAGGGTTTAAACTAATGTGGCAGGGGGATGGGAACCAAATATTGGACAGAAACGAGGTTGAAATGAAAGCCTGTAGGGAACTGGATAATGGAGTCAGTGTGACTAAAGGGAATAGTAGTCGGGGAGCAGATGATGAACACAAAGGGACAGGTGGTCTGAAGTGCATTTGTTTAAATGCGAGAAGTGTAGTAGACAAGGCAGATGAGCTTAGGGCTCGGATCGGTATCTGGAAGTATGATGTTATTGCTATCACTGAGACTTGGTTGAGGGAAGGGCATGACTGGCAACTAGTTGTCCCAGGATATCGATGCTTCAGGCGGGATAGAAAGGGAGGTAAAAGGGGTGGAGGAGTTGCAATACTGGTCAAAGACGATATCACAGCCGCACTGAAGGAGGGCCCCATTGAGGGCTGAAGCAGCGACGCAATATTGGTAGAACTCAGAAATAGAAAGGGTTCAGTAACAATGTTGGGGCTGTACTACAGGCCTCCCAACAGCGAGCGTGAGATAGAGGTACCAATATGTAAACAGATAATGGAAAGGTGTAGGAGAAACAGGGTGGTGGTGATGGGAGATTTTAATTTTCCCAACATTGACTGGGATTTACTCAGTGTTAGGGGTCAAGATGGAGCAGAATTTGTGAGGTGTGTCCGGGAGGGTTTTCTAGAGCAGTACGTATGTAGTCCAACTCGGGAAGGGGCCAGACTGGGCCTGGTGTTGGGGAATGAACCCAGCCAGTTGGTTGATATTACAGTCGGGGACTACTTTGGAAATAGCGACCACAATTTCATAAGTTTTACAATACTCATGGACAAGGATAGGAGTGCTCCTAAAGGAAGAGTACTAAACTGGGGGAAGGCCGACACTACCGAGATTCGGCAGGATCTGAGGAATGTAGATTGGGAGAAACTGTTTGAAGGTAAATCCACATTTGGTATGTGGGCGGCTTTTAAGGAGAGGTAGATTAGCATGCAGGAGAGACATGTTCCTGTGAAAATGAGGAATAGAAATGGCAAGATTAGGGAACCATGGATGACAGGTGAAATTGTGAGACTAGCCAAGAGAAAAAAGGAAGCATACATGAGGTCTAGGTGACTGAAGACAGACGAAGCTTTGCAAGAATATCGGGAATGTAGAGCGAATCTGAAACGAGGCATTAAGAGGGCTAAGAGAGGACATGAGATATTACTGGCAAACATGGTTAAGGAAAATCCCAAAGCCTTTTCTTCATATATAAAGAGCAAGAGGGTAACTAGAGAAAGGATTGGCCCACTTAAGGACAAAGAAGGAAAGTTATGCGCTGAGTCAGAGAAAATGGGTGACAATCTTAATGAGTACTTTGATTCGGTATTCACCAAGGAGAGGGACATGACAGATGTTGAGGTTAGGGATAGATGTTTGCTTACTCTAGGTCAAGTTGACATAAGGAAGGAGCAAGTGTTAGGTATCCTAAAAGACATTAAGGTGGACATGTCCCCAGGTCCGGATGGGATCTATCCCAGGTTGTGAGGGAAGCGAGAGAGGAAATAGCCGGGGCCCTAACAGATATCTTTGCAGTGTCCTCAGACACGGGTGAGGCCCCGGAGGACTGGAGACTTGCTAATGTTGTTCCCTTGTTTTAGAAGGGTAGCAAGGATAATCCAGGTAAATATCGACCAGGGAGCCTGATGTCAGTGGTAGGGAAGCTACTGGAGAAGATACTGAGGGATAGGATCTATTTACGTTTGGAAGAAAATGGGCTTATCAGTGATAGGCAACATGGTTTTGTGCAGGGAAGGTCATGTCTTACCAACTTAATAGAATTCTTTGAGGACGTGACAAAGTTGTTTGATGAGGGAATGGCTGTAGATGTCATATACATGGAGGCATTTGATAAGGCTCCCCATGGCTGGCTGATGGAGAAAGTGAAGTCACCTGGGGTCCAGGTAGATGGATGAAAAACTGGCTGGGCAACAGGAGACAGGGGGTAATAGTAGAAGGGTGTTTCTCAAATTGGAGGCCTGTAACCAGTTGTGTTCCACAGGGATCCGTGCTGGGACCACTGTTGTTTGTGATATATGTAAATGATCTGGAGGAAGGTGTAGGTGGTCTGATCAGCAAGTTTGCTGATGACACTAAGATTGGTGGAGTAGCTGATAGTGAAGGGGACTGTCAGAAATTACAGCAGAATATAGATAGACTGGAGAGTTGGGCAGATATATGGCAGATGGAGTTCAGTCCGGGCAAATGCGAGGTGATGCATTTTGGAAGATCAAATTCAAGGACAAACTATACAGTAAATGGAAAAGTCCTTGGGAAAATTGATGAACAGAGAGATCTGGGTGTTCAGATCCATTGTTCCCTGGAGGTGACAACGCAGGTTAATAGGGTGATCAAGAAGGCATATGGCATGCTTTCCTTCATTGGACGGGGTATTGAGTACAAGGGTTGGCAGGTCATGTTGCAGTTGTATAGGACTTTGGTTCGGTCACATTTGGAGTACTGTGTACGGTTCTGGTTGCCACATTACCAAAAGGATGTGGATGCTTTGGAGAGGGTGCAGAGGAGGTTCGCCAGGATGTTGCCTGGTATGGAGTGTGCTAGCTATGAAGAGAAGTTGAATAGATTAGGATTATTTACATTCGAAAGACAGAGTTTGAGGGGGGACCTGATTGAGGTCTACAAAATCATGAGGGGTATAGACAGGGTGGATAGCAAGAAGCTTTTTCCCAGAGTGGGGGATTCAATTACTAGGGGTCATGAGTTCAAAGTGAGAGGAGGAAAGTTTAAGGGAGGTTTGCGTGGAAAGTTCTTTACACAGAGGGTGGTGGGCGCCTGGTACGCGTTGCCAGCGGAGGTGGTAGACGCAGACACGTTAGCGTCTTTTAAGATATATTTGGACAGGTACATGGATGGGCAGGGAGCAAATTGACACAGACCGTTAGAAAATCGATGACAGATTAGACAGAGGATCTTGATCGGCGCAGGCTTGGAGGGCTGTGCTGTAGGTTTCTTTGTTCTTTGTTCAACTGCACAACCTTTCCAGATTGCTGCACTTCTCTGATTCCATCCTCAGAATTATGCCTGATTTTAATTGTTCCTCATTAGTTTCCATATCAGGGCACTGTGCCCTCTAAACACTTCCACACACCTCTTTACCTCTCCAGCTCACATTTCCACCTTTTAGTTACTCTTTAAAACCTATCTTTTTGATCACACTTTTGGGCCAACTACCCTCATTCTCTCCACGTGGGACACCGTGTCACATTTCATGACAAAAACAGAAATTGCTGGAGAAACTCAGCAGGTCCAGCAGCATCGGGGGAGAGAAAGCTGGGTTAAAGTTTCAGGTCCAGTGACCCTTCTTCAGAGCCTTCTTTGCCTTCTCTCCACAGGTGCTGCTAGACCTGCTGAGTTTCCCCAGCAATTTCTTTGTTTTTGTTTTGGATTTCCCGCATCCACAGTTCTTTCAGTATTTTGTCAAATTTTGTGAAGTTTCTTATAACACAAGTGAAGGCTTAGTCATTGTTGTCAAGCTACCTCCGCTTGGTCACAAAAGGCTTTCCCAGCGCAAGAAAGGTGGGTAATCTTGTGAAAGTAATTTTCAATATTGTGTATGGCTGGAGTTATGTAATATAGATGTCTTTATTGTTTCTCATCTTTTCGAATCTTCCTTGCGCTGTGCATCAGATTCAATCTCCGAATAAATGGAAATCCCATTTCTGACACAAGCCTGGGAAGCCCAGAGCTTTAGGAATTCTTTCATTCTTCGTGTATAATAAATCCGTTCAGCTGCCTGGGGATTACATTAACTGAGTTTAGTTCTCCAACGTGACGCAGTTAGCGCTGCCAAACAGTCCCAGTTGTATTTTCTGGTCTATCCATCTCAGTGGCATTTAGAGATATAACACGACTGGGTAAAGAGCCTGTAATCTGGTGCTAGCTCCTGCTCAAACACTGAACATCGACAAACGGATAAAACATGAGAGGTCACTGATTCACCCATTCACCCCAGCCCTTCCACTAGCTCCTCACAAAACACCTCTTTTCTAAAAGGACCATGGGCGCAGGGGAGAGACACAGTGGTCATGGTAATGTCTCCAGGTTAGTAATCTGGCAGCCCAGGTTAATATTCAGAGGGCACTTGTTCAAATCCCACCATGGTGAAATTTGAATTCAGTAAAAATGTGTAAACTGAAGCTAGTGGTGACTGTGGAAGTATACGCTTGAGGTAAAGAAAGAGACCTTTGGTTCACTGGCATCCTTGATGGAAGGAAATCTGCTGTCTTTGCCTGGTCAGACTGACATGTGAGCACTCCATGAGACACAGGATCATTACTAGACCATTCAGCCCATCGAGCCTGCTCTGCCATTCAATGAGTTCATCGCTGATCTGATAGACCACAACTCCGCTTTCCTGCCTTTTCCCATCAGCCTTGATTCTCTGATAATAAAATGTGAGGCTGGACGAACACAGCAGGCCAAGCAGGATCTCAGGAGCA
Organism: Stegostoma tigrinum; assembly: GCF_030684315.1. NCBI lineage: Eukaryota > Metazoa > Chordata > Chondrichthyes > Orectolobiformes > Stegostomatidae > Stegostoma > Stegostoma tigrinum. The sequence continues at coordinate 16,384,955 of NC_081357.1, forward strand.
CAGCATCTTCTGCAGTTCCCATTATCTCTTAGCCTTGATTCTCTTATTGATTAGAAACCTTCTGTCTCAACAACAACAAGAACTAAAACAAAGTTGCTGGAAAAGCTCAGCAGCCTGGCAGCATCTGTACAGGAGAAAGCAGAGTTAACGTTTCGGGTCTGGTGGCCCTTCCTAAGAATTGATGGTGGCTGGGAAAACGTCAGTTAATATGCAGAAAATAGGGAGGCGGGTGGGGTACAGAGTAAACGATATGATAGAGCCCAAAGAGAGAGAAAGACAGTTGGACAAAGGAGTTGCTAACCATCAGGCTGGGAGGGTGAATAGTATTTAATGGGGACTGTTAGTGACAAACAACAGCGGGGGTTGTAGTGGCAGGCTATGTCTCAGCCTTGAATGTGCTTAACAGCCCCAGTATCTGTAGCCCTCTCAGGCAGTGAATTCCACAGATTCACTACCATCTTAGAGGGGACATTCATTTTAATCTCTGTTATTAATGCGCTATTTCTTATTCTGAGATGATGCCCCCTGGCCTTAGACTTTCTCAAATGGAAGTAAACTTTTTGCATTTACTCTTTCAAGTTCCCTAAGAATCTTGTGTGCTTCAGTAAGGTCACCTCTCATGCTTTAAAGTTTTAATGACTTCAGGCCCGATCTACTTAAGCTCTCCTCACATGACAGTTCCTGCTAAATGTGGATGATGGCATTTTGTGATTTAGTGATGGTCCTGTGAAATGGTCCAAAAAATATTCAAACCAAGGGAACTTAGAAGTAGAAAACAAGGGCTCAGTGATTAGCACTGCTGTCTAACAGCATCGGGGACCTGGATTCTATTCCAGTCCTGGATGACTGTCTGTGTGGCGTTGGTACATTCTCACAGTACTTGTGTGGGTTTCTGCTGGCTGCTGTGGTTTCCTGTCAAAGTCCAAAGATGTGCAGGCCCATGGCATTGGCCATGCTAAAAACAAAATTGCAGGTTAAATGGGTTAGCCATGATTATGAGGGTGGGGTGGGGATGTGCTTCAGAGGGCCTGTGCAGACTCGATAGGCTGAATGGCCCATTTCTGCATTGTAGGGATTCTATGAAATATTAGCTTTGCCAGTGATGCCCACGTCCATGCAAGAATAAAGAAATGTCCATCAGATCTGATGAAGGGTCTAGGCCTGAAATGTCAGCTTTTGTGCTCCTGAGATGCTGCTTGGCCTGCTGTGTTCATCCAGCCCCACAATTTGTTATCTTGGATTCTCCAGCATCTGCAGTTCCCATTATCTCCATCAGGTATTGTCTGTTTTATCAGCTCCACCCAAGCTAAATGTTAATTCTTTAGATGTTGGCTGAAGGCACTGAATACTGCAAAGCATACGGGCCCTGACAGAATCCAAGCAATTGTATTGAAGATTTGTGTACATGCGCACACGCGCACACACACACACACACACACACACACACACACACACACACACAGAGACACACACACACACACACGCACACACACACACACACACACACACACACACACACACACACACACACACACAGGCACACATGCCCGTGTTCTTACATGCAAATAAGGCAGTGAATCCACATTTTGCACTAATCAAAAAAAACCCAAAGAACTGTGGATGTTGGAAATCAGAAGCAAAACTAGAAGTTGCTGGAAAAGGGTCTCCGGACCTGAAACATTAATGTTACTTTCTGTCCACAGAAGATGTCAGGCGAGCTGAGTTTTCTTCCAGCAATTTGTTCCACATCCTGCACTGCTGTACTGTCAGCAAATGATGACAAAGCAAGCCCCGCTTTGATCCGACATAGTTTCCTTCACTCATTTAAAGGCACCGAAGCCAATGACGATCATGCACGGAATTCACCTACTCTCTACCTCAACTGTACCCCTTGTCCCACTCCCCCTGCCTCTGATAAAAAGGAGGGAGAATGGGCTACAGGTGCTCCACAGGTCAGGTAATACCTCCTCGAATCAGGCATTGAACAAGACGACTCACAAGTAGTCATCTAGCCTAATCTCATTTCGCAGCTTTTGTTTCCACTTATAGTGTACAATATTTCTCGCTGCCCTTGAGACAACAGATGAGAGGTGCCTTTCTGAATCACAGCGGTAATTTGGTTCAGGTAGGCGTACAATGCTGTTAGGGAGAGAGTTCCAAGATTTTGACCCTGCTACACTGATATACTTCCAGGTCAGGTCAATGCGTGAATATCCTGTAATCAACATCATTGAAATAGCTATATTGCCACTCTCTAATTGGATGCAGCATTCCCTACATTGTACCAGCAAGTCAACTTCAAATGTACTTAAATGGAAACAGAAATTGCTGGAGAAATTCCTTTTAGCCAGTCTGGCAGCCTGTGTGGAGAGAAGCTGAGTGACAGTTCTTCAGAACTTACATTGAGTCACTCGTCTTGAAATGTTAACTCTGCTTTCTCTCTATAGATGCTATCACATCTGCCGAGTTTCACCAGCAATTTTAGTTTGTGTTCCAGATCTTCAACATCTGGAGTTGCTTGTTTTATTCAAACATACTTTATTGGTTGTATGAGCTGTCCAGAGGTCATTGAAAGCCGTGACATAATTTCTTTGAGATAGCAAGAACTGCAGATGCTGGAGTTAGAGATAACACAGAATGGAGCTGGAAGAACACAGCAGACCAGGCAGCATCAGAGGAGCAGGAAAGTCAATGTCAACTTTCCTGCTCCTCTGATGCTACCTGGCCTGCTGTATTCTTCCAGCTCCAGGCTGTGTCATCTCTACATAATTTTTTTTTCATTCTTTTCAAAGGAGTGGCTGAAATCTAGATATTCTAGGTTCAGGAGGAGCATTTTATTAAGGAACACATCAAATGTTGAGATGAAATATTGTTGTTGAAGCACTGACATATGAACAGGAGAAACTCACCCTCCTATTGGCAGAAGTAACTTCCAGCGTGGACAATCCAAGATTTCCCCTCATTGAATAATTCCACAATCTATTACAAGTAGTGAACAGGATAATAAAATGTGAGGCTGGATGAACACAGCAGGCCAAGCAGCATCTCAGGAGCACAAAAGCTGACGTTTCGGGCCTAGACCCTTCATCAGAGATCTGATGAAGGGTCTAGGCCCGAAACGTCAGCTTTTGTGCTCCTGAGATGCTGCTTGGCCTGCTGTGTTCATCCAGCCTCACATTTTATTATCTTGGAATCTCCAGCATCTGCAGTTCCCATTATCTCACAAGTAGTGAACACTTCAGTTTGTCAATCTCAAAATCCTTGACAGCATCACTGCAGCCCATTGGTGAGAACAGTTGTGAGGGCTACAGGAAGGGAAAACAGTAAAAAAAAACTCCTTTTTCTTGCATAAACAAGCAGATATCAGAATTTGCTGCTGTTTGAATCTAGTTCAGAAGTGGAAAAACTGCTTTTGTTCAGGTGTGTTATGAATTGATGTCAGGGATCTTCAATGCACGCACTGATTTTTAATTGGCTTCTTGATGAACAATCAACACCCAAACAGTTACTTTTTAATGCTTCCTGGGATGTAGCGTTGTTGTTAATCCCGAAGTACCATAGAATATCTACAGGCCATTTGGCCCATTGAATCTATACCTACCCACCAAAAGCCATCCCACCCAGACTCAACACCTACCTGTTCCCTGTAATCCTGCATTTCCCATGGCCAACCCACCTAACCGATTTATCCCTGGATACAATGGGGCAACTTAGCATGGCCAACACACCTAAACCGCACATCTTTGGATTGTAGGAGGAAACAGGAGCATTCAGATTAAACCTGCACAGAGATGGGGTGAATGTACAAACTCCATATAGACAGTCGCCCAATGGCAGATTGAATCCATGTCCCTGGCGTTGTGAGGTAGCACTGCTAACCACTGAGCCACTGCGCCATCCCCTGATTGTTCCAACAGGGGTTGTGGTGAGCTGCCTTTTTGCCATGCTGCAGACAGACAGCACTGTGGCTGCACTGCGAGAGAGGTCATCCCAGCATTATGACCCAGGGGCAGTCCCAGAATTACAATACAGTACCAAGGTCAGAATGGTTTTGTGCTTTGGAGGTGCCTTGCAATTGATGGTGCTCCCATGTTTATCGTCTTTCCTTTTCAAAATAGTGATGGACAATAGTTGTAATGGCACTGTCAAAGGAACCTGGGTGATTTGCTGAACTGCACTGCCCCTTGTTGATGGTGGAGCAAGTGATCATTTAAGGTGGCAGACACAATGCCAATCAATCAGGCTGCTTTGTCCAAAAAGGTGACAAACTTTTTGGGTGTTATTAGAACTACGCCCATCCAGTTAAGTGCAGATTTCCATCAAACTCCTGACTTATGAACAGGATTTGGGGAGTCAGGAGGTGAGTAACTTACTGCAGGTTTCCTATGGCATGCTCTTGTAACCTTATTGTTCAAAGGCTAGTGCTGTTCAGGATATTGACCGTGGGGAATTCAGCAGTGGTGAAACCATTGAATAACCAGGAACGATAATTAGGTTCTCTTGTGTTGATGATGGGCATCGCCTGGTGATTGTGTGGCACAAATGTTACTTTTCACTTTCCAGCCTAACCCTGGTAAACATTCAGGTCGTTCTCCATTTGGGAATGGACTATTTCAGCATTTGAGGAGTTGCTGAACTTGGGCAATCATCAGTAAATATTCCCACTTCTGACCTTATAATGGAGAGAATGTCACTGATAAAGCAGCTGAAGGTGATTGGACCAAGGGCACTACCCTGAGGAATTCCCACAGAGATGTCATGGAGCAGGGATGACTGACCTCCAACGGCCATGGCCATCTCCCTATGTGCCAGGTACAACTCCAAACAGTGGAAGCTTTCCCTCTGTTTCCCATTGCTTTGCGAGAGCTCTTTGATGCCTCACTCAGCCAAATGCAGACATGAAGCTAAGAGCAGTCACTTTCACCCCATCTCTGGAACACAGCTCTTTTGTCCATGCTTGATCCAAGGCTGTAATAAGGTCTGTAGCCGAGCACGTGACCATGGAAGAAGGCAATTTGTCACTAGTGCTGAATATATTAACATGCAATTCTCTCTGAGTAGTCTTTATCATCACTTGCGATGATGCATAAAAAATACTGCGATATAATGAGATTTACATTAATCAGGATGATGTTACTGATGGCACCGCTCTGCCATCTTTAAGGGAGAAGACACCACTCTAGAATGAGTATGTGAAGAGAGATGTCGCAACAGAGAGCTGTAATGCTTAACCTTCCATGTGCAGCTATAAATTAAGGAAAGTCACAGTGCGTAAGGAGTTTATGAGCCTTACTTCCAGATAAGGAACAAACTGCATCATAGACAGTGTGTATGTAGATAATGCAATACTCTCCCAGTATCTTAAAGCGCAGGTAACTGTTGTAGCTTGAGGTGAAAAATGGTAACTAAGGCAAACATCTCCACAGCCCGCATCTGAATTTTAAATTCGGCAGCTAAGAAAAAAGCAGGCAGAATCCAGAGGCGTTTTGTGGAGGCATGATTGAGGTTAAGATAATGAGGGGCGTGGGCAGAGTGAATAGAGAGCAGCCGCTCCCCTTGGTTGAGGGGTCAATCACAAGGGGGCATAGTTTTCGGGTAAGGGGCAAGGAGATTCAGAGATTTGGGAAATAGCTTTCTCACTCAGCAGGTGGTAGGAATCCAAAACATACTGCTCGGGGAGGTAGTAGAGGCCAGAAACCTTTCAACCTTAAAAAAAATTGGATAACTATATTAAATATCACAACATTCAAGGATATGGTACAAGTGCCTGAAATTGGGATTAGCGCATCTTTGGTGTTAGTTACCAAACCTATAAAGGGGACTTGCAATCTTAGATCTGGTCCTGTGTAATGAGACTAGTAAAATTAACGAGCTCGTGGTTAGGGATCCTCTCAGAAAGAGTAATCACTGTATAATCGAATTTTGGATACAAATGGGGAGTGAAATAATGTCATCTAAGACGAGGGTTTTATATTTAAACGAGGGAGACTACAATGGGATGAGGAAGGAGTTGGCTAAGCCAAACTTGGAACGCAAGTTGCATGGTTGAACTGTTGAGGAACAGTGGAAGACCTTTAAAGAGATTTTTCATGTAGCCTAACGAAAGGTCAAAAACAAGGACAGCAAGGGTAGGAAGAGCCAGCCATGGGTAACTAAGGAAATAAAGGAAGGCATCCACTTAAAAGCTCAGGTTTACAAAGTCACCAAGGATAGTGGGAAACAGGACGATTGGGAAAATTTTAAAAAGCAACAAAGAACCATGAGGCAAGCAATAAAGAAAGGAAAGATAGATTATGAATGGAAACTAGCATAGAATGTAGTAACAGATAGGAAAGCTTTTATCAATATATAAAATGGAAAATGGTGGCTAAAATAGACACAGGTCTCTTGGAGGATGAGAAGGGGAAGTTGATATTGGGTAATGCTGAAATGGCCAAGGTTTTGAATGACTATTTTGTGTCAGTCTTCACCCTGGAAGATGTGCCTAACATGCCAAAGAATGATGCTAAGGATACGATGGGATGTGAGGATCTCAATTCAATTGTAATTACTAAAGCGGTAATGCTGCACAAGCTAGAGGGTCTAAAGGTAATAAGTCCCCTGGTCTTGATGGACTGCATCCCAGGGAGCTGAAAGAAATGGCGGAAGTTATGGTAGATGCATTAGTGGTAATTTACTAAAGTTCACTGGACTCTGGGCAGATCCCAATGGACTGGAAGACAGCGAATGTCCCATTGCCCCTGAAAAAAGAACTCAGGCAAAAAGCAAGTAACCACAGGCCAGTTAGCTTAACATCTGCAGTCAGCAAAATGCTTGAGGCTATCATAAAGGAAGAAATAGCGAGACACCTGGGTGGAAAGGGTTCCATCAGGCAGATGCAGCATGGATTCAGGAAGGGAAGGTCGCGTTTGACAAACATACTGGAGTTCTTTGAGGATATAACAATCCAGGTGGATAGAGGGGAACAGATGGATGTTGTGTCCTTGGATTTTCAGAACACATTCAATAAGATACCGCATAAAAGACTCATCTGTAAGATAAAACTGCGGGGAATTGCGGGGAGAGTATTAGCATGGATAGAGGACTGGTTAACCAATAGAAGACAGAGAGTTGGAATAAATGGGTGTTTCTCTGGTTGGAGATCAGTGTTGAACGGAGTGCTGTGTTGGGGCT